>NC_033801.1:31216453-31277542 GCF_001876935.1 Asparagus officinalis
TTTAAAATACATTTTTCGAAACCAAGAAAAAGAAAAATAAAAGTACTAAAATTCTTGGCTTAAAAATTATTTTGGCACCCAAGTATTCTTGGTGCCGGATTGTTTAGGGACATGACCCCTATCAATAAAGCTCAAAGCCTTAGGGTTATGAACCCTCTTAGGCATATATGGTGCACGAACACGGTCATAACAAAAATTACTCAAATGACCCTTCCGATTGCAATAAGTACAATGGAAAGGAAGCATTTGCTTATGTTGACCAAACGGTTGTGCACGGGAAACTTTAGAAACATTTGCAAACATGGATGATCTTTTAAAATTATTTTGCAAATGTGAAACTCTCTTTAAATCAAAACAAAATTTGGCCAAATGACCAAATCTACCACAATGATCACATCTATACACATGAGCATGCTTATGATGAGCAATGGGTGCATGTGTGTGTACATGTGATGAAGAAACTTGATGAGATGCACAAGAAGGATTAATATTCTTATGTTTTTGTGCATCATAGCAAAATTTAGCTAAATGGCCTTTACGACCACAAATGGAGCACTTGTAAACTTTGCTATACAAGTGTGCATAGTGTGTGGGTGATTTTGTAGCACTAGATTTAGCACACTTGTCCATAAGTTTCTTATGGTTATCAATGCATATTTTCAAAGTTGAATCTAAAGATGAAATGCAATTTTTCATAAGATTCAAGTCTTCATTTTTAGGCACATATGCACTTTTAGAAGTAGAACATAAGTAGTCATTTATAAAAGAAGCAGTGTTATTTTGTATGTTCTTTACTTCTAACATGGCATTATCTCTTTCATGAGTTAAACTAGCAACGTTTGAAGTTAAAGAAACATGATCCAATTTTAATTTTTCATTGTTTTCTTTAAGGATCACATTTTCATTAGAAATAGTTTCAAACTTAGATGCTAACAACTCATGATCGGATTTCAAAATTTCATGCTTGCTTTGTAAATTAATGAAATCATTTTGCAATTTGTTAAAGGCATGTAATAATTTTTCACTAGCACAAGCAAGTTCATCATTAGGTAAATCATTAATAGATTTGAACTCGCAAACCTCACTAGGGCTATCGCCTAGTGGCCGTGTGCATGATGCTCCACATGAACTTGAAGCGGGATCCTCCAAAGCTTGTCGGATCGCCTCCAAGTCTCCTTGATGTGCTTCTATAAATATCCATAAGGTGTAAGCACTATCAAAATGAACAAACTTGTTAGACATAGATGAGTTAAAAGCATTTAACAAATATTCTAACAAAATGTTGTTCATAGTAAACATGCGATGATCATTTTTATTCCACTTGGATTTCTCCAAAATGGGCACAATATAAGCATCATCTATAATTTCCCATAAATCAAAATGTTTAGATCTAACAAATAGTTTAAATCTAACACACCATTGGGCATAGGGGAAATTGTCTAATCTAGGAGCAACACTAGAATCATAGCCTAAACAAGATGCATCATTCATATTCATGATTTGTAAAAATATGCAAGCAAGATACAAATAAAGCTCAAAATTAGATTAGCACAAATAAGATAACTTGGATCTTTAACTCAAGGCGGTTAGACCTTAAATCAAAGAGCACCAAGCTCTGATACCAATTGTTAGACCCTAGAGGGGGGTGATTAGGTTCTTATGCTAATCTAAATCCGATTAAATGAAATACAACAATATATGAGCTAGGATAAACAATATGAATAACGAGATATATCCTAACAAAGAGATATAGGCAATGTATGTGCAAGGATATATAAACTAACACAAGGGTAAACAAAATGAACTAGATAGTGGATGAAAAATGAGCAATGCACAATTGGCGATATAAGATAAATGTAAAAGCAAATGCACCAATGATAAACTCAAACACACTCAAATGATCACGGAGTTCGGACCTTCCGTCCTACGTCTCCGCCCCCACTCCCGGGGAGAAATCCACTATCACAACCGGGTTTTCTACGCTCACCCGAATAACGTTTACACCTCACAGTGTCGATTTACAACGCTCACCGAACAATGTTCACTCCTCACACTCGGTTTCTAGTTCACCGAAAACGTCACTACACACTCGGTTTCTAGCTCACCGAAAACCTTACAACACTCACAATGTAACAAATATAAATTTGTTCTCTACAATAGATGAGAACACAATGAAGCACAACTTAATATTATAATCTCTCACAACCCTAATATACTATGTATGCAAATACAATAAACTCAAGTGGGTATGTGTAACAATGAGATTAATCAAATCTAAACTCAATATAAAACTAGCTTTAATAAGATGATAATCAAACAAATAAATATAAAGCTAGAAAAGAGTTTAGAAAACTTCTCAATAGATGACAAGAGATGGAGGGAGAATAGTTGATTGCTCAAACTCCAATAGATGATCTCCTCAAGCTCTTGTGGAATTTTTTTTACAAACAAACTCTTGAAACAAACTTAAAAACCCTTCAACAAACTTGTAAAACTCTTTTTAAAACTCTATTAAACATCCATAAGAAACAATGAAAGTTGAGGGTTTTTTATAGCCTCTTAAACAATCCACAAACCCCCAAAAACCGAAAATATCAAAAACTAGCCGTTACTAGCCGTTATAGGCTGAAAAGACCAAAATACCCCAAATTCTAGCATTCTGAAAATTTGCGTATCTGAATTTATAAAATCAATTAAAAATAGTAAATCAATTCAAAAAATTATTAAATATTGTGGAAAGGTTATAAGCATGTATATGAACATGTTAGAGAAAGAATTTATGAAAAATAATTTCTAATTTGAGAGAAATAAATGTTTGAACACAGATATACAGTTTCTGAAAATCTGCTGACATACACGATTTTGTAAAATCAATTGGGCATAGTAAATCAACTCCAAAAATAGTAAAATTTTGAGGGAAGTTTCTAAACATGTATATAAACATGTCAAAGAAAGAATTTCTTGAATATCACTTCCCATTTATGAAAACTCATCTGTTTTGTAAAACATGCACGAACATGCACGAACATGCACGAACAAAAAACATGATTTTGTAAATTCCATTAAACATTACAAATCAATTCTAAACTTGATGAAACTTTGCGAAATGTTTATAAACATGAAAAAAAAACATGTTAGAAAAAGAATTTCTCAATTTTCATTTCTCAATTGTGAAAACTCATTATTTTGTAAAAACATGCATGAATGTGAATTTGTTAAGAACATGTTTTTGACAAAAAGAGTTTAAACGCATATTGAAACTTTATGAAATGTCTTCCTAAACATTATAACACATGAATATAAAGTAAATATGCTCAATAAAATAATATCACAAAGATTTCTCAAAATAGCTCATTTTGTGAGAAAATCCAATATTGTGTGTGTATATGATATTGAGCTTAGAGTATTAAACACACATAATATAAACCTATACTAAATATACCCAAGCTTGATGAAGGTCTTCAATGAGCATGACTTGGTAAACTTTGCGGAAGAAGCTTGTAATTGGATCTTTAACTTGAATTGACGTTGCTTCACTCCACAATTCCGCCAACCTCCATTTGATATGATCGTTAAGGCTCGATTCCATCCATCCTCCAACAACGTTGTTTGTCTACAATAAATACGAAAACACAAATACTAAAAAAACAACATTAGTGGTAAATTATTTGTTAAACATCATCAAAACAAGAAGGCCAACATATATATCGTATATATACATTGATTTGATTTCAAATCAAATCGTAGCATTCTCAAACATTAAAATATGTTATTTATCACCATATTACATATTCATTATTGTCTATCACATTATATTCAAATTCACAGGGTTTTACATTCTTTTCCCCTTAAAAGAATTTCGTCCCTGAAATTTTGTAATCGTATCTTAGAGATTGGCAATCGTATCTTAGAGATTAATAATACCAGAAAAACAAGTTAAGGGGATAATTCAGATAAGAAAACTCTCACATACACATCTCGTACCATTAATCTTTAGGTATAAAACATAGCAATATTTATATTTAACAATCTAGAATGTGAATACTCTCACTTAACCCCTAACTAAGCGGAACAAGTACGTTGGGCAAAAAAATCCAAACAAGGAACCCCCCATAAATATACTATGTGTTTCGAATGATTAGGAGCTAAGCGTTAATTCTCTCATTCTAGCACTAAATATAAATATGACCATATCGATAATCATAAACATAAGCAAGTCATAATCAAATTAATTTACCTCCTCAAACAGATGCAGGTATAGTCGCGACGCTTGTCCTCCTTGCGCTCCCAAGACGCCTCCTCAGCTCTTTTTCGTTTCTATTGAACTTTGACTAAAGGTATCACTTTATTTCTAAGTTTTTTTTTCCTCCTTGAAAAGAATACAAACTGGAATCTCAATCGTAGTCAAATCATCATGGTCTCAGTCTCTGGCGTGTCTAATACTCGCTACTACTCCTCGTCGCGTAGATGCTTCTTAATCATCAAAACATGGAAGACATCGTGTATACTCGATATTAACACTAGAAGATCTAGCCAATACGAAATGACTCTAATGCGCTCAACTATCCTGAAAGGGCCAATATATCTTGGGACAAGTTTTTCCCGTCTATCAAATCGCTGAACTCCCTCCATCAGTGATACCTTCAACTTTCTATAGTCCCCAACTTTGAACTCTAATGGTCGTCATCTTTAATCTGCATAACTCTTTCGTCTACTCTACAAAAGACTCAGGGAGTAGTAGCGAACTGTCCTCTAGCTCTGCCCAACAAATAGGCGATCTACAAGGCCTTCCGTACAACACCTCATAGGGTGTCATGCCATTAGTCGCTTGATAACTGTTGTTATAAGCGAACTCAATCAATGGGATATGGTCCTCCCAGCTATCATAGAAATTTATAACACATACCCGTAATATGTCCTCCAACACTTGGTTGACTCTCTTTGTTTTTCTATCTGTCTGCCGGTGGAAAACACTAGAATATGATAACTGGCTACCTCGAAAGAATTCTGGAAGCTCCTCCAGAAATGTGAGGTGAAAACCGAACCTCATGTAGGCGTTAAAAAATGCTGAAAGATATACAAATACAGCTCAGAAGGAGATCATCCAAAATGTCAAAAAGAACACAAGTATAAACTATCTCGCACGCGAGACAGTCTTTACTGTCTCGCACGTGAGACAGATTTGACTGTCTCGCCGCGGCAGTGTCGACTGCCGCGCTCTTTGGCCGCGACAGTGTCAACTGTCGCGCCCTTTAGCCGCGACATCATCAGCTGCCGCGCCTAAAGAGACAGTTATTGACCAGCTATTTCTTCAGTTATCGTCTAAGGAGGCTATAAATACCCCCCTATGGTCATCATGGACAGGGGCTGAGCATTTTCCAGAGAGATTAGAGCAGAGAGCCTTGAGTTTTGGTGAATTAGAGCAAGAGAGAGAGTCTTCCTTCTTCACAAACATCCTCAAGAAGCTTCTAGCGAGTCCTAGAGATCTAAGCTCAGACTTGATCTTTGGAAGAGTGAACATCTTACATCGATAAGATATTCGCTTCAAATTCTTACTTCGATAAACGAAGGAAGAATCATTAAACCCCTCACGGTTCAATCAGAATCTGTGATTTGGTGGTCCACGAGTCAAAGCGCTCCCGGCACAGGCAAAGATCCCACGCAAGCAGCGATCCAAACAACGATCCTGCGTTTGTTTCTAAAAAGTTGTAATTTTTTTAATTTTGTTGTGTAAAAGAGGTCTTATAAAAAGACCATCTCTTTTTTTGAATTTATTGTAATCGACTGAAGATATAATGAATTCCATGACAAAACCAACTTTTGACGCAAACAAGCTGGCGACCACAGTGGGAGCCAACGGTTTCGCTGCCGAGACCGTCGTGTCGCAGCCGATCAAGATTCCAGTTGAATCCATGGTCGAATACGAATTTGACCAAACCAAGTTTGAGGAATATCTCTCATCATCCTCTTCAAGATCTTCATTGTCTCGTAAATACAAGAGGATCTCAATATTGAGGAAGACCTACATGCCAAAGAAGGCACAAAATGAAGACTCTCTCCGGATTGTTGCTAAGGATTTTACTCGCAACACCTCTGCTCATAATGACTCTTATCTAGTTAAAGAGTCATCGAATCAAAGTCCACCGGTACTGACGAAGAGGGCTCGTCAGAGACAGCGTCAGCGCCATGCTCGCCAAATAGCTAAGGCATTTGAACAAACCGACGGAGTTCGTTATTATGCAGACTTAGATTCGAGGAAACAACAAGTGGTTTGTTCAACGCAACGACAAACTACTCATGTTTCTGCACAATTCACGACGGAGGAATGGACACTCATCAAAAGGGCTCGTTCGACCCTCAAAGAACGTATACAAAAGCGTCGTGCAAACGCAGCTCGTGCTCGTGCTCTCTTGCAACAAAGACGAGAAAGAAACAAAGAAACGGTGGCCAAAGAACCACTGAAACTCTGCCAAGTTTGGATTCCAAAGTTTGGACTTATGCAAAATCAGCATTCGGAGCCCGTTAAGACTCCATACCCGCAAGGGGGTGGTTTTAAACGTGCGACTCCCGACATGACCTTGGATCACTCAAAGACAGAAATAAATTGTCCTGAGAATGCCAACAAGGTTTTACACCCCCAGAAGAAGACACATTCACCAAATGATATCGTCATACCTGGGAGGTCATGCCAACAGACGATACGATTTTTTGGCAATCATACCGATGAATCATATTATCAAGTTGGGATTGTGAATAATTTTCGAAAGAGAATTACTCGAGGAATAAACTCTCATTGTTCCTGTGCGCAACTCGTTAAAACAGCATCATCAGAATGTGACTGTTTCAAACGAGAAGTCATCCCACGAAAAGTCTCTGTATTGTCGAAGCCTAAGCCGAGAAATTTCTGTAAAAGAAAATCAGCTGCCCAAGATGATGAATTCCCTGAAGTCACCATCAACGTGGCTGATAAAAGAAAGTCTAAGCGGCATTCAAGTGACTCAAATCCTGACTTTTCTCCGAGAGGAAGAGTCAATCCAAGAATTGCTCAAAGGATGTCTCGACTCCAATTAGGAGCCATCAGACGCAGAAATTACAAGAGAATGCAAGAAGGAATGTCCTCGGAGGATGAATTCTCAGACACTTATTCTGCAATCGCTTCTGATGATACAATGTCTAGCACGGGACAAACCAGAGACACGATCACCTCTGATCAATTTGCTCAAATACTTCAAGAAGCTCTAGCCAAGCAACGTGAAGAAATTAGAGCTGAAGTGAAGACAGAAATGGAGTTAGCTATCCAACAAATGAGAGAATTGCTAGCTCAGCGGCCTCAACCCCCTGAGTCCAGTCAAAGAACTGAATCCAGCCGCCACACTCAGAAAGTTGTGGATGACAGTGATCCAGAAGTGGATGAAGTCATTATGGCTAATACACCTCCCAATAGCAATAACGCTGGGGGTGGTTTAACACATTCTCCCAATAACGATATTAGGAGTGGTTCAATGGCACCTCTTACAGGGGGTGGTCTAACTCATCCTCCTCAACGTCATTCGAATGAAGACATAGACGATGACGGGAAAATGAAAGAGCTTGAAAACAAATGTTGTAGATGATAGTGATCCAGAAGTGGATGAAGTCATCTTTGCTGATACACCTCCCAATAGCAATAACGCTGGGGGTGGTTTAACATATTCTCCCAATAACGATATTGGGAGTGGTTCAATGGCACCTCTTACAGGGGGTGGTCTAACTCATTCTCCTCAACGTCATTCGAATGAAGACATAGACGATGACGGGAAAATGAAAGAGCTTGAAAACAAAGTCAACGCTTTGATGACGGCTCAAGAAGTGAAGAGGACGGGTATTCCATGTCCCTATCCAAGAGAATGGGATTCAATACCGTATCCGATAAAGTTCGATCTGATTAACTTCACACCGTTTGAGGGGAAAAGTTCGCCGATTCAGCACTTGATTTATTTCAAGTCTCATTTGGGCACGATCTCTGGAAACGAGGCTTTAATGGTCCGGTCATTCGTTAGCACCCTTCGTGGGCCCGCCTTCGATTGGTACCGACGGCTCAAGCCAGGGAGCATCAATTGCTGGGATGACATGGAAAATTTGTTCCTCAGCAACTTCTTCGATGATGACACCGAAGTGTCAATCGGAACCCTTTTAGATAACGATGTCTTCTCCTCACGATTTGACGTTGTGGAGAACTTGCGTGGCAAGTTTAAAACTCTTGATGAGTTGATAACTCTGATCGAGTTTGAACTCTTGAAAAAGAGTTGATTTGAACCGAAGATCGGTTGTAAGCTAAGGACAGAGGCTCCCTGTTGCTGAAGTTGAAGATGATCTTCGTTGGAAGATGATGTCGATCTCCTCAAAAGCCTGTCTCCAGTGGTCGATCCAAGCCAAGAAAATCGAACCCTGAACTCAGTTGAGTTTACCCATATTTATAGGGAATTAAGGGGTGTAACCGCCCCCTTAATTCTCTCCATAGTGGGGTGGAACCTCCCCCAAATCGTGGGAAACGGTTTTAGAACCGTTCAGCTCATGTTGAATGAGTCAAACAATGCCCACGTTGGCGTTCAGGATCCTAACTCCACATTTTAGACTGGAGACGCGGAGTTGGGTACCCGCAGGGCGTAGAAAAACGCGAGGGTCGACCTTGGCGTTTTTGATGTTGTGACGCGGGGTTCGACCCTGGCGTTTTGATGTTGTAACGCGGGTTCGACCTTGGCGTTTTGATGTTGTAACACGGGTTTCGACCCTGGCGTTTTTTGATGTTGTAACGCGGGTTCGACCTTGGCGTTTTGATGTTGAAATACGGGGAGGACCTCCGCGTCTTGCCTTGCAGAGATTATCACCAAGTAATCTCTTTTTGTCATAGCGTTGCAAAGATCATTGTCTTGTAATCTTCGTCTTGGCTCCTTGAGAATATGAGAGTCGTCAGATTGCAACTCCCGATGTTGATTGTGAAGGCTATTGAAGTAGAGCTTCCATCAGTTGTCGTGAAGGTCGTCAGATTGTAACCTTCAGCAATCTACGCGAAAGTCTTCAGATTACAGCCTTCTGGAAGTCGTCAGATTGTAACTTCCATCATCAGTGATTGATGGGGGATAAGCTATCTATTTTGATTTTTAGACAGCCTACAATGCCTCAAACCGAAAGGTATGAATAAAAGAGAGATAACTCTTGTGAAGTTGATAACATCTGATCGAGTTTGAACTCTTAAAAAAAGAGTTGATTTGAACGCGAAGATCGTTGTAAGCTAAGGACGAGAGCTCCCTGTTGCTGGAAGTTGAAGATGATCTTCGTTGAAGATGATGTTCGATCTCCCTCAAGCCCTGTCTCCAGTGGTCGATCCCCAAGCCAAGAAAATCGAACAGATGAACTCAGTTGAGTTTACCCATATTAAGGGAATTAATGGGTGGTAAACCGCCGCCTTAATTCTCTCCATAATGGGGTGTAACCGCCGCAAATCGGTGGAACGGTTTTAGAACCGTTCAGCTCATGTTGAATAGTAACAATGCCCACGTTGGCGTTCAGGATCCTAACTCCACATTTTAGAACTAAGAGCGGAGTTGGGGTACCCGGCAGGGCGTAGAAAAACGTGGCGAGGGTCGACTCTTGGGCGTTTTTGATGTTGTGACCGGGTTCGACCCTCGGCGTTTTGATGTTGTAACGCGCGGTTCGATTGGCGTTTGTCGATTTGTAACACGGGTTTCGACCCTGGCGTTTTTTGATGTTGTAACCGTCGACTTGCGTTTTGATGTTGAAAATACGGGGAGACCTCCGGTCTTGGCCTTGCAGAGATTATCACCAAGTAATCTCTTTTGTCATAGCGTGCAGATCCGTCTTGTTCTTGGCTTGGGTTTTGGCATATGAAGAGTCGTTCAGATTGTAACTCGATGTTGATTGTGAAGCTAGTTGAGAGAGGCCATTCCATCCAGTTGTCCGTGAAGTCCGTCAGAGTAACCTTCAGCATATACGGCGAAAGTCCTTCAAAGATTAGCAGCCTCTGGAACGTCGTCAGATGTTACTTCCATCATCGGGTGGTTGATGGGGGATAACTATCTATTGTGATTTTTTAAGAACAGCCTAACATTTCCTCAGCAACTTCTTTCGATGATGACACTGAAGTGTCAATCGACCCTTCTGGATGAGAAAGCAAAAAGACGGAGAGTCAGTCGACGATTTTGTCAAGCGCATTCCGTGGGCAAAGCAATGAATTGCAGAGATCCTATCACGAAGGAGTTCATCCTGCAAACATGCCACAATAATCTCTCTATCGATGTCCTGGAAGCTCTGGGGGTCGTACCATCCAAAACTTGGAAAGAGTTAAAGTTACGTGGCGAACAAGCTGAATACTTTCTTAAAAGGAAGAAAGTTGAGAGAAGTCAACCGACGACATCCGCAATTTCTGTGGACGCAACTCTCGATCCGAGGTTCCAAAAGGAGTATTCTTTCGAAGATGATGAAGCTCCAGGCATATTGGAATATCTTCTCGCCAACGACAAAATCGAGCTACCGCTTATTAAAGATCAGGAGGGTGCTAAGATGATTACAGATCCAAACTACTGTGCATACCACAGAAGGGTTCTTCATCCCACCAATATTTGCTTTGGACTCAAAAATAAGATCCAAGCATTAATTGACTCCGGCGTCATAACAGCGAAAGAGGTCCAGTAAAGACGACCATCTTACTCCATTGGGTACACGATTATAAACTGTTTTCCCTGACTCCGATGAGTATACGAGTATAAACTGCTTCTCCATCTCACTCCGAAAAGTATACGAGTATAAACTGCTCCTTAATACTCCAACAGGTATATGAGTCTAAACTATTTCCTTTTTTTTTCACGGGAAGTTCCTGGAGAATGCCATGCATGGTACTTTTAAGGATAACCCGATCATATAGCTAAACATAATGATAAACTCAGTTTCGCAAGAAAAAGCTGGTGGTGGATGGTTCATGTAACGGAAGTTTCCGAAAGAATGCTATATGTAATTTTCTTAGGAATAACCCGATCATTACAAACAAAGTGTTAAACACTACATCCCCACGGTGATTTCCGAATATTCTGAGATGAGATTCGATCACTTTGTTGGTTCAATCTTCCCTCTCAAACCCTCCTTTGGTCAAACCTTTAAACAGTTAGGACCAAATCCAAAATCCCCTCTCGATTCGTTCCATGAACGAGAGGTCCACAAATTGAACGATCAAACCTTTAAACAGTTAGGATCGTCTCGAATTCCCTTTTGGTTAAACCTTTAAACAGTTAGGACCAAAACCAAAATCCCCTTTCGATTCATTCCATGAACGAAAGGTCCACAAATTGAACGATCAAACCTTTAAACAGTTAGGATCGTCTCAGAACTCCCACTTGGTCAAACCTTACTACAGTTAGGACCAAAACCAAAATCCCCTTTCGATTCCTTCCATGAACGAGAGGTCCACTTTCAATTGGATAATCAGACCCTATGACAGTCAGGATTATTCAAACCAGTGCAGATTCTTCAAGTGGAGATCCCACTTTGAGTTTCTTTTGCACCAGGAGATAGGATATAAAATTCTTCCTCTCCATCATCGGGTTCATCTCTACCAATAAAAAAGAGAGCAGGAGATAGAATATAAAATTTTTCCTTTCCATCATCGGGTTCATCTCTACCAACAAAAAAGAGACCAGGAGATAGAATATAAAATTCTTCCTCTCCATCATCGGGTTCATCTCTACCAATAAAAAAGAGAGCAGGAGATAGAATATAAAATTTTTCCTTTCCATCATCGGGTTCATCTCTACCAACAAAAAAGAGACCAGGAGATAGAATATAAAATTCTTCCTCTCCATCATCGGGTTCATCTCTACCAACAAAAAAGAGACCAGGAGATAGAATATAAAATTCTTCCTCTCCATCATCGGGTTCATCTCTACCAACAAACAAGAGACCAGGAGATAGAATATAAAATTCTTCCTCTCCGATTTCGGGTTCATCTCTACCAACAAACAAGAGACCAGGAGATAGAATATAAAATTCTTCCTCTCCATCATCGGGTTCATCTCTACCAACAAACAAGAGACCAGGAGATAGAATATAAAATTCTTCCTCTCCATCATCGGGTTCATCTCTACCAACAAACAAGAGACCAGGAGATAGAATATAAAATTCTTCCTCTCCATCATCGGGTTCATCTCTACCAACAAACAAGAGACCAGGAGATAGAATATAAAATTCTTCCTCTCCATCATCGGGTTCATCTCTACCAACAAACAAGAGACCAGAATACTCCAATAGGTATACGAGTCTAAACTATTTCCCTAATCTCAACAGGAAGTTTCTGGAGAATATTACTCAAAATATTCTTAAGAATAACCTGATAATCTCCCAACGGGTATATGAGGTTAAACTATTTCCCGAACACTCCAATATAGTATATGAGTATAAACTATTTCTCAAATTCTTCGACAGCAGTTTTAATTTGAGACTTCGACAACGGCCACGCGATAAACGCAGCACCGGAGGAATTTTAGCTATTCTACAAAGCACTGAATAGGCTAAAAGATGAAGAAGTCAAGGATTGAAGCCATTCACAAACCATTCTACGCAATTTCCTCAACAAAGCACTGGAGAAATTGCAGGGAAAGCTTATCATATCCAAAGTGTCCCAGACCCCTCTCTAAAAAAATGATGAGTCTGAGATACTTTGGAGGGGGTATCTGTAGACATCAAAAAATGCTTACAGACATTCAAACACCACTCAAGACGATATAGAAGAACAATGCCACACACGTCCATTAACTGCTAAAGAACATGGGGAACGTCGTGGGCGAGAATCACGTGGATAACTGCCAAAATAACGGAGTTTGAAACGTGGGAAGGTAGTTAAAACGAAATCTGCCTGACGGTTACTGTTTCCGAGACAGCGTTTACTGTCTCGCGGGCCGAGACAGCAAACACTGTCTCGCCCGCCGAGACAGCAAACACTGTCTCGACAGCCGAGATAGCAAATGCTGTCTCGCGAGCCTGTTTTTCGCCAACTGTTCTTGGAGGTTATAAATATCCCCCGAAGGCCATTTTTATGGAGGAGGCTGATCAGAGAGCATCCGGAGGCTGATCAGAGAGCATCCACAGGCTGATTTCAGAGCAGAGAGGGCAGAGTACTCGAGCTTCTGTAACTCCTTGATATTCAGGCTTTGACTTGATTTCAAGAAGAACGACTATCTTACCTTGATAAGATAGCGTTTCAAGTTCTCACTTCGATAAACGAAGTCAGAATCATAAACCCCTCACGATTCGATCAGAATCTGTGATTTGGTGGTCCACGGGCTAACGCACCCCCGGCACAGGCAAAGATCCCACGCAAGCAGTGATCCAAACAACGATCCTGCGTTTGTTTCCCAAGAGTTGTAATTTTCATTTTGTTGTGTAAAAGAAGTCTTATAAAAAGGCTATCTCTTTTTGAATTTATTATAATCGACTGAAGATATAATGAATTCCATGACAAAACCAACTTTTGACGCAAACACCTCAGTCTGATACGATTGTCTCTGGAATTCCATGTAATCTCACGATCTCCTGAATGAATATCCTCGCATAAGTCTCTGCCATATATATCGTCTTCACCGGAATAAAATATGCTGACTTCGTCAATCGATCCACTATCACCCAGACTGAATCATTCCCTGTGATGCCCCAAGTTTCGCATGAGGCTACAGTCTAAGGCGAAATCCAGAATGTCAAACCTACTAAGCACCAAACACCGTGCTTCGACATGTTTCACCATCATAATTACTATCTCTCTAGTGAAAACAACAAATAGGTGAAGGTATAGACAGGCAAATAAAAGAAATAGAGTAAAGCCAGATATACACAGAGGAAGCATGAGAATAATCATCAGTGAGCCCAACTAAAATAGAGTAGAAATACCTCTGAGTCTGAAATAAACCTCAAGGACAATGAGTCAAATAAAATATCACTATGACTCTCAGCCTCTACAAAATGAAATACAAGTCTAGAGTCTGAACATAAACAACTAACTATGGAACTCTGAAATAACTACTAAATAGTAAATAGCAAGATGGAATCTATGAGGAAATCTCATCAACATGCGACTCTCTGTGTGCCTGACTCGCTACCTGAAAGGGGAGTAAACAACGAGCGTTAAAGCGCTATAGCGAGATCATCTCCACCTCTCCCCAGGGGAAGGGGTAGGAGTATATAGAAAATAGAGTTAGTACATATACATATAAAGTCATTCATAAAATTCTAACTGAAAGTTAATATTTAGGAAATCATAACACGAGAGTTAGTACGTCGAGCGAAATAATCCAAACAAGGAAACCCTCATGTATATACTATGTCTCAAATTGTGACTCCCTAAATACTAACTCCAAACCCTATGAATGAAAGCAATAAACCAAAAGGAAAAAACTCAAAGCTCAAACATGTAGAATAAATATCTCATCTCAATTACACTCGGGTAGACAGCTCTAACATAAGATGGATCTCATCTAGAACAAAAAATCAATCATAAGCCATGTCATATAAGCCACGATCTTAAAGGAAATACCCTACTCACGAGAAACCAATATGAAAGAAAAATACGACAAATAATACTTACATATGTGCATCTCCTTATGCAATAGTGATACTTTTGTAATATTATTACTCAATCACTCTGCGGTAATAGGTTTTATCTCCCTATCCCGGAATACAATGAAATGACGATACTTTTGTAATACTTTTACTCAATCGCCCTGCGGAAATAGGTCTTATCTCCCTATTCCGGAATACAATGGAATGATGATACTTTTGTAATACACTAACTTAATCGCCCTGCGAAAATAGGTTTTATCTTCCTATTCCAGAATACAACAAAATATACTACGCTCTTCATATTTATCAACTTAAATTAGGATAAAAATATGTTGACACCACATATTCTAAACATACGTGCACATATCTCGGTGTGCATGTACATAACTGGTGTTCACTAACATCTCAGGTGTTATACAACTCATAAACATTGAATCATAACAGTACAAGGTCGAGAGACTAGCTCGAAAGCTCAACAGTCGAACAAAACATGCACAGGGCCACTGACTGTGTGACAGTCGACCACACAAGAATGACGGTCGACCGCGACGGGTTCCAGAGCCTACTCAGGCCTCTGTCCTACACGTGATCGACCACCGCTATGGCGCAGTTGACCGTGGGCTGATATTCCAGATTCTCAATCTGGTTGTGTGTATTATGTTCACGCCGTATTTAGGTGATTCAAATATGATTAAAACAACATGAAACTTGCATGAGAGCATGTCTACAGTAGATAAAAACTTCTGGAAATAAACTCAACATATATAGCATGATTATTTACATAAAATTTATATTCAAAACCCTAAGTCATGCATAAAAACTTGAAACGAAGAATAAATCATCTTTCTTCAGATTAAACCATATTTTAAATCAATTTTAGATCTTACATACTTCTGTAAATTCGTTCTCAAACTTTTTAACATGAAAAGACCTAGTCTTTATACCTGTAAATTCGTTCTCAAACTTTTTAACATGAAAAGACCTAGTCTTTATACATATAATATAAAAGAATTAACTTTTATTCCTTTTTAACATGAAAAGACCTAGTCTTTATACATATAATATAAAAGAATTAACTTTTATTCATAAACTAATCAATTTGATTCTACAAAACATGTTAGAAACTCTTTTAAAACATTTTAAAAACTAGGAGGGGGATTAGTAGAGATGAACTCGTCTGGGATTTGTAGAAAAACGTTTAAGAAGCCAAGCCAAGGAAGATCTATAATCCAAACGCCAAAAATCACGCGAAAATCCACTTGAAAGCCTCCAATCTTCTCCAAGAATCAAAATTAGGGTTTAAAGGGGTTTTGGTGGCTGTTAGGGTTCTTAGAAAATTAAAAATATCGTGAACATATGATATATATATATATATAATATATATATATATAGTATATATATATATATATAATAATATAATAATATATATACTATAATATATATATATATATATAATATATAATATATAGTGTATATATATATATATATATATATATCATATATATATATATAATAGTAATTATAATATATATATATATGATAATATTATATATATACGTATATTTATACGTAGAAAACGGATTATGGGTTTTTAGAAAACCCAACCAACTTCAAACAAGAATCTTGACTTTCTGCTAGTGCTTTTTTGCTAGGTCCACCGTTGACGTCGCATTGGACTGCGTCGACCGCGTGTGGTGACCGCTGGACTGCGAATTTTTATTACGACATATTTGGCCAATTATACATGTTTCAACTCTTTTCTTTCTCATGCTATGACTCGGTTCATATTCAAGAAGTCAAATGGTATCATACTCAGTACCCTATTTAATATATTTATTCAAAATAATATCCATGAAATCATAATTAATCTCATAGTTAATTGATATTAACATAAATTTTCGGGGTTTGTACATTAACCCCCCCCCCCCCTTTCTTTAAAAGAATTTTGTCCTCAAAATTTCGCAGTCGCATCGCAGAGATTAATAATACGAGAAAAGCACAACAAAGGGATAATCCAAATAAGGAAACCCTCACGTACATATCTCGTATCATTAATCTCCCGATTTGAAATATAAGCAACATTTAAACTTAACAATTTAAAATGCATACATTCTCACTTAACCCCTAATTAGATGGAACTAGTACGTTGGGCAAAAAAATCTAAACAAGGAACCCCCATATATATACCATATGTTCCGAATAATTAAGAGCTAAGTGTTGAATGACCCATTCTAGCGTTAAATATAAATGTGACTAAACAACACATATAATCAAATCTATCAATGCATATAAGCACATTTAAATATCGACCTTACCTGTTCAAACAGGTGCGGGTAGTCGCGACGAACATCCTCCTCGCGCTCTCAAGAAATCTCTTCGGCTCCTTGCCGATTCCACTGAACTTTCACTAATGGAATGACTTTGTTTCTAAGATTTTTATTCTCTCTAGCAAGAATGCATACTGGAATCTCTACGGTAGTCAAATCATCCTATATCTCAACCTCTGGTGAATCAATCACCATCTGCTGCTCTTCGTCATGCAAATGCTTCTTAAGCATCAAAATATAAAATACATCGTGTACACTCGACATCGATGTCAGAAGATCTAATCTATATGAAACAGTTCCAATGTGCTTAATAATCCTGAAAGGACCAACATATCTCGGGGCGAGCTTCCCCCGTCTACTGAAACGCTGAACGCCCTTCATCAGTGATACTTTCAACATAACTAAGTCTCCGACCTGAAATTCTAAGGGTCATCTCCGCTGATCTGCATAACTCTTTTGCCTACTCTGTGCAGTAAGAATGTGCTCTTGAATCAATGCCACCTTTTCTGTGGTTTGCCTAACTAGCTCCGGGCCAAGTAATAGACTATCCTCTGGCTCTGCCCAACATATAGGTGATCTGCAAGGCCTCCCGTATAAGGCTTCGTACAGCGCCATCCTGATGGTAGCTTGATAACTATTGTTATAAGCAAACTCTATTAATGGAATATGATCCTCCCAGCTGCCTTGAAAATTAATGATACAAGCCCGCAACATATCCTCTAACACATGGTTCACTCTCTATGTCTAACCATATGTCAGAGGATGAAAAACACTACTGTGTAATAACCTGGTGTCGAATGAATCCTGGAAACTCCTCCAAAAGTGCAAAGTAAAAACTGATCCTTGATCTGATACAATCATGTCTGGAACTTCGTGAAGTCAAACTATCTCCTGGATAAATATCCTCGCATATGTCTCTGCAGTATAAGCAGTCCTCACTAGAATAAAATGTGCCGACTTTGTCAACCGATCTACTATCACCCAAACTGAGTCGTCCCCCTTCTTCGACTTCGGCAACCCTACAATGAAGTTCATAGAAATGTTCGTTCACTTCTATTCTGGAATGGATAAAGACTGAAGTGTTCCTGCTGGTCTCTGATGCTCTACCTTCACTTGCTAGCAGGTAAAACACTTAGCTACATATTCTGCAATATCTCTACACATACCACTCCACCAAAAGTGTCTCCTCATGTCCTTATACATCTTGGTGGTCCTGGATGTACTGTATATCGGGTACAATGTGCTTCATCAAACAATTCCCTCTTCAGTTCTACACTAGCTGGCACAACCAACCGACCCTTTATCCGAAGGCCTCTATCTGCTCTAATGGTCCAATCGCCCTTGGGCTCTTTGGAAATCTCCTCCTTTCAGATTTGAATCCAAGAGTCCTCCAACTGAGCTCTGACTACTCTGTCCCTCCAAGATGGTTGCACTGATATAGCTCCCAAGTATGTGCTGGTCCCGCCAATCTCTGGCCTAAAATCAAACTGGTTAAGAGTAAGAAGATCTCTATACAACGAGCACCTCAAAGCCGCGATCTGATGTCGACGCTTCCTACTCAAAGCATCCGCTACGACGTTTGCTTTCCCCGGGTGAAACGGAATCGGGAACTTGTAGTCCTTGATGAACTCAATTCATCGGCGCTGCCTCTGATTAAGTTCCTTCTGGAAGAAAAGGTACTTCAGACTCTGGTGGTCTATGAATAACTCAAACTGTACCCCGTATAAATAATGCCTCCACGCCTTCAATGCAAAGACCACTGTTGCTAGCTCCAAATCATGCGTGGGATAATTCTACTCATGAGTCCTCAACTGTCTCGAGATATAGGCTACAACTCTCTGGGTCTACATCAATACTCCTCCAAGACCCGATAAAGATGCATCAATATAGACAACAAAAGTCTTATCACTGCTGGGAATAATCAATACTGATGCTGAAGTCAACTTAGTCATCAATGTCTCAAATGCCTTCTGGCACTCTGTGCTCCAAATGAACTGTACACCCTTTTTAGTAAGGCATGTAAGTGACGTGGAAATCTTCGAGAAATCTTGAATAAATTTTCTATAATAGCTTGCCAGACCTAAGAAGCTACGAATCTCTATAACTATCTTTGGTGGTTCCCAATCAAGCACGACCTCTACTTTAGCCGGATCTACTGTAGTGCCCTCTTGGCTGATGACATGGCCTAAAAATCTGACCTCCGATAACCAGAATTCATATTTGCTAAATTTTACATACAACTGGAGTTCCCGTAAAGTCTGTAATGCCACCTCAAATGCTGCTCGTGCTCTGCCTCCGATATCGAATAGATAAGAATATCATCAATAAAAACTATCATGAACTGGTCCAAATATGGATGGAAAACCCGATTCATCAAATCCATGAATACTGCGGGTGCATTGGTCTGGTCCCGCCAATCTCTGGCCTAAAATCAAACTGGCTAAGAGTGAGAAGATCTCTATACAACGAGCACCTCAAAGCCGCGATCTGATGTCGACGCTTCCTACTCAAAGCATCCGCTACGACGTTTGCTTTCCCCGGGTGAAACGGAATCGGGAACTTGTAGTCCTTGATGAACTCAATTCATCGGCGCTGCCTCTGATTAAGTTCCTTCTGGAAGAAAAGGTACTTCAGACTCTGGTGGTCTATGAATAACTCAAACTGTACCCCGTATAAATAATGCCTCCACGCCTTCAATGCAAAGACCACTGTTGCTAGCTCCAAATCATGCGTGGGATAATTCTACTCATGAGTCCTCAACTGTCTCGAGATATAGGCTACAACTCTCTGGGTCTACATCAATACTCCTCCAAGACCCGATAAAGATGCATCAATATAGACAACAAAAGTCTTATCACTGCTGGGAATAATCAATACTGATGCTGAAGTCAACTTAGTCATCAATGTCTCAAATGCCTTCTGGCACTCTGTGCTCCAAATGAACTGTACACCCTTTTTAGTAAGGCATGTAAGTGACGTGGAAATCTTCGAGAAATCTTGAATAAATTTTCTATAATAGCTTGCCAGACCTAAGAAGCTACGAATCTCTATAACTATCTTTGGTGGTTCCCAATCAAGCACGACCTCTACTTTAGCCGGATCTACTGTAGTGCCCTCTTGGCTGATGACATGGCCTAAAAATCTGACCTCCGATAACCAGAATTCATATTTGCTAAATTTTACATACAACTGGAGTTCCCGTAAAGTCTGTAATGCCACCTCAAATGCTGCTCGTGCTCTGCCTCCGATATCGAATAGATAAGAATATCATCAATAAAAACTATCATGAACTGGTCCAAATATGGATGGAAAACCCGATTCATCAAATCCATGAATACTGCGGGTGCATTGGTCAGCCTAAATGGCATGACAAGAAACTCAAAAGACCCGTATCGAGTCAAGAAGGTGGTCTTAGGAATATCAATCTCCCAAACCTGCAACTGATGATAACCGGAACAAAGATCTATCTTCGAAAAACACTGAGCTCCCTACAACTGGTCGAACAAGTCATCGATTCTCGGTAATGGATACCTGTTTCGGATACTGACATTGTTCAACTCGCGATAATCAATGCATAATCGCATACTCACATCCTTCTTCTTCACAAAGAGGACCGATGCTCCCCACGGAGAGTGACTCCATCAAATGAATCCCTGAGACAATAACTCATCTAGCTAGATCTGTAGCTCCCTCATCTCAGCTGGCGCCATACGGTAAGGAGCTCGGGAAATCGGCACAGTGCGTGACTACAACTCTATGCAAAACTCGACCTCTCTCACTGGAGGTAATCCTAGTATGTCCTGGAAGACATCCTGGTATTCTGAGACTACACGCGTCTTACTCAAATCTACACCCCAATCCCGCATTATCACCTCCTAGACGTATGCCAAATATGTCTCCGCAAATTGGTTGCCTCTGGAGGTCGCTACTGTAGGCGTCTAAAATTGCCTACGAGAGCCCGCACGAAACTCGAAGCAAAGAGTAGACAAATCAAGAAGGTTCACATCAATCAGCTTGCGCGCATCGGTCGGCATACGCGTGTCAATCAGCTCGTGCGCGTCGGTCAGCACACGTGTGCAATCAGCTCGTGCGCGTCGGTCAACACGCGCACGTCACGTCAAGCTGCCCGCGCGCATCGGTCAACACGCGTGGGTTAATCAGCCCGCACGCGTCGGTCAACATGCGCGCGTCAATCAGCTCGCGTGTGTCGGTCAGCATAAGCACGCGTCAATTAGTTCGTACGCATCGATCAACACGCACGCGTTAATCAATTCGTGCGCGTCGATCGACACGCGCACGTCAACCAACGCGCGTTCGACAGTCGGTCTCGCAACGAAGCGCACAAGTCAACAAATCGACCAAATACGCGAAAAGGACAAGATCCGAAAGAAAAATACCAGGAATAGAAAAAGTCAGTGGACCCACGCTAGCACAGGACGGGACAGACCGACCCATGCAAGCGCGGGTCAGATCTGTCCGACCCGCGCCGCGCAGCCTGAGACCCGAAACGCATTTTGACGGTTTTAAAGTGATTTTCACAGGATTTATCTATTTCAGGGGTTCCTAACTGACTTGATATCATCCCCAAACATGGTTAAGCTGTTGTTAACTGAAGATAGAGCCGAATCATTTGTTTTCATCCAAATAACCGCATCCGAGGCCTATAAATATGAGCCAAAAGCTTCCATTTTCGAGATCTGGAATTTGATCAAGAGGATGAGGTGCTGCCGGATTGAGGATTCAAGGAGCACGAATTTTCAGCAAAGGCCAACGAGATCCCGGCGAACTTCGGCACGAAGGAGAAGTCATTCGAAGGATCTGAAGCCCGTACATCCGTTCCTTAAGATTAGGCTTTGTCTTAATCTCTAGAAGAGCTACTAATTTTGCTTGGTCAATTTCAGTGCTTCAAGCGAATACTTTCTCGGCGAAGGCGAAGCTCTGCCGAATTTTCCTACAACTGGATCTAATTCACGGTCGTCCACGAATAAACCCCGGTACCGGTGAAGAACCCACGCAAGCAAGAGCCGATAAACGGATCTTGTGTTCATTTTTAAGAGAGTTGTAATTGTTTTATTCTCGTTATTTGAATTCATTTGTAACGATTGAAGTT
Organism: Asparagus officinalis; assembly: GCF_001876935.1. Classification (NCBI taxonomy): domain Eukaryota; kingdom Viridiplantae; phylum Streptophyta; class Magnoliopsida; order Asparagales; family Asparagaceae; genus Asparagus; species Asparagus officinalis. Next base: position 31,238,489 of record NC_033801.1, read on the forward strand.
TAATGAAATCAAAAGAGAGTTGTAATTGTTTTATTCTCGTTATTTGAATTCATTTGTAACGATTGAAGTTTAATGAAATCAATGATGAAGGCAGCTTTCAACGAAAACGTTATTTGAATTCATTTGTAACGATTGAAGTTTAATGAAATCAATGATGAAGGCAGCTTTCAACGAAAACAAACTGGCGACCATAGTGGGAGCCAACAGCCTTTCTGCGAAGGCTGACGTGTCGCAATCCCGGATCCTTATCCCGGTTAAAACGGAGGTCGAATATGAGTTAGACCAGTAGAAGTACGAGGAATACTTATCCTCCTCCTCCGGATCGGCCTCTCCTCGCAGATGCAGGGAGGCCTACTCCAGGAAGACCCGTTGGACTTTAGCTGCAGAAGCCCAAGAAGAAGATCTTCCCGCCACCACCGCACTTGTGGCTCACAACGCCCCACCGGCATCCGACGAGGCTAAAACTACAGATCTGAACCCCTTGAGCAAGGGGTCAACTGTTGATGATGTGCCAACTCTTTCAAAGAGAGCACGTTAGAGGCGACGCCTTCGCCTCGCGCGCCAACTGGCTAAAGCCTTGGAACCAATTGATGGAATCCGTTATGAGACGGATCTGAAGTCCAGGAGGCACCAACCACCACAACAGAGAGTGGACAACCCCTCCTCCTTCAAACCAGCGAAGAACAAATGGGTCCGCTTCAAAAGGACCCAATTGACTCTTCAACAGCGGATTCAGAAACGCCGCGCATTACTTGCACATGCAAGAATTCTCGTGCAAGAGGCCAAGAAATTAGAAGATGAAAGAGTGGAAAAGAAGTCACAAAGACTGTACCAAGTATGGAGGCCAAAGTCTAAGACGACGGCCAAAAAGATCGAAAAATACGGGTTACTCAAATCCGACCCGCCGAAACGCGGGTCACTCAAATCCGACCCACTGAAATGCGGGTCACTCAAATCCGACCCTCCGATTTGTCGGTCACCCAGATCCGACCCTCCAGTCTGCGGGTCACCCAGATCCGACCCCCCAGTTCGCGGGTCACCCGGATCTGACCTTCTAATCCGCGGGTCACCCAAGTCTGACTTGCGTCAGAGTCAAGACAGAAGATGTCCTGCACTTGTTTCTTCGATTCCATCAAGTTCCACACCTCCGGTGGAGATCCGTAACAGTGTGGATCTATCCCATTTTAAGATAACCATCAAAGATCGTCTTGGCCCGTCACACGATGATCGAGGCAAAGCTCCAGTTAGAGAACGCTCAAGCACGTTGAACGGATCTCGAGCAGTTTTTCAGGATGGAGGTCGTGATCGTCCTCCTAAGCAGTGGAGGAGAATGCATAACGGGAAAAGTCCTATAACTGACCGCATTGGACTGCGTGTTGAAGTACAGGAGCCTGTTAAAGCCTACATTCATGAAAACATAGCTTCAGACATGCGACTCCTGAAGACGCTAACAAAGCATTGAATTCCTAGAAGAGAACATACTCGTTAAACGAGGACGTTACACCTAGGGACTCGTGCCAACACACGATGGGTTGCTCCGGTCATCCGACCTATGAGTTGTACTATCGGGCCCGAGGTACGAACAAGTCTCGTAGAAGGAATCACCAAGAACCGGACTCCCAGTGTCCGTGTTCCAAAATTATTAAGGCGGTGTTGTCAGAATGTTGCTGTTCCAAGGCCGCCCCTGAGAGAATTTCAGTATTGGAAAGAATCTCTACTAGAACGCCTGAATCCAAACCAAGGCGTTTCCGCAAGAAGAGAGCTACTCCTCAAGATGATGAGTTTCCAGAAGTATCTGTCAACATGACGGAAGAGGGAAGTCAACACGACTCTTTAGACCTGACCAGTTTTCAGGAGTATTCCAATGGATAACTCGATTACAATCATGAACTAGTACATGAAAGAACTATCGGAGGATACAAAAGGGACTACACTCAGATGATGAAACGTCAGATGCTTGCTCAGATGCCTGTTCAACAATGGCTTCCGATGATACGACATCAAGCACAGGACAATCCTATGAGTCGTTCATGATTAATGCAGAGCAGATGAGTAAAATTCTTGAGGATGTTTTAACTAAGCAGAGGGAGAATTTCAAATTTGAAATGGAAATGGCTATGCAGCAAATGAGGGAGATGCGTGACCAGCAAATCGCGGTACTGACAAATCATCAGGGAGAGTCTAGCCATCAAAATAATCCCGACCAAGCCAATAATGATTGGGAAGTGGAGGAGAATGCTAACATGAACACCCCTCCCGTCGACAATAATACTGGGGGTGGTCCCTCGGATGATAACAATACGAAGGAGGACCACGTTGCCTCCCCCCGAAACCGCCCAAAGAAAGATACGATCGAGGATAAGAAAATGAGGGCTTTGGAGAGCAAAATCAATGCGTTGATGAGTGCTCAGGAAGTAAAAAGGTCCGGAATACCGTGTCCATACCCTAGAGAGTGGGAGTCAATCCGTATTCGGAAAAGGTCAATTTAATCAATTTCACGCCGTTTGATGGAAAGGGTTCCCCCACTCAACATTTAATATACTTCAAGTCTCACTTGAGGATAATCTCCGGCAATGAACCTCTGATGGTACGGTCATTCGTCGGCACTCTTCGCGGAGCAGCCTTCGATTGGTATCGCCGCCTCAAGCCGGGGAGTATTAGTAGTTAGGATGACATGGAGGACATGTTTCTCACGAATTTCTTCGACGACGACACAGAGGTCTCAATCGGAACATTATTTGACGAGAAGCAAAAGGACGGAGAGTTAGTGGAAATTTTCATCAAACGATTTCGGAACAAAGCCATGAATTATAGGGATCCGATTAGTGAGGAATTCATCCTGGAGACTTGTCACAACAATCTTTCATTGGATATCCTCGAAGCCATGGGAATGACACCGTCTATGACCTGGAAAGATTTGAAGGTCCAAGGGGAAAGAGCCGAACGTTTTCTCAAGAGGAAAAAGGCCGAGAGGGGTCAAACAGCAACACCAGCCCCACAACAGAATTTTGTTCCGAAGGGTAAAGGGAAATTTTGTTTCTAAGGGAAAAGGGAAAAACGCAAGCGATGCAGTGGACGCGAACCAAACATTCAAAGTGCAATCGCAACCGCAGCAGCAGCAGCAGAAGGCACCTCAGTAATCACGGTGGTAACAACAGCCTCAGAAACAGAAGGCTTCGGAACCGAAATTCCCGAAGGTTTACTCGTTCAAAGAGGATGAAGTTCTCGGTATTTTCAAATACCTCATAGAGAACAACAAGATTAAGTTGCCTCCGATCCAAGATTAGAAAGACGCTAAGAGAGTTAATGACCCAAAGTATTACGCATTTCATTCACAGAGCAGTTCACCACCCTACCAAGTCATGCTACGCCCTCAAAGACAAAATCCAAGCTTTGATCGATGTGGGGGTGATTACCATGAAACAACCTACGGAGAAGAAGGTGGGTGCGAATGCGGTGTCAATCAGCTTCGGATCTGTCCCTTTGAATTGGTTTCAGCCCGAGCCCGTGACGAAAGTTGCAATGAACATGGTGAACGATGATCCTCACAAATAATGTCAGAAAGGACTTGTGCCACACACATCCCCGAATAGCGAAATTCTCTGGGTTCATCCCGATCTGATCGAAGATGAGCAGTGGCTCGGATCATCATCCAAGAAGAAGTCAAAAGGAAAAGGGAAGTCCTGTCACGGAGCCTCTGTTATTCCAGGAGAAGATGATGAAAGAATTCCTGCTTTCTCGCTTTTTGAAGATGAACAAGAAGTCTTTGCAACCCGGAGTGGAAATGAATATCACTTCAAGTATCCGGATGCTTCCGAGCAATTGGCTAAGCAGAGGGTAACCAAAACCGTTCCCTCCAAGACATTAGCGGAAATGGGAATTGTCACAACTCCCCCAGCACCCGTAGTTGTAGAGAAGACCCAACAAAAGCAAAAAAGGGAAAGAACCCTTATACCAAGAGGGTCAGAACCCAAAGCAGTCTCGATTCAATCTACCGATTGGGAGAGACAAACCAGGAAGTTCGAGCGCTCAACCCCATTTCGATATTATGACGCAATTAGCTAATATACCAGCTAGAATAACTCTATATGAGCTATTACGTCTATCGAAATATACCAGGGAAGCATTACAAGAAGCCTTGGCCAATTCCGAAGTTTTTCTGACTCGGATCAAGCCATCTCCTGAAGAACCAGAGCCGCCGGTTCAACATTGTAACCTCGCGACGTATCGTTTTCCTTGCATTTCCTTCACGAAAGAAGACATGCAGATGAAGAATTCAAAACATGAACGGCCCATGTATTTTACCGGGCACATTAGCTCCAGCGTTGTCAACCGGATCCAAGTCGATCCGGGTTCCGCTGTCAGCATCATGCCGCTCCGATTAATGTATAATCTTAGAATACCGGCTAGTAAGCTAGCCTTCACAGGCACTACGATCTATGGATTCAATACCAGTGGGTCCAGACCATTGGGTAAAATCCGAGTGAAGTGTCAGATCGGAGATTTGAAGTCAGAAGTCACATGTTATGTGATCGACGCGGAGACCTCCTATAACCTACTGTTGGGTCGACCCTGGATCCATGGTAATATTATAGTCCCATCAACTCTTCATCAGTGTCTCAAATATGTGGACACCAATAATGAAGTCAAGACGGTGGTCGCGGATAAGCAATCGTTTAAGGGGTTGGAAAACTATTTTACCGACTCCCTTCTTTACGGTGCCAAATCCGATACTGAACCATCAGCCCAAGGTACGAATAGTAGGGACGAAGATGATGCCGAACCTGGGTTTGATTATGATGGTGGTTTTGTACTTAATAACATTGTACCCATTGTAATCAATCTTGACGATGAAGAATCGTCCGAACGTAGTTGTAACTGGCAACTTGCCGAAGAAATATCAATAAATGATGATTTAGAGTACTCGTTGTGTCTTGATAATGTTATGAAAGAGTTATATAATGACCCTAATTTGCATGTACCACTTCAATCTTCCTGCATGACAAAAAAGTAGGTGCAGGATTCATTCGGAATGACACTTGTCATTCCTACAAAGGCAGGGGGTGAAAAGGGAGTTATCTATGATAAAGGAAGAGAATCTCCGATACCAGACCACTTTTTGGAAGAAGATAACGATGATGATAAACCTGCCCCTTATTTATTCAGGTATGACACAAAAGCACGTAATCTCATGGAGAGATACGGATATGACTTCGCACTTGGGGAAGGTCTTTGTTTTGGTTAAGGTCCGCGAGTTCCACCTCGTATGGCCTATGTACCAAAAGGAAAGCCCGATGACTATTATAGCCACCGAAGAGGTTTGGGCTATGTTTCCTCATCCGACGACGAATGTTGCTGGCAAGTCATCGATCAAATCGCTAATAAGGGCAAAGACGGATATTCTTCCAATTCTTTAGCCTGGGACTCCGACGCTAGTCTTGGAGAAATGTTCAAAAGGCTAATGTCAAATATGGCTATAGTCGACCCTGCTACAATAGAGGAAGACGATCAAATGCCAACTTGGGAGGACCCTTGGGTTAATCACTTGAGTATGCAGTACGGTGATAGGTTTGAACAAAGAGAACCTCCTACCGAAGATCAAGTAGTCCAGGTGAATATGGGTTTGAACAAAGAGAACCTCCTACCGAAGATCAAGTAGTCCAGGTGAATATGGGTAATGAGGATAATCTGAAGCCAATATTCATTAGCGAGTAGTCCAGGTGAATATGGGTAATGAGGATAATCTGAAGCCAATATTTATTAGCGGCAGCCTCCCGCCGGATGATAAAGAAGAGTTGATCTCTCTCATTAGAGAATACATCGATGTTTTCGCCTGGAATTATAAAGATATGCCAGGGCTCGATCCAAATGTAGCAATGCATCGTCTCAATATTAAACCGGATGTCAAACCCATCAAAATAATAAAAAAGACGGTTTCGTCCACAAATTATGGAAGTAATCGAGTCCGAAGTCAAAAAGCTTATCGACTCGGGTTTCATCAGGGAGGAGCAACATCCCGAATGGCTTGCCAACATCGGTCCAGTCCTTAAGAAGAACGGGAAAATTAGGATTTGCATCAACTTCAGAGATCTTAATACTGCCTACCCAAAAGATGATTTCCCTCTTCCCATCATAGATATTATCATCGACAATACGTGTGGGTTCGAGAGAATGTCTTTTATGGACCGATTCTCTGGTTATAATCAGATAAAGATGTACCCAGATGATGAAAAGCATACCGTATTTAGAACACCCCTCGGTGTTTTCTGTTAAACTATCATGCCCTTCAGCTTGAAGAACGCAAGTGCCACCTATCAGAGAGCCATGTCAAAGATTTTTCAAGAGCATCTCTAGAAGACTGTCGAATGTTATGTGGATGATCTAGTCGTGAAAAGTCGAGACAAAAATGATCACATCAAAGATTTGAAGACAATGTTCGATCTGATGCGAACTCATCAATTGAAGATGAATCCTACCAAATCTTTTCTCGGAATGTCCAGCGGTAAATTCCTCAGATTCGTCATCACTACTAAGCGTATTCACATTGATCCAGATAAAGTGAAGGCGATTAACGAATTGTAACCTCCGAGAAACATTAAGGAGCTTAGAGGACTGCAAGGACGGTTGGCTTATATCCGTCGGTTCATTTCGAATCTTTCAGGAAAATGTCAATCATTCTCCATGCTTACAAAGAAAGGCGTATCATTTATATGGGATGACGCTTACCAAAAAGCATTCGAAGATATTAAAGAATATCTCTCAAAATCTCTAGTGCTCGTTGCACCGAAATCGGGCAAACCGTTCTTGATTTATGTCAAGGCGACGAGCCATTCATTAAGTGCATTACTTGCATAAGACGATAATAACGGTCACGAACAAGCAGTGTATTACTTGAGTCGGACCCTTGTAGGCGCCGAATCTCGATATCCAATGATCGAAAGAGAGTGTCTCGCCTTAGTATTCGCTATCTAAAAGATGCGACACTACTTAGTTGGGCAAACTATCTACGTCATCTCCAATGTTAACCTAGTAAGAATATTCATGACACAACCTGCTTTCATGAATTGGCGGTTAGCGAAATGGGCTTTACTATTGTCCCAATACGACCTATATTTTAAACAACAAAAGTCGGTCAAGGGACAAGCTATTTGTGATCTCCCGGCAGCTAACCCAACGACGGATACCGCTGAGGTATACGACGATCTGCCAGATGAAACCCACGAAGTCAACGTAACTTCCCATCAATAGGTGTGGCGTTTGTACTTCGATGGTGCCTCTCGAGCAACTAATGTAGCAAGTGCCCCTGGATGTTCTAAGATTTCTTCAGGAGTTGGAGTTGTCTTAGTTTCCCCAGGAAAACATGTAATGCCTAGAGCCTACTCGCTGACCGAGCCGTGTTCAAACAACGTAGCCAAATATAATACGCTACTTATTGGACTCAGCTTTCCTAAAGAGTTGGGGGTCGAATACCTTGAAGCTTTCGGTGACTCTCAACTGATAGTTAACAAGTTCAGGGAGAGTATGAGGTCAGAAATTAAGATTTGATACTGTACCATAAGGTGGCCGTTGAGATGGAAGAATCGTTTGAAGGATTCTTCATCGAATACATCCCACGCTTACAAAACGCGTATGTAGATGCACTGGCAGCACTAGCCGTGTCCCTGACGCAACCTCCCGAAATGGAACAGTTCGTTACGGTGAGAACTCACCAACTCTTCATGCTAATCTACGATGAAGATAACATGGAAGAGGATATTAAAGAAGTACATTCAACTCAAGTTGAGTTCAAACCCCGAGATTGGCGTTTTCCTATCATAGACTACATCCTGCATGGGATTTTACCAGAAGATGCGAAGGAAAGATATTCGATCCGATGGAGAGCATTGAGATTCTACTACAACACAGAGAGTCGAACACTATATCATAGAGGGTACGATGGGTTACTACTACGTTGTTTATCGACTAAAGAAGCGGAAGAAGTCCTTAAAGAGACGCACGAAGGAGTTTGCAGTGCACACCAACCGGGTCCCAAACTTTATGACCGCATCAGAAGAATAGGATATTTCTGGCCCATCATGATCAAAGATGCAGTCGCATATGCCCGAAAGTGTTACGCGTGTCAAGTGCACGCGAATTATATGCACCAACCCTCGGAGCATCTGCATCCTTCGGCTACATCATGGCCTTTTGAGACTTAGGGAATGGATATTGTTGTTCCTATAAATTCCCAGTCAGTCAAAGGTGATCGATTCATTCTCGCGATTACCAATTACTTTTCCAAATGGGCTGAAGTGATTCCGCTCAGAGAAGTTAAGACAAGTAACGTTATTGCATTCATCAAACACCACATTATCTACCGGTACGGTGTCCCAAGGCGGATCATACATGACAATGGTCCTCAGTTTGTTAGTAATGCATTCATCAGATATTGCGAGAAGTTTAAAATTCAAGATGTCTTGTCAACAGCTTATAATCCTACAGCAAACAGATTAGCTAAAGCCTTTAACAAGACTATCATCAAGCTTCTATCAAAACTCGTGAAAACTAACAAACGAGATTGGAATGATAAACTCGGCAAAGCACTATGGGCTTACCGCACCACAGTTCACACGCCTACTGGCGCAACCCCGTATTCTTTGGTGTACGGGTGTGAAGCCGTCCTCCCGTTAGAAATACAAATTCCATCTCTTTGAATCGCTCTTGCAACCTAGATGACGAATGAAGAACAACATCAGAAACGTCTCGAAGAACTCGAGATGCTCGACGAAAAGCGCTTAGAAGCTCAACAACACATTGAGTTCTACCAAGCCAGAATTTCCCGTACCTTTGATAAGAAGGTTCGACAACAGAGTTTTAAAGAAGGAGATTTAGTCTTAACTGAAAGACGGCCTATGGTCTTTAACTCCAAGAAGAAAGAAAAATTTGAACCCAAATGGGAAGGGTTGTTCGTAATAGAGACAGTCTACTCGAGTGGCGCATATCGCCTTATTACCAAGGAAGGCGACCGGCTTATGATACCGATAAATGGTAAGTTCCTAAAAAAATACTACCCTTAGTATATTCAGGATAACCAATGTATCGGGAAGTTCCCAGAAGAATACTGCATGTGGTGTTCTTAGGGATAACCCAGTTGGTGTGAAGGTAATGAATAAGAAATCCACACTTGGACTCTGTATGTATTCAAAGTTGAAGCGTATTTTATTGCTGATGTCGATTTCACTAATTTTCATGAATTATTTTGCTGAGGCGAGAGTCGCCCTGTTTGACAGATCAATCTTTCCTTGCAAGATCCCCCACTGATCGAATCAATCGACAGTGGGCCCACCAAAATTTCTATCCGCCAATTCATGGCAATTTTTAGAGCTTGACGTGTTAAGTCCTAATCACTTAATATCAAAATCCCCCGTTGAGCAGCTAGTACAAATCAGTATTTCTACTGCTACCTGTATTCCGCTCTCTTTGCTTTCAGATCAAACCTATAAAAGTTAGGACCAAAGTCAGATTCTCCTCTCGATTCCTTCCATGAACGAGAAGTCCACTTTCAATTTGAGCAATCGAACATATAAAAGTTAGGATTGTCTCCAACCTCACTTAGTCAAACCTGCAGATAGTTAGGACTAGGATCGAGTCATTTCTTTCGATAAACGAAAGACTTCTATCTTTTCCTTTTCAGCCAAACCTATAAAAGTTAGGGTTAAAATCGGAATTTCCCCTTAATAAATAAGGAACTCTTTTCTTATATTAATGAAAATTGAGTTTGCATGTACAAAAGTCACAATTAATCTACATGAAGCTTATGGCTAAGAACTTGCTGCTCTAACTTAGATAACTCTACAGTATAAGCTTGCTCTAGCTCGTTCTGCAGTATGGTCTTCATGGAGTCCTCATCAGCAGCCAATATCCGTGCAGCCTCCGCCTTCATCTCGGTTAACTTCTCTTTGAAAAGTTCTAACTGTTTGGACACTGTATTTACAGTACCCTCTGCATGAGCTTTTGTCATCTCCAAAACAGCTTGAGCATCTTTGACCGTCTTAAGTTCCGATTCGAGTCGTTTTATTGTGGCAACACCTGATGCGAGAGAAGAGTCAATTTCGTGAAGGGCTGTCAATCTATCATTAAAAACGGCTTCTGTTTGCTGGACACGACTCTCTTGTTCTCGAATTTTAAGATTGGCAGATATTTGAGCCTCTCGCCAGGTCTGTAGTCGGGTCTCCAACTGAGCGGCCACATATGAAGGAGCACCGGCAGCCTGGAATTCCTTCAACCTTTGAAATTCACGCTCGAGATGGTCTAAGTCCGCAGTAATAATGTCTGCCAGATCCGAGTATCCTTGATTTCTTATAAAAGTCACTTGATTATCAAGATAAGATTTGAAGAGGCCGAGAGAAAATCCTTTGTTGATAAGCTTATCAAGCATGCCATTCACAAATGAGAAGAAGGAAGTGATCTCCAAGCGAAGAAGGACTTTATCAGGGTCATTATCCGATAACAGAGTCCTGACCATATCATTGAGCCGAGAAGAAGGCCCTACAAATAAAAGAGGATATAAATATCTTTGAAACCTTAGCCGAAGTTCTGAATCAGTATCAATGTAAAATTTACCAAAACCAAGTGATGTTTCCCCAAGTTGATGTCCCGCACTTGGTTCTGCTGCCACGACCTCTTGAACTTTTAAGACTATCATCGATGTCGCAGCCGTTGATGTACCAACCCCATCAGTTGGTCTCACGACCTGCTCAACAGGATTAATCCTCACAGCTGTAGTAGTCGCTTCGATCATAGGGATTGTGAGCTGAGTTGGAGCAACTGGCGATTGAGCTTCTATGATAGTTCCTACCAACAGCAAGAAATCAAGACCCTCAGGATCGTCAGATATCCCAACAATAGTGGTTGCATCAGTTTTAACGACTGGTCCTACAAGTATGACTCCCTTAAGGATTAAGTGAAACCGATAAGGGAATAATTTTCATAGAAGGACAAAATCCATACATGCAAAGGAACCGGCCTCGATAACTGGTTCAACAGTATCGAGGATTGGTTCAACAGTCTCGATGACCATTTCAATGGTTTTGAGCCCGAAGGGTCCTGTATGTGATCAGACGGAAGGTGCATCGGCTGCATGATGAAAAGTTCTTTATTTCATTTGGACCTTCTATTGAACATCTGAAGAAAATTCTAAGTGTTAAGGACATGGAAAGAGAAGTTGAAAATCAATAATGGAAAGAGAATTAAATTCACCTCTGGTGATGACGGTGTGCTTCTCAATCCCAACATCAACAATCGCCTCCTGTAGCTTTTCTTAAAGAGCCAGAAGCATGTAAGCAATTAAAGGGGGGGACGAACTTTGAGTCGTTTAATACCCGAGATTGCCATCTAAAAGGTGTACTACCGTTAATAGGTATACCTGGGCTAGCAATCATCGCGGGCAAGTCAGATCCAATAACGGTACTTTCGCCAATTTCAGATGCCTCGTTTGTTTCAGCACCGGGCAGATCCTGATCCGCGGCTTCATCTGCTTACGGTACAAAGCAAGATCCTCCAAAGAAGCCTATGTCGGGAGAAGGAGGATCGTACATCATCGCGTCTTCGTCATGACCCCCTGGAATATAGAATTTGTTAAGCCTAAAGCTTGGTAGAGGAAAGAACCGGAAAGTCAACAAGAGCCGAAATATTACCTTCCTCACCAACAAGTATATCATCGACCATCTCCGTTTGAGAAGCCCGAGGTTTAGCGTGGCGCTTGATGGTCAATTTCAGTCGTTTTGTAGGCCCGGTCTCTTTGAGATCCACAGGTCTATCCTGTATTGAGGTGGCATGCAGCTTAATTTGTGATCCTGCCTGAGCTATAGCCTGAGATCAAGCACGGGTGATGAGGCCACCTCTCTCCTCTTCCTCCTTGGAACCTACATCTAAAAGTTCAACCATCATTCTATTATAAGAAGGCAAAATTCTCCACTTCTTTCGAGCTTTAAGTCGGCGAACTCGATCAGCGATCGATAGATCCCATAGCTCTTTATAAAAAGATTCGGACAAACCTACCGCATCTTCCTCGAAGTCACTGTTGACTTCCATAGCACCACCAGCGATGACTTCATTTTCTTCGGAAGTTTCCTCCTAAGAAGCAAATGACTCCTCTTCAACTTCCTCTATTTTCTGCTTGCCATTGCCTGAGGGACCAGCAAGCTTGCTGTATCATCTCCTTCGTTCCAATGCATCTTCTCGGACTAGCCTCGCAGCGATACACGATGCAGCTTCTGCCCTCAGATCCTCAATCGACCGCAGGGGGATGGGCTCGTTAGCAGCCATGATCCATTTGCAACATAGATATGTGAGCTCTAAGTGGCGATCAGTATTCGGGAGACAAAACTTAGCACCAGTACAGCCCGTCATATTCCACAGCTAAGCGCGAACGCCGTCCACTATCCCGCCACGAGTGTGAAACCGTTGGTTTGGATTCCCAATGTATAGCTGGTCGTATCCAAATTGACGGGCGAAACAGCACGGCAGATAAGGCTCTAAATAGTAGCGCTCCTTTACCCGAAAAAGGAGATGGCCTGACCTTATATTCATGAGCCACCTGAAGCACCCAACATCGAGACAAGTTCGATCGGTTCTGGGCGCTTCTATGTCAGCAAGCATCCCACCATATTTGCTAGCAAAGCAAGGGAGACATGGGTTGATTACCCAGCCCTTGTACGTATGCAAACTCTTCCTAATTTCCGAGAGGTCTCGAGCTTTCCACGTACACCCTTCGAAAAATTATAGCAGGGGAGTAGATAGATTCGCATTAGTAGGGGACGACATCAAATCAGGGCGATGAAGAACCAACCATCCCATCAGATAAGTATATGGGAGTTCTGCCTTCGCCACAGGGATCTTCGCGGACGGTGTCTCATCAGTTTGAGAAAAAGCCGTGACCACTTGACAAAGTCCGCGATGTATGCCGGTGATCATAGCTGGCAAAATAGAGGCTTCTCCCGTAAGCAAGCTGGACGCCGGGAATAGCACCTCTATCGGCAGGGCATCTAAAGTCTGATATGGTACTACACACTTCTTCAACCAAAGTGCTATATAACCAGCCAATAAAGTTTTAGGATGGATGGGCTTCTGGGCGTACCATAAGAAAGTTTTGAATTTAGTCCCTGCAAGGAATTTGTCTTGAGCACTCGCGATGGTATGGGAGCGGGCACCGCACTTCTCAATCAATCTATTAATCTCCTGAGAAGTCAACTGATGCAGCTCACAAACTTCCTCATTAAGTTTATCCAAGTTTTTAAATAAATATAAAGAGAATTGCTTCAAGCTTATTTGAGGAGACTTCTTCCTCGCAACCGGGTTAGTGCCAGCTAAAGCAATCTGATAATGACACGTGAGTTCCCATAACGTATCATATTGAGCAAGCTTGTGGATCTTCAACTGATGTAGCTCCTGGTTGCAGGAAAAATGTTCCTGATACGGTATATCTCCCAGTTGTAGTCTGGAGACTTTATGCATCTCGTGAAAAGGTAATCCAAATTCTCCGTTCCGTGTGAGAAAGGTGTTAGCATATGGATTGTACAGCTCTATTAACCCCATGAAATGAAGAGCGCTCACCGGTAATCCGTACTGGGTGGCCCGAATAGCTTTATACAATCTGATCAACTTTAATTCGGCACCCCACTGGTGGATGACATAACCTATCATTCGGCCCCACCATGCTTTGTCTGTAGAATGAGACCAACCAAAGCACCGGTAATTTTCGATGGGTAGCTCACGTCCTAGCTCAGCAAGACGATTCTTCACAGTGTGAGCTATTATAGGTAGTTCCCCTTTAGGCGGGTCCTCCAATCCGATCACGCTCGGGTGTAACCCTGTAATGTGTTTTCTGCCACTAGAACCCATAAGTGAATGGCATGTATCCGCAAGGGATGTTGGTATGTTTTTCTGTCAAGTTCCATGGCATCTGTCACATCACCGCTTGCCCGTGCAATTCTGTTAGTGAACGATGATGAGGGAATGGAGGGAGATATAAGCAAGTTATGCTGTCACTGTGTAGCCACCGCTCATCTTCAAGCTTTATGACATCTGGATCTGTCACAGAATCGCCGAACAGGTAATGTGTCTTCCTTAAAGGATGATCAGGATCCGTATCCTCAGTAAATGGCACGTTTGTAATTAACTGGCGTGTGATGCGACGACCCCCCTCCCGTACTAACTTACAGAATTCATCTAGAAGATCCAAAGCGAATTGAGAAGTGTGCGGGATCAACGCTGGGTTATCAACGGTAGTGTAATACCTACTCCTACGACCATCTATCTCGAATTGAGAAAATGGCATCACCGGGTATTCAACTGAAATGAAGAAGACGTGTTTATCGAGCGCGTTTATGAAGAAATATCAATACAATACAGGGGGTTGAATTCTTTTCACCAATCCGTGAAATAGAGTCACCACCCTGTAATTGGGGAGACGATTTTAGCAGTATTATGAACTCACAAGATAACGTACATCTTCACACAAATAACGCGGTGATGCACCCTATCTTACGGAACGTAATACGACAGAAAATCGCCCCATATGGCCTTGAGACGCGTTTTGACCAAGTAAAACGTATCTGATAAGCATCCATCCCCACAAAGGAGCATATCAACTCTTCCCAGCTGCGTCACCAAGGAGAACAGAGTGGGGATGTAATATAGAAGCATCCACCCCTACAAAGAAGGATATCAGCTCTTCCCGACTGCCTCACTAAGAAGGATAGAAAGGGGATGCAATATGCAATATGACATAATGCAGATTGAATTCATAAGTAGGAAATTATGTTCATAAACAAGAAATTATGAGGGCTTACCCATAAAAGATGGACGCTCCCTCTCAGGCGATTGAGTGGCTGAGCGAGTCCTAGGGAGGCGTGATCTCCTCGTCGACATGGATAATCTGTAATAAAGGTCAACAGCTCGGTCAGATCAAGAATCAAGATACATGAATCAAAGACTAAAAAGGAAATAGGGAATCTTTGATTGAAATTCTACAAGATAGAATTTTCCAGTTAAGGGTCTAATTAAACCTATACGACATTCTCGGTTCAAGTTAAAGGTTACAAAGCCAAACCAAGGATCTCAGCCATGTCAATATGCTGATTTACAAATTCACAGAATCACCCGAAATTACAAGCATGGGTATTGATTTGAGTGTCATGATCATACATACAAAGGTTGAACAAGAAGTAAATCATATAAAGTCATCCATACAACCAAATATCCCAAAGGGCTTAATGTTGACAAGGATTCGAAGCTAAACTTCCAAAAAAATTCAAACCAAGCCTATATGCAATTTTGGATTCAAGTCATCCAACCATGTACGAATTCGGATTCAAATCATTTGGCTATGTACAAGTTTGAGTTCAAGTCAACTCTCGGCCTCACACATGTACAAATTCAAGGCGTATAAGGTTCTCGAGCCATGTACAAGTTAGAATTCAAGGCACACATGAGTTCAGTTACATATGAATTCAATAATACAAGAGCTTGGTTATATACAAGTTTGAGTTCATTTAGTTACATACGAATTCAATGATATACAAGAGCTCGGTTATATGTAAGTTCGAATTTGAATCATATACAAGTGCCAACCAAGCCAAGTTCAGAGTCAAGTCGTCCGACCACATACGAGTTCGAATTCAATCGTATACCAGGTTCGACCACGTATAACCAAATTTAGGAAATTCTCATTCAAATACATGCACAAGATCAGATTCAATGCATCAACCAAAGGAAAAATTCAGCTATGTACATGAGTTCAATCACATACAAATTCAGTCACATACAAAGCTCAAACCATATACAAGTGCAAATTCAAGTCAATTCTCGGCCATGTATAAATTCGAGTTCGAATTATATACAAAGTTCAAACACATAAA
Source organism: Asparagus officinalis (assembly GCF_001876935.1). NCBI lineage: Eukaryota > Viridiplantae > Streptophyta > Magnoliopsida > Asparagales > Asparagaceae > Asparagus > Asparagus officinalis. The sequence continues at coordinate 31,254,388 of NC_033801.1, forward strand.
AGAATTCGGCCATGAATAGTTCAAAGATCTCAACAAAATTTTCAGCCATATACAGGATCAACAAAGAGTTTGTCGACCACCATTCAAACTATACGAGAGTTCGGTCAAAAGTCGGGTCATGTAAAGGTTCGAAAAGCTGTTCAACCACACATTCAATCATCAACCATCAAGCCATGAGTTCAAAGGCATGAATTCAAAATTGCAGTGATCAAGCCATGCTCACCATTGAAGCCAAATTTTCGGCCATCAACAAAACTCCATCAATATTCGGTTTTTGCACAAATTCAAGAATAGAGCTCAAACAAATCTAGTTCTTCGGTCACCATCAACCCCCAAAACTCAAAAAAAACCGGTTTTCCCCAAAATTTGAAGAATTAGATTCTCAAATGTCAAGTCAGGAACACAACAAAAGCAAAAAATTTGGCCATCACCCAAAGTTTAATCAAAATTCGGTTTTTTTTAGCCCAAATTCAAGAACTAGGGTTTCAATCTTTGAATCAAGGCTTAGAGAATTAGTTAAAATCGAAGTGAGAAAATCAAAGCCATGAGGAGAAGCTTACCCGAGTTTCAAGAAGGTTGGAGCTTGAAGAGGAAGAAAGTCTCAAATTGCCAAGCCCTAGTTTGTTTGTGGAGAGAAGAAAAATTCGGCCAAGCTCCAAACCTCTCAAGAGCCTTTTGATCTTAGCAAAGTTGAGGAATTTGGGAGTTCTTAAAGGAGAGGAGTTTCTATAGTAGAAGAATTCTTGGATGGTTAGAGCTCAAGAAAACCGAAAAGTTGAGAAGGGGGAAGAAGAAATCTGTAGAAACCGAAGGTGGAAGAAGAAGGAAGTCGGGGTTTTAACCCCCTTTGTGCTAGCACCCGACCCACGTTCCGCGGGTCGGATTTGTGTCCGACCCGCATGCGCTTGGGTTGGAATAATCCAACCTGTGTTCACGCGGGTCGGGTCCATCTGACCCGCATAAACGCTGGTCAGACCCATTTCTGCGCCCGTTTTGCCGAATTTTCGTCTATTTTCAGAATATTCGGGACCTAATTTTATGTTGTTAGGTGATTCCGCAGCATTTTCACTCATATTTGGAATGTTCGGAGTCCAGTTTCATCTCCCGGATTATTTTGCGGTATTTTCGTCTATTTTCAGAATATTCGGGACCCAATTTTATATTGTTGGGTGATTCCGCGACATTTTCACTCATATTCGGAATGTTTGGAGTTTAATTCCATCTCCCGGATAATTTTGCGGCATTTTCACTCTTATTCAGAATTTTCGGAGTTCAATTTTATTTCCCGGATAATTTTGCGGTATTTTCGTCTATTTTTAGAATATTCAAAACCCACACTCCGACGGGTATACGAGTCTAAATTGTCCCTCATTTGTTTGACGGGAAGTTCCTGGAGAATATTATATATATAATAATTCTTAAGGATAACCCGGCAACCTCCGACGGGTACACGAGGCTAAACTAATTCCCGAAACTCCCAGGAGCATACGAGTATAAACTGATTCTCCTCAGGTTAATGCGAAACCCTAAGGTCAATGCCGGTCAACGCGTAGCCTTAGGTCAACGCCGGTCAACGCGTTGCGATAAGAGTCAACGCTGATCGATTCAAAACCCTAAGGTCAACGCCGGTCAACGCGTTGCGATAAGAGTCAACGCCGATCGATTCAAAACCCTAAGGTCAATGCCGGTCAACACGTAGCCCTAAGGTCAATGCCATTCAACGTGTAGCCCTAGATCAACACCGGTCAACTCGTTGCGATAAGAGTCAACGCCAATCGATTCAAAGCCCTAAGGTCAACGCCGGTCAACGTGTAGCCTTAGATCAATGTCGATCAACGCGTTGCGATGAGAGTCAACGCCGATCGATTCAAAACCCTAAGGTCAACGCGGATCAACGCGTAACCCTAGGTCAACATCAGTCAACGCGTTACGATGCAGATAATTAATCCAAAAGTCAACTCAATAACACGAGCCAAAATCTGCTCACTAATTCCGGTTCAAAGCTTCAATAACGGTCAGACGATAAACGCAGTACTGGGAAAATCTTAGCTATTCGACAAAATACAGAATATGCTAAAATATGGAGAAGTCAAGAATCGAAACCATCTGTAGGCCCTTTGACACCGACTGAAGGTAGGGGTCCATCATATCCAAAGCATTTCAGACTCCTCTATAAAAGAATGAGGCTGAAACGCTTTGGAGGGGGTATCTGTAGGCGTCTAAAATTACCTATGAGAGCCCGCACGAAACTCGAAGCAATGAGTGGGCGAGTCAAGAAGATTCACCTAATCAGCTCACCTGCGTCGGTCAGCGCACGCACGTCAAATCATCTCGTGTGCGTCGGTCAAACGCGTGCACGTAAAACCAGCTCGTGCGTATCGGTAAACGCGTGCACCTCAAACCAGCTCGTGTGCGTCGGTCAACATGCACTCGTCAAGTTGTCTCGTGCGCGTCGGTCAGCGCCCGCACGTCAAATCATCTCGTGCGCGTCGGTCAGCGTCCGCACGTCAAATCATCTCATTCGCGTCGGTCAGCGTGCGTACGTCAAATCATCTCGTGCACGTCAATCAAACGCGGGCACATAAAACGAGCTCGTGCGCGTCGGTCAACGCACGCATGCCAATTAGCCCGCACGCATCGATCAACACGCGTACATTAACCAATGCGCGTTCAACGGTCAGTTCCGCAATGAAGCGTACAAGTCAACAAGTCGACCAAATACGCGAAATGGCAAAAAGAAAAAAAAATACAAGTCTTGGATACAACAAATCGGCGAATCGACTAAAAAGTTTGGTAGAATCGACGAACCTGCGCTAGCGCAGGACGGAACAAACCGACCCGCGCTGCGCTAGCGCAGGACGGAATAAACCGACCCGTGCAAGCGCGGGTCGGATCAGTCTTACCCACGCAAGCGCGGGTCGGATTGCATCCGACCCGTGCAATTGCAGGTCGGATTCAACTGACCCACGCCGCGCAGTCTGAGACCCGGCGTTTTGATGGTTTTAAAGTGGTTTTTCGCAGGATTTGTCTGTTCCAGGGGTTCCTAACTATCTTGATATCATCCCCAAACATGATTAGGCTGTTGTTAACTGAAGATAGAGTCAAATCTCTTATTCTCATCCAAGTAACCATACCCAAGGCCTATAAATATGAACCCAAGGCCTCCATTTTCGAGATCTAGAATTTTATCAAGAGGACGAGGTGCTGCTGGATTGAAGAGTGAAGGAGCATGAAATTTCAGTAAAGGTCAATGAGATCCCGACGAACTTCAGCACCGAAGAGGAGTCATTCGAAGGATCCGAAGCCCCGCACGTCCGTTCCTTGAGATTAGGCTTGGTCTTAATCTCGAGAAGAGCCCTGATTTCGTTTGGTTGATCTCAGCGCTTCAAATTAAAAACTTCCTCGGCGAAGGCGAAGCTCTGCCGAGTTTTTCTGCAACCGGATCTGATTCGCGGTCGTCCATGGATAAACCCCGGCACCGGCGAAGAACCCACGCAAGCAAGAGCCGATAAACAGATCTTGCGTTTATTTTTAAGAAAGTTGTAATTTTTATTTTTGTTATTTGAATTCCTTATAAACGACTAAAGTTTAATGAAATCAATGATGAAGGCAGCTTTCAACGAAAACACTTTGCTCTTATTGCTGTGATGAGTCACCTGTATTGTGTTGACTTAGTCATTAGGAGGTCAAGACGACTAACTTTTATCACACCTATAATATTATGACAACCCTGAGGTTGGGTGCCTGGGTCTTATGTAGGTGCCCAGGTCTTCGTTGTCCCCGTATGGTCGAAAAGTGACTGTAGGAGTTGGCCATAGAGTTGATGCCTTAGATTTATTCCTGAAAAGGTACCAAGGGTTTGAACCCTAACCCTAAAATGGGGTGCCTAGGTCTTTAGTATTCCTATATGGTCGAGAGACGACTGTGAGAGTCGACCATATAGTTGGTGCCTAGGTCTTATGTAGGCGCCTAGGTCTTCAGTATTCCCACATGGTCAAGAGGTGACTATGGGAGTCAACCATATAGTTGGTGCCTAGGTCTTATGTAGGCGCCCAGGTCTTCAGTATTCTTATATGGTCGAGAGACGATCGTGTGAGTCGACCATATAGTTAGTGCCTTGGGTTTACTCTTGAGAAGGTACCAAGGGCTTAAAATTCGACTGAGGAGTCGAATGCCTAGAACTTATGGAACTTGACTAGGTCTTTGGTAGCCTTGAGGCTGAATGGCAATGCTGAGGTTAGGTGCCTAGGTCTTACGTAGGTGCCTAGGTCTTCTATAGAGCTACAAAGCCGAACGACAACTGTGCGAGTCGATCATGTGGTGAATGCCTTGGATTTAATCTTGAAAAGGCACCAGGGACTTAGAATTCCTACATAAATTGGGCACTATGGAAGTGCAAGACAGTAATCAAGTCAGTTTTAATAGAAATTTCATTGATAAGAAACAAAATTTACAGAATTATTGAAAGTACCACCTCAAATGTTCGACATTCCAGGGATGTTACAGGGCTCTCCCGTTGGAGGCTCTTAGTCAATAGGTGCTGGCTCACAGCTCCTCTATGGCTGTGTAGGGGCCTTCCTAGTTGGGTGCTAGCTTACCTTTTTGAGTGTCTTTATCGAAAGTAGTTTTACAAGGAACAAGGTCACCAACCTTGAATCTTCTTGGTCAGATTATGCTGTTATAGTAGTGAGCGATTCGTTACTGGTTAGTGACCAAGGCTCGAAGCGCTTTCTCTTGAGTCTCATCTAGGAGGTCGAGCCTAATCTGTAGCCCTTCCGAGTTTGATTCTTCATCAAAATGTCATAGCCGGATTGTTGGCATGCCGACTTTGACAGGAGTAACTGCTTCTACACCATAAGCTAGCTTGAATGGTGTCTCTCTAGTTGAGTTCTTATGGGTTGTGCAATACGACCAGAGGATGCTGGGTAACTCTTCAACCTAGTTCCCGATTGCAGCATCCACTTTCTTCTTTAATGCTTGTAAGATGCATTTGTTGGCAACTTCTGCAAGACCATTGAATTGTGGATGAGTGACGGAGGGGAATTTGAGGTGAATATTGTATTCTCTGCAAAAATTACAAAAGCCCCCGCTATTGAATTGGGTACCGTTGTCGGTCACAAAGGACCAGGGCACCCTAAAATGACAAACTATGGATTTCCATATGAAGTTCATGACGTTACTCTTACCAATCTTTGCTAGTGGTTCGGCTTCAATCCACTTGGTGAAGTAATCGATTGCTACAATAAGGAAATTTCTTTGCCCCGAAGCTTGAGGTAGGGGTCCCAATAGATCCAACCCCCATTGGGCGAACAACATTGGGCTCAATATGGAAGCCAGTTTAGTCATTGTTGTTCGAGGGATGGATGAGAAGATCTGCTTGGTGAAGTAATTTAAGGGAGTGGTTATACCCTTCTTCCTCTCTATAAAAGGTCATAAGCAGCCATAGAGAAAGGGTCTTACGAACTGACCTCTTTGATAGTGAATTTGAGAGATCTCAAGACCATCTTGGACTTGAGATCCGTCTTGTTCCTAGCACGTCGTTGGTGGAGTCTTGTTCTTTGGAGATCAGACTTCTTATCATTCAAGAAGACCAAATTTGTGGCATCTTCAGACCATAAGCACAATCACTTGTTTGGCCTCGATTGATTGAACTCATCCAATCAAGCTTCTACTGCATACTGAAGCTTGCCCACAATATCGTTTGGATCGTCGAAGAGAAGCAAACTCGACACAAGTATTCGAGGGAGGCGTCCTATCGCTACTGAAGAACCCACGTTAAACAAGAAGAGCATTCTCTTTGTTTTAGTTGTAATTGTTGATGCTTAGTTTGTAATAAATCATTTTTATTAATACAAACAATCCCTTTTCAGGAGTCAATTTTTACGCCAAACAGAAGATGACGACCACAATAGGAGAATCCATCTTTTTAAACAAGATGGTGGTGTCGCAGTTCGAAGAGGTTGCTGCAGGGACTATCGTCGAGTCCCTCTTCATCAAGTTTGATCAAATGAAGTACGGAGAATACTTGTCTTCGGCTTCCTCTTGCAGCAACACATCATGTAAGCACCGAAAGGTTGTGCGTGTGAGTTAGCCTAAGCAAATCGAGAACTCTACTCGAGCAAGCGCTGGGAGTTCTATTCCTACCAAGGTTGTTGAGACCAACCATGATGCTAAGAACGAACGCCAAGTTCTCAATTCTGGTGAACTATTTCAATCAGGAGAGCCCACCTACTCAGGCGGGCTTTGCTCCTTTAACAAAGTTCCCAAATATGGTGAACTCAGTGTCCTAAGAGAGCTTGACAATTCAAGTGAGTTTTTCTCTTGGAGCAAGGTTCCCAATTTTGGCGAATCGCTCAAACCGGGTGAGCCCGCCAAATCAGGTGGGCTTCACTTTGAAGGCCATGTTCCTAATTCAGGTGAACTACGTTAATCAGGCGAGCCCACCTACTCAGGCAGGCTTCGCTCTATTAGCAAAGTTCTCATATTTGACAAACTACCCAAATCTGGCAAACTCAACAATTTAGGTGAAGTTCCTAAATCTGGTGAACTTTACAAATCTGGCGAACTCTGTAGTTCAAACGGGCTTCATAAAACATGCAAACTTCATCAAGCTCACCTGACAGCCCAAGCTCGTCTACAAGCTCAAATAGGCAGACTTTACTAAGCTCGTCTGATGGCCCAAGTTCGCCAGATGGTCGAACTTCGCCAACAGGCCAGAGCTCGCCTAACAGCCCAACTTTTCTCACAAGCTCTTTGTCATCATAGTCCTTTTTCTAAAAGCTTTTGACTCGTTCACATTTTTTGTGAATTAGACAAACATGTCCTAAATATCCTCCAAGGCCTTCATCTTGAATTTTTTGTATTTGGCGACGAGCATTATAGTTTCACCTCTTTTACCTGTGAAGTTTCTTCGTGTAACTTTCAAAGTTTTCTAAATTTCTTTACAGTAGAAAACTTAGACACATGATTAAATTCTTTAGCAGTTAAGAAATAGTAAACAACATTCATTACTTTTGCATTCAAATAATAAAGCTTTTTGTCACAGGGTCCACTTATTTGTAGGTGTCACTATAGTGATCTTACAAACAACAATAGTGGGTTCACTATAGCCTATCTCAATAATATTTCAAACTTCAATATCTGTGGATTAAAAAAAGACTTGCATGCATGCTTTCGAATAGGTATAATTTGACCCATCAAAAAGTGGGGGTCGATTGACAGCTGTCCCTCTGAGAAAGCCATTGCGATGGTCAAACTAAACATCTCTACTCTAGGTTGTGAAACCTAAAGATAGATAACGAGGTTGTGATACTACTTGTTGGATTTGAAATGCAAGCATAAAGGGGGTTGAATGGATTGCTATCGTTTTTTTCAAAAAAATATAAAATATACATTGAATATATGAAATAAAAATGATAAGCTATATAAAGCAAAAACTAGGACACGAGATGTTATAGTAGTTCTAATAATAATCCTACGTTAAGCTTCCTCATTACGCAAATAGTTCACCTGAATCACAATCCTGATTCAGTAGGCTTATAAAACCAAAACTCTCATTCTCCCTAGCTAGTCGTCTAACCTAAATTCACTAATGCATAACTCCTAGCCCTAGATACTCATAACCTTCAATTCAATTGGCTTGAGTACATCATAAAGAAGTGTCAAGTAAAACCAAATACAGAATAATTAATCTCAAAATAAAAGAATAATCTTATAGCCATTTCCATATAATAAACCATCCCTCGAGAGATATAAGCAAAGACTGATGAAGAACAGTGAAGAAGATCAATCTAAGGGCAACCTCCTTGAGGAAGCAATCCCCAGTTGGGCGTGTTGCGTAAGAGTTTGACAAGGCTTCGAGAAATCATAACATTCAAATTGATTTCTTAAATATCAAATCCTAGATTTTCCTCCCCCCCTCTCTCTCTCTCTCTCTCTCTCTCTCTCTCTCTCTCTTAATGTTATAATGTCATAATTAGTTTAGGACAGTGACATTCAAAACATGGCAGAAGTTGAAGTATATATAAACAACAAATAGTTGTAATTAAATCAATAAATCTGCATCCGCCGTCTTTACCATCGATGGTGCCTCACTATCTGTGACGCCCTTGTTTTCACATATGGATGCAGTCCAAAGTGAACCCAGAGATGTCAACCCTACCATGCACTCACACTGTGCAACAACACGTTTCACCATCAAAGTAATATCTCTCTAGTGGAATCAATAGTAAGTGTAGGTACAAAACATGCAAAATACAAGAAATAAATGCATTAGACATTATGTAGAAAGATATATCTAATAAATATAATCATGTCTCAACTGAATAAATTATATACAACTGAAGTCTGAAACAAATGTGAAGTATCTCAATCCGAGTCAACTAAAAATAAACTAAGGCACACGGCCTTTACAAGATGAAATACAAAACTCTTAATGTCTAGGGATAAATATCAAATACGGTGGAGTCTCATCTACTAAAAATATGTGACGACAACTATGCTAAAAGTCAGTCATCCTGCGGCTCTCCAGAACTCTGAGCTGCTGCCTGAAAGGAATTGAAAAATAAAATGAGAAACAACAAGAGAGTCAAAGCGCTACAGCAAGATCATCTCCATCCGCCACCAAGGGAAGAACTACTAGATGTGATGGAGGCTTTATCTGTTAAGCATTGTCTACCTAGATCATTTACCCTGTATCTAAATAAAATTAATATTTAGAAACCTACAATACGAGACGTAGTATGACGAGCTAAATAATCCAAACAAGAAAACCCTCACGTATATACCATATGTCTCAAATTGTTGATAACTAAATATCAATACCAAACTAAGAATAAACAATCTGAATAGAATTAATAATTAGAAACTCACAACATGAAACTGGTACATCGAGCGAAATAATCCAAACAAAAAAAATCATCATGTATATGACATACGTCTCAAATTGTGAATCGCTAATTATAAATTCCAAACTAGGAATTAAGGAAAGCAATACAAGTAAAGTCATCACAATATCAGATCAGAAATATCTTCCACTATCCCTTGGAAGATAATATAAACAACAATATATAATCCTGCGTACCCACAAGAGTAAAGTACATCGATCATATATAACTCAGCAATGAATCATGTTCATAATGGTGTCCACAAAGACCCAGGCTATCAGTTAATTATCATAATGCAAATTCTTGCAAAGTTTATAATTCATCGCATTATCATGCGGGACGGACTACTAAATCGGCATTCTAATAGTGTACACGGCTCATTAGTCTCATCGCATCAACGTGCGGGACAGACTACCAAATCAAGACATCCTTGGTATACGACTCACAAGCATCATCGCATCTACATGCGGGACGGACTACTAGATCAAGCATCCTAAAACCCGACTCAATGGCATGTACTAATGGTATATCGATGCACTATCCCAATTAGTACTGAGCGGTGCTCATCAATGATATCCATACATGCATATAATATTTAAATAACCACTATCCCAAGTGTGGTTGAAAATAATACCTGTAATAATCTTCTCTAGAATATTTGTGTGTGTCCTACAATACTATTCATGTATGCTCATGATTGTACATGTGTCATCGTGCAGCTCGAACCCCACACTCACGGTAAAACGATGTAAAAATAACCACTAAAAATAAAGAGAACACAGGTCGGTTGACCACCCTTAGGGCGTCAGTTGACCAAATGCAACCGTGCACACAATGTGCACTCTCAGGGCCTCACCGGTTGACCGGTTAGTCTTGGTCGGTCGACCTGCCAGAGAGAAAAACACAAGTACGGGTTTATTATGTTTTGTATTTTGTAACTTTATTTAAAAACTTATTTTTATCAACATGAGGCATATAACAAGATTAAATCTTTCATAATTACTTAACAAGAATTAACTCATCATGATATAAACACTTGAATAAAATTAATTAGGGTTTAACATCCTAATTAATCAAAATTTCTCAAATAACCTAATTTATAAATATGGTTAAGTAAACATGATAAATTCTAACATTGAACAAAGATAAATTCGTTTAAACATGCTCACATCATTTAGGTATCATCAACCTAGGGTTTGAACCTCTTTAATTAGCAAGAAAACTCAAATAATTATTAAAGTAGGATTTAAACATGATTTAAGCATGATTAACAAGTTAAAAATAAAATTAAATACATGAGATTTTAAAACTAATATAAACAGCAAGTAAAACTACAGATTTTCACATTGGTTTAAAGATTAACATCATAAACTAAGATTTTAAAACATCGGGTTAAGCTTAAACATGAGATTCATCAATTAAACATATTAAATCTTGAATTAACTATAGGGAGAGGTTTGGAGGAAGATTATCTTGCGTCGAACGTCATGTTGAACTCCTGAACACGTGCATGCAAGATCTCTCTTCACCAAATTTGTAAAATCTGGTCTTCCTCACGACAAACACCTCATGACCTCTCCCAAATCTCAGAAATTATGATTAGGGTTTGAGAGAGAGGAAGAGGGGCTACTACTGGAATACTAATATATATATATATATATAACTGCAAACCCGAATCAAAACAGCCCAAACCCGAAACAGGAAACCTAGTTAGACTGAGAAAATAGTCTTTGGTATTTTGGTTGTAACTTTCACGTTCGACCTCAGAATGAGTTGATTTAAGATGCGTTAGAAATCTATTGAAGATACCTACAACTTATGTCATTTGAGTTTTTTCAGATTCGAACTGTATCGATATATAATGCATATATACTCTTAACTAATCATTTTTCTTGATTTCTTCTTTGTGCATGTTTAACCTTTGTATACTCTCATATATACTCTTAATTGATCTCAAATCAATTGTTAGCATATCATTCATCCATATATGATATTCATCATAATTACAGCTCAATTTTTAATATAATTCATAATATTTTCCAAAATTCACGGGGTTTTACACTATCGATGAGTCATAGTTCCATCAATGGTCACTACTCACCACCTACCAACCATTGATGGTGGTGATGCTAAAATCCGCTTTCAAGCTGATTTTTTGTGTCGTTTCGCTTCGTACATGTCTCATACCTGTATTTACCTATACCATAACATCTCAAACCAATATTAGTACCAAATGAGAGTTTGTTATTTCTTAAACAAGAGATATTGTATGGACTATGTCCTAACAAAAGTGACTACATTTCGTTATCCTTGTCAATTGTATGCTCATCTTTTTTAAATATTTATCCGTAATGCTTGTAAAGAATGTAATAGACCCTTCTTAGCAAATAACAACCAGAGAGAGAGAGAGAGAGGAAGAGGAAGAACAAGCGAAAGACTAGATACTATAGTTTATGTTAGATCTAAAATTTAAGATCTAAATCTTAAAGCCATGATTAATTCAAAGAGATTAACAAGAATCAAAAGGTGTGGAAGCATATACTTGAATCCATTGAGGAAAACCTGATTAGGGTTTTGATGATCTTTTAACCTTAGGGTTTTTTCCTTATGGATCTCTTTAGATGGGGACAAGAGAATGAGAGTGGCTAACCCTAGATTAGGGACCATAACCACATATATATATGTATTGTATATATATAATTAGGCCCCTCATCAAATTACAATTACAACCTGGTATCTGCATATATAACCCCATGATTTATTTAAATACCCATTAACCCAAATTAATTGATCACTTTAGTGGGTTATCCTGAAGGATAACAATCACACAGATTAATCATATGTGCCTACAAATAGATTTAATTAGATTTAAATCCAACAATCTTCCACTTGGGCACCATATGACTCCTTAAGGTGTGTATAACCTTATGCGCTCAAAATTTCTATCACTGAAAAGGTATTTCCGAACAATCTCGTCCATTGACTATATCAATATAGGATTAAAGCGGCATTCGTCACATTTATCGTGTCTCGACCCATCAATTGTCACATATACCAATACAATCAAATAACATAGATCAATTATGGATGTGCAGCATGAAAATTACATACAATGTGATCAGTACATGTCTATTTTTAACTGATCCTACTTTAGTGAGGTCAAAACCAAACATAATATAACAGAGTGTCTCAACTGAATAATTTATTCTGATCAAACAATACAACCAAACACAAAGCACCAAAAAATTACAAACTCCCACTAAATCATGATATCCTTGAATATCACCATACTCAAATGAGTGGTGTGCTCATGAAAGACCTTGGGTGGCAATCCCTTAGTAAGAGGATCTGCTATCATTGAGTTTATCCCAATGTGCTCTATGGATATCTGTTCACTCCGTACACTTTCTTTCATAACCAGGAACTTAATGTCAATATGTTTTGACTTAGTTGAGCTCCTGTTGTTATTAGAATACATTACTGTAGATTTATTATCATAATATAACCTTATTGGTCTTTCCATATTTTCCAGAATGCGCAGTCCCGTGATAAAATTTCGCAACCATATTTCCTGATTGGATGCCTCATAGCAAGCTACAAATTCTGCTGCCATAGTGGATGAAGCTACAAGTGTTTGTTTGATAATTTTCTATGATATAGCTCCTTTTGCTAACATATAAATGTAGCCTAATGTAGACTTTCTTCTATCTTGGCATCCAGTAAAATCAGAATCAGAGTACCCAATGACCTCCAGTTGTTCTGATTTTTTATATGTGAGCAAATAATCTTTTGTTTTCTGAAGATACCTCATAACCCTTTTGACTGCTATCCAATGGTCCATACCAGGGTTGCTTAAGTATCTGCCTAACATCCCAACAATGCACATAATATCCGAACGTGTACATACCTGAGCATACATTAGACTTCCTACAGCCGAAGCATAAGGAATCTTCTGCATTTCCTGAATTTTAAGGTTGCCTTTAGGACACTGATTGAGACTGAACTTATCTCCTTTAGCAACAGGGGTATCTCCTGGTCTGCAGTCTTGCATGCCAAACATTTTAAGTACTTTATTAATATAGCTCTTTAGTGATAATCCAAGTATACCTCGAGAGTGATCTCGATGTATTTGGATTCCTAATATAAAAGAGGCATCCCCAAGATCTTTCATCTCAAAATTCTTTAATAGAAATCTTTTGGTTTCGTGCAACATGCATATATCATTAGTGGCAAGCAATATGTCATTGACATACAGAACCAGAAAAATATACTTACTCCGACTGAACTTGTGATATACACAGTCATCAACAATGTTCATCACAAAACTGAACGAGATAATTATTTGTTGAAACTTATAATACCATTGACGAGGAGCTTGCTTGAGTCCATAGATGGATTTCCTTAATTTACAAACCATATTCTTTGGATCTCCTGACATAAAGTTTTCTGGTTGCACCATATAAATCATCTCATCAATATCGCCATTGAGAAATAGAGTTTTAACTTTTATCTGATATAACTCAAGATCATAATGAGCAACAAGTTCCATGATTGTTCTGAAAGAGTCTTTCGATGAAACCGGAGAGAAAGTCTCTGTATAATCAATGCCTTCCTTTTGAGTAAAGCTTTTAGCTACAAGACGTGCCTTATACCTCTCCATATTACCATTTGCATCCCGCTTGGTTTTAAAAATCCATTTACAACCAATTGGTTTTGCACCTTCTGGTAATGGGACAAGTTCCCAAACCTTATTGTCTTGCATAGACTTGTACTCTTCATTCATGGCATCAATCCACTGTTGAGAGTTAGAACTTTTCATGGCCTGAGAGAAGTTGATTGGATCATCTTCTAACATTCCACTACTTTCCTCATGTTCTTGGAGAAATACAATATAATCATCCGGAATAGCATTTCTCCTTTCTCTCGTGGATCTCCTTAATGGCACTGGTTCTTGAGGTTGTTGAGTTTGTTCTTCTGGAACAGGGAGTTGTTCAACATTATCATCTTGAGGTTCCGGATTTACTTCTTGAGCAACAACAGGTATAGGAACCTGAATATTGTCAAAAGTAACTGTATGGATTGGATCTGAAGCCAATTCCTCCTCAAAACTAATGTCTCTAACCTTATTTCTCCCCCCAAACTCAACATCCTCAAAGAATGTTGCTGTTCCCGTCTCAAAAATATTCCTTATAGTGGGATCATAAAACTTATAGCCCCTAGAGCGTTCAGAGTATCCAATAAAGTAGCTGCTAACTGTTTTGGAGTCCAATTTCTTTTCATTTGGCCTATAAGGCCTTGCCTCAGCTGGACATCCCCAAATATGTAAATGCTTTAAACTGGGCTTTCGACCAGTCCAATAACTCAAGATCATAATGAGCAACAAGTTCCATGATTGTTCTGAAAGAGTCTTTCGATGAAACCGGAGAGAAAGTCTCTGTATAATCAATGCCTTCCTTTTGAGTAAAGCTTTTAGCTACAAGACGTGCCTTATACCTCTCCATATTACCATTTGCATCCCGCTTGGTTTTAAAAATCCATTTGCAACCAATTGATTTTGCACCTTCTGGCAATGGGACAAGTTCTCAAACCTTATTGTCTTGAATAGACCTATACTCTTCATTCCTGGCATCAATCCACTGTTGAGAGTTAGAACTTTTCATGACCTGAGAGAAGTTGATTGGATCATCTTCCAACATTCCATTACTGTCCTCATGTTCTTGGAGAAATACAATATAATCATCTGAAATAGCATTTCTCCTTTCTCTCGTGGATCTCCTTAATAGCACTGGTTCTTGAGGTTGTTAAGTTTATTCTTCTGAAACAGGGAGTTGTTCAACGTTATCATCTTGAGGTTCCGGATTTACTTCTTAAGCAACAACAGGTATAGTAACCTGAATATTATCAAAAGTAACTGTATGAATTGGATCTAAAGCCAATTCCTCCTCAAAACAATGTCTTTAACCTTATTTCTCCCCCAAACTTAACATCCTCAAAGAATGTTGCTATTCCCGTCTCAAAAAATTCTTGAGTGTGGGATCATAAAACTTATAGCCCGTAGATCGTTCAGAGTACCCAATAAAGTAGCTGCTAACTATTTTGGAGTCCAATTTCTTTTTATTTGGCCTATAAGGCCTTCCCTCAGCTGGACATCCCTAAATATGTAAATGCTTTTGTAGGGTGAAAATTTGATTCTTTCGAAGAAAGGAGTTTCGTTTGTATTTATAAGAAAGCTTATTACAAACTAACAAATCAAATGTTTACAACAGAAGCAGAGGGAAAGCCCTCTTTGTTTAACGTGGGTTCCTCGGTGGCGATAGGACGCCTCGCTCGGTGCTCGTGCCGAGTCTGCTTCCCTTGGACGATCCGATCGAAGTTGCTGCCGGAGCTTCAGTTCTCAAATAAGGGAGCCTTTGGCAAAGGTCCAGGTTCAACCTTTGGGAGATTAGCCAGCAGAATATGCAACAGCCAATCCCCCTTTCTTCATGCTGCTGAAGATGGGTTTTTAACAGGCAAGGGATGGCATGGGCTATCCCTTGATTCATGGGATTTGACCACTAATAGAGGTGAGGGAGATAGCTTGACTGCTCCTTGAATTATGGGATGTGACCACACGTTGTTCGGAGACGTCCTGCTGTTCATTCGTACCGTCAATGGTCATTCGAAGAGCTGTGCTCTGCATCACGCTACATAGGAGTGGGAAAGCCCCTCCTCGTATGCGTGACAACGGCTGTCAGATGCTTGCGTGGATCTGACCAACCACCGAGCGTCGGCGGCTCTCGTCCCTTCACCTGGACAACTGAGGTGAGCCGCATTTATGAGGGTGCAGGCTGTTTCGGCGCCTGTCCGCTCATTCGTACTGTGGACGGCCATCTGACGGGCCTGGAGTATTGTGCCCTCTCCCTTGATTTGTGGGATTTGACCACTGATGTAACTGTTCCCATACTCCAAGTGGGCAGTTGACAGTGAGCTGGCGAGTCTGCAGCTTGGGTCTGCAGGCGAGCTTAGGACTGCAGGCAGACTTGGGTCTGCAGGCGAGCTTGCAGGCGAACTGGGTCTGCAGGTGAGTTTGGGACTGCAGGCGAACTTGGGTCTGCAGGCGAGCTAGCAGGCAAACTGGGTTTGCAGGCGAGCTCAGGTGCACAGGCAGACTTGGGTCTGCAGGCGGATTTGGGACTGCAGGCGAATTTCGAGTTGCAGGCGAGCAGGCAGACTTGGGTCTGCAGGCGGATTTGGGACTGCAGGCGAATTTGAGTTGCAGGCGAGCTCCTGAGCATGGATTGAAGAATAGGCCGTAACTTTCAAACCGTAAGTCGGAATTGGACGAATTATATATGAAAATCGCCTATCTCGACGAGATGGAGCCATCCGAACCTAGCCGAAGGCTTCGGTTCGCTTCCTCCGTTTTGCCAAATTCCTTACGGTTTGGGAGATATCTGCGTTTTCCCCTCTTTTGCTATTTCGGGTGAGGTTTTAGCAGTTTTGTTCTGAACTTCTCTGATAAGGATTTAAAGGCAATTTTTATTGCCTACAAAACCCCCTCCAAAGTTTTCAGACCTGAATCAGGCCACATGGGGTCTGGAACACTTTGGATATGAAGTCCCGTAAAGTGATCCCTGCTCTTCACTCGTAGCTGATGATAGCCTTCTAGGATTTTGAGCAAACCCTCAGCTATCAACGGACTTGATTTGTCTTTACCAACTGCCGTTTGAGTTGGACTAGCCATGCTCTTGCCCTTAGCATGGTAAGTTGTCGAGGAGTCTCTCTTAGGCTCAATGCTAAAATTTCTCCTCTATCCTTAGCCTTTCGAGGCGTTTGGATTTAAGGGAGCAGTTTAACCTCGTATACCAGTCGGAGGGTAGGAGCAGTTTAGACTCATGCACCAGTTGGAGTGTAAGGGGGCAGTTTAGACTCATGCACCAGTTGGAGTCTAGGGGGGAAGCTTATCTTAGGGCAAAGATGAAGACGAACCCTGATTTGTCTTCTCTTGGGGCAAAGACGAACCCTGAAATAGCAGCACATCGCATAGTAGGCCACTATCAAACAACAACGCCTTTTATGGGAAAGACGGTGCTGGGAGAATCAAATCGTTCAGGGACGTATGAGTGTGACGATTGATTGGACAACATCATTTGCGGGAATGATGGTGTCGGCTATCAGAGGTAATCGTTAACATGATAGGGATTGCCGCGATCGGAGCGACTTTGAGGACCTACCATCCTTTTGAAGAGGATTGGTAAGTTGATTTGTCAGAGGTGACCGTTAACATGACAGTGGGGGTCCCGCCATCCTATTGAAGAGGATTGGCGGGGGATTGTGGCTTTGGTCCTAACTATCTGAAGGTTTGACCAAGTGGGAGTTTGATGCAGCCCACCTGAACTGCTAGTCTCGCCTGTTTTGAGCGGTTCGCCATAACCGGGAACCTGGCTCAAGAAGTGGGGCTCGCCTAAACTGTTAAACTTGCCTGATTTGAGCGGTTCGCCGAAACTGGGAACCTGGCTCAAAGAGATGGGCTCGCCTAAACTGTTAAGCTCGCCTGATTTGAGCGGTTCGCCGAAACTGGGAACCTGGCTCAAAGAGATGGGCTCGCCTAAACTGTTAAGCTCGCCTGATTTGAGCGGTTCGCCGAAACTGGGAACCTGGCTCAAAGAGATGGGGCTCGCCTAAGCTGTTAAGCTCGCCTGATTTGAGCGGTTCGCCGAAACTGGGAACCTGGCTCAAAGAGATGGGGCTCGCCTAAGCTGTTAAGCTCGCCTGATTTGAGCGGTTCGCCGAAACTGGGAACCTGGCTCAAAGAGATGAGCTCGCCTCAACTGTTAAGCTCGCCTGATTTGAGCGGTTCGCCGAAACTGGGAACCTGGCTCAAAGAGATGAGCTCGCCTCAACTGTTAAGCTCGCCTGATTTGAGCGGTTCGCCGAAACTGGGAACCTGGCTCAAAGAGATGAGCTCGCCTCAACTGTTAAGCTCGCCTGATTTGAGCGGTTCGCCGAAACTGGGAACCTGGCTCAAAGAGATGAGCTCGCCTCAACTGTTAAGCTCGCCTGATTTGAGCGGTTCGCCGAAACTGGGAACCTGGCTCAAAGAGATGAGCTCGCCTCAACTGTTAAGCTCGCCTGATTTGAGCGGTTCGCCGAAACTGGGAACCTGGCTCAAAGAGATGAGCTCGCCTCAACTGTTAAGCTCGCCTGATTTGAGCGGTTCGCCGAAACTGGGAACCTGGCTCAAAGAGATGAGCTCGCCTCAACTGTTAAGCTCGCCTGATTTGAGCGGTTCGCCGAAACTGGGAACCTGGCTCAAAGAGATGAGCTCGCCTCAACTGTTAAGCTCGCCTGATTTGAGCGGTTCGCCGAAACTGGGAACCTGGCTCAAAGAGATGAGCTCGCCTCAACTGTTAAGCTCGCCTGATTTGAGCGGTTCGCCGAAACTGGGAACCTGGCTCAAAGAGATGAGCTCGCCTCAACTGTTAAGCTCGCCTGATTTGAGCGGTTCGCCGAAACTGGGAACCTGGCTCAAAGAGATGAGCTCGCCTCAACTGTTAAGCTCGCCTGATTTGAGCGGTTCGCCGAAACTGGGAACCTGGCTCAAAGAGATGAGCTCGCCTCAACTGTTAAGCTCGCCTGATTTGAGCGGTTCGCCGAAACTGGGAACCTGGCTCAAAGAGATGAGCTCGCCTCAACTGTTAAGCTCGCCTGATTTGAGCGGTTCGCCGAAACTGGGAACCTGGCTCAAAGAGATGAGCTCGCCTCAACTGTTAAGCTCGCCTGATTTGAGCGGTTCGCCGAAACTGGGAACCTGGCTCAAAGAGATGAGCTCGCCTCAACTGTTAAGCTCGCCTGATTTGAGCGGTTCGCCGAAACTGGGAACCTGGCTCAAAGAGATGAGCTCGCCTCAACTGTTAAGCTCGCCTGATTTGAGCGGTTCGCCGAAACTGGGAACCTGGCTCAAAGAGATGAGCTCGCCTCAACTGTTAAGCTCGCCTGATTTGAGCGGTTCGCCGAAACTGGGAACCTGGCTCAAAGAGATGAGCTCGCCTCAACTGTTAAGCTCGCCTGATTTGAGCGGTTCGCCGAAACTGGGAACCTGGCTCAAAGAGATGAGCTCGCCTCAACTGTTAAGCTCGCCTGATTTGAGCGGTTCGCCGAAACTGGGAACCTGGCTCAAAGAGATGAGCTCGCCTCAACTGTTAAGCTCGCCTGATTTGAGCGGTTCGCCGAAACTGGGAACCTGGCTCAAAGAGATGAGCTCGCCTCAACTGTTAAGCTCGCCTGATTTGAGCGGTTCGCCGAAACTGGGAACCTGGCTCAAAGAGATGAGCTCGCCTCAACTGTTAAGCTCGCCTGATTTGAGCGGTTCGCCGAAACTGGGAACCTGGCTCAAAGAGATGAGCTCGCCTCAACTGTTAAGCTCGCCTGATTTGAGCGGTTCGCCGAAACTGGGAACCTGGCTCAAAGAGATGAGCTCGCCTCAACTGTTAAGCTCGCCTGATTTGAGCGGTTCGCCGAAACTGGGAACCTGGCTCAAAGAGATGAGCTCGCCTCAACTGTTAAGCTCGCCTGATTTGAGCGGTTCGCCGAAACTGGGAACCTGGCTCAAAGAGATGAGCTCGCCTCAACTGTTAAGCTCGCCTGATTTGAGCGGTTCGCCGAAACTGGGAACCTGGCTCAAAGAGATGAGCTCGCCTCAACTGTTAAGCTCGCCTGATTTGAGCGGTTCGCCGAAACTGGGAACCTGGCTCAAAGAGATGAGCTCGCCTCAACTGTTAAGCTCGCCTGATTTGAGCGGTTCGCCGAAACTGGGAACCTGGCTCAAAGAGATGAGCTCGCCTCAACTGTTAAGCTCGCCTGATTTGAGCGGTTCGCCGAAACTGGGAACCTGGCTCAAAGAGATGAGCTCGCCTCAACTGTTAAGCTCGCCTGATTTGAGCGGTTCGCCGAAACTGGGAACCTGGCTCAAAGAGATGAGCTCGCCTCAACTGTTAAGCTCGCCTGATTTGAGCGGTTCGCCGAAACTGGGAACCTGGCTCAAAGAGATGAGCTCGCCTCAACTGTTAAGCTCGCCTGATTTGAGCGGTTCGCCGAAACTGGGAACCTGGCTCAAAGAGATGAGCTCGCCTCAACTGTTAAGCTCGCCTGATTTGAGCGGTTCGCCGAAACTGGGAACCTGGCTCAAAGAGATGAGCTCGCCTCAACTGTTAAGCTCGCCTGATTTGAGCGGTTCGCCGAAACTGGGAACCTGGCTCAAAGAGATGAGCTCGCCTCAACTGTTAAGCTCGCCTGATTTGAGCGGTTCGCCGAAACTGGGAACCTGGCTCAAAGAGATGAGCTCGCCTCAACTGTTAAGCTCGCCTGATTTGAGCGGTTCGCCGAAACTGGGAACCTGGCTCAAAGAGATGAGCTCGCCTCAACTGTTAAGCTCGCCTGATTTGAGCGGTTCGCCGAAACTGGGAACCTGGCTCAAAGAGATGAGCTCGCCTCAACTGTTAAGCTCGCCTGATTTGAGCGGTTCGCCGAAACTGGGAACCTGGCTCAAAGAGATGAGCTCGCCTCAACTGTTAAGCTCGCCTGATTTGAGCGGTTCGCCGAAACTGGGAACCTGGCTCAAAGAGATGAGCTCGCCTCAACTGTTAAGCTCGCCTGATTTGAGCGGTTCGCCGAAACTGGGAACCTGGCTCAAAGAGATGAGCTCGCCTCAACTGTTAAGCTCGCCTGATTTGAGCGGTTCGCCGAAACTGGGAACCTGGCTCAAAGAGATGAGCTCGCCTCAACTGTTAAGCTCGCCTGATTTGAGCGGTTCGCCGAAACTGGGAACCTGGCTCAAAGAGATGAGCTCGCCTCAACTGTTAAGCTCGCCTGATTTGAGCGGTTCGCCGAAACTGGGAACCTGGCTCAAAGAGATGAGCTCGCCTCAACTGTTAAGCTCGCCTGATTTGAGCGGTTCGCCGAAACTGGGAACCTGGCTCAAAGAGATGAGCTCGCCTCAACTGTTAAGCTCGCCTGATTTGAGCGGTTCGCCGAAACTGGGAACCTGGCTCAAAGAGATGAGCTCGCCTCAACTGTTAAGCTCGCCTGATTTGAGCGGTTCGCCGAAACTGGGAACCTGGCTCAAAGAGATGAGCTCGCCTCAACTGTTAAGCTCGCCTGATTTGAGCGGTTCGCCGAAACTGGGAACCTGGCTCAAAGAGATGAGCTCGCCTCAACTGTTAAGCTCGCCTGATTTGAGCGGTTCGCCGAAACTGGGAACCTGGCTCAAAGAGATGAGCTCGCCTCAACTGTTAAGCTCGCCTGATTTGAGCGGTTCGCCGAAACTGGGAACCTGGCTCAAAGAGATGAGCTCGCCTCAACTGTTAAGCTCGCCTGATTTGAGCGGTTCGCCGAAACTGGGAACCTGGCTCAAAGAGATGAGCTCGCCTCAACTGTTAAGCTCGCCTGATTTGAGCGGTTCGCCGAAACTGGGAACCTGGCTCAAAGAGATGAGCTCGCCTCAACTGTTAAGCTCGCCTGATTTGAGCCACGCCGGATCAACTGGCTCACATGCTGCAGGAAGCGTTGGCTAAACAACGCGAAGAAATTAGAGCTGAATTTAAAACCGAAATGGAATTGACTATGCAGCAAATGCGAGACTTGCAGGTTCAGCAACACCAACCGGAGTCAAGTCAGAAAGCAGAATCCAGCCGGCGTAATGAAGAGGATGAGACTATCTTTGACGATCCTCCTCCAGATAAAGACAACTCCGGAAGCGGTCTGACCAAGTCATCCACTCAACCTCAACAGATTTACTTGAAGAAAAGTGAGGAAGAGGATAAGAAGATGCATGATCTCGAGAGCAAAGTCAACGCTCTGATGACGGCTCAGGAAGTGAAGAAAACGGGCATTCCATACCCATACCCGAGGGAGTGGGACCTGATTCCTTATCCCCAGAAATTTAATTTGATTAACTTTACTCCTTTTGATGGCAGGGGTTCACCAACTCAGCACTTGATCTATTTCAAGTCGCATCTCGGCGCAATATCCGGGAACGAAGCCCTGATGGTCCGGTCATTCGTAGGAACCCTTCGCGGGCCTGCCTTCGATTGGTACCGACGCCTTAAGCCTGGGAGTATCACTAGCTGGGCAGACATGGAAGAGTTATTCCTCACCAATTTCTTCGACGACGACACAGAAGTCTCGATCGGCACGTTGTTGGATGAGAAGCAGAAGGATGGGGAATCGGTTGATGTCTTTGTCAAACGATTCCGGGACAAAGCGGTGAACTGCAGAGATCCACTCACTGAGGAATTTATTCTGCAAACATGTCATAATAATCTGTCCTTGGATGTATTAGAAGTGGTGGGGGTTGTTCCCTCTAAAACTTGGAAAGAGATGAAAGTAAGAGGTGAACAAGCTGAACGCTTCCTCAAGAGAAAGAATTTGGAGCGAGGTTTGCCACCAGCTAATAATCAGAATCAAAATCAAAAGCAGAACTTTAACCCTCGAGGCAGAGGAAGAGGGTCTGTAGCCGCTGTGGACGCACATCAGACGTCACAACAGCCACCGCGAAATCCTTTGGGTTCATCCGGATTTGCTCGAAGATGAACAGTGGACAACATCCACATCAAAGAAGAAATCAAAGGGCAAGGGAAAAGAGAAATCTTGTTACGGAGCCTCGGCGATTCCCGAGAAGAACGATGAAGAGATAGCAGCTTTATCACTTTCTGATGGAGAACAGGAAGTTTTCGCTACAAGAAGTGGGAATGAGTATCATTATAAATATCCTGAGACCTCTAACCCAAATGCTACAACTCTAAAAGAGCTGAGAATAGCTACAACTCCTCCAGTAGCTGCTGAAAAACCGCAACAACCGGCCAAGCAAAAAGAGAAAGAACCCCAACATAAAGAGGTTCAAATACCGAAGCAGTCTCGTTTCAGCCGACCGATTGGACGAGATAAACCGGAAAGTTCGAACGCACCATATCGTTTCGACGTTATGGCTCAGTTGGCCAATATCCCAGCAAGGATTACGCTATACGAGTTGTTGCGCCTTTCAAAAGAAACCAGAGAAGCTTTACAAGAAGCTTTGGCTGATTCTGAAGTATTCTTAACTCAGGTCAAGCCAGCTCCTTAAGAGCCAGAGTCGTCAGTGCAGCATTGCAATCTGGCAGCCACAAAATTCCCTTGCATCGCTTTCACAAAAGAATATATGCAAGTCAGGAATTCAAAGCATGATAGGCCTCTATATTTTACCGGATATATTGGCTCAAGCATGGTCAACCGGATCCAAGTCGATCCGGGTTCTG
>NC_033801.1:31278542-31279975 GCF_001876935.1 Asparagus officinalis
TAGTGGAGTTCTCCCCGAGAGTGGGGAGTAGAGACGTAGGACGAAAGATCCGAACTGTAAAACCCCGAAAAATTTCTATAATGTATATATGTATATATATGTGTGAATTAGTAATAGTAGATAATTCACTTGTGATAAATAACTATATAAGCATAAGATATATATGTGTATCAGAGTTTGGGAGCCCAGCAGGTGTCTGCAAGTGAGAGAAATTGAGTGAGTTGGCGATCAGCAGGTAAAATGCCATCAGCAGGCATTTTTGTGCTGATCGGTCGACCGGCGCGGTCGACCGGCGCGGTCGACCGATCAGCGATCAGAGAGATTACCAGGTTTTGGTTTCGGGTTTTTAGTTGTTGGGTTTTGGGTTTCGGGTCGGGTTGGGGAGTTGGTATTTATACCAACTCAACCCAGGAGAGATCTCCTCAGCCCCAAACGTAAACCCTAGCCCCCTCTCTTCTTCCTCAAAACCCTAACTGGATTTTGGCAATCTGGGAGCAGTCCTTGGGGATTTTCGGCAGATCGTGGGTTTTCAGCGAAGGGGATCAACATCTTACAGATCTAGGGCATTATCAGCAACCAAGGCGAGTAATTTCTCGCCCAACCCACTTTATTTTGTAGTTAGATTTTAATTTCTTATACTATTCACCTTGAGGCTAGAACCCTCTTGGGTGTAGTTTTTCTTTTTGTTTATTTTTATTTTGTTTGATTCGCCTTTAGGCTAGAACCCTCTAGGGAATCACCATTTTCTAAGAAGTGGGTTCAATTGTAGATTACCCATATCTATAATTGAATCCACCATCTTTAATTTCTTGCATTTTCTTTTATTCTTGAATTTTATTTTCTTTATTCTTGATTTTTATTTTCCTTTTCCTTCTTGCCTTATTGATCATATTCATTCTTTGTCACATCCACTCTCACTTATATCTCGTGCCGATTTACACACTATCACTTCCACTCTCTCTATCTCTCCACAATCACATTCACTTATCACTCCTACTTGTCACACACACAATATAAGAACCGATTTTATATTTTCTCCTAAAAAACACCTTCCTCGTGGGATCGATATCTTAAATACTATAACTTGACACGGTTGTGCACTTGCAACCTTTTTGGTACATGTTTATGCCGCATCAACTTAATAAAAGATGTTAACAATGTTTGTGTAGTCCAAAGCATATTAAAATATATTTTGCATAAAAACACCTTTATTTGAGAAAATTCACAAATAAAATGTGTGTGTATATTTCAGCTTGTAGAATTTGCACACATTATATAAACCTATACTAAGTATACCAAGAATGAATCTTCTGAAGCTTGAACTTTGATTGATTGATTTGATTTGCATAGGCTTCAATATCAATGTAGCTCATTTTTCTATGTATACTAAATAACACAAAACAAAATACTAAAGCTAATATTAGTCGTAAATT
>NC_033801.1:31280975-31292691 GCF_001876935.1 Asparagus officinalis
GGTAGCAATTATGAACCGCAAATTCCATGATTTTCAGCTTCTGAATATGACCCATGACCGTCATTTGGTGAGTGTGCAATGGGGAATTTCAGCTATGACACATGATTAAAAACTGTGTTTTCACCTGTAAATCCCCAGAAATTTACTATATTTCCAGCTATGACCCCATTAAATCGCTAACTTAAAGATTACAATTAGAATCATAAAGACTACTAAACACTTTACATTCAGGATTAAAGAAGATAACTTTAGTGAAGGTTTCAGAGCAACCCACGTCAACTGACTATTCACCATTTTTTCACAAGTAAACTTCTTCATTACAGAATTATAATCACAATCGCAAGATACTACTATAGAAAGCTATTAAACTAACCCAAGTCAACTCCTCATTCATCCAATAACTGTTATTAAATTCATAACTAATTACCAAAATCTCATAATTAAAAACCAACCAACCCATCACCAAGATCAAATTTTGACACCAAATTCAGACACTCAAATCGCCAAATCCCGATAAAAAAACAACCTTTAATTAGTCTTAGCTTACCTCCTCGGTCAAGTAACAGAACCACAGGCCTCCCAGACTTGGACCTGAAAGGGAGCCCACTAAAGGGGTTTCGGGCTGGAGGAAGCGACGGCCTTCTTGTGCTTCGCGACGGCAGGGAAGGGGAAGGAGTAGTAGGTGGCGGCTGCGGAGGCGGCGACGAGGGCGGCGTAGCCCTGGTATTTTCGCAATTTTGGGGCGAAGGCGGGGGCGGAGGAGTAGGGGGCGGCGGGGGTTGGGTATGATGGGAGGGGGAGTTACGTGGCGGTTTGGAAGGGGAAGGGGTTGGAGGTGGAGGCTTGTTTGGTGGACCCGAGGGATCGGGAGGTGAGGGTGAGGGTGGTGATGACGGTGGCGGCCGGAGGGTTGGAGGGGATTAGGGTTTGAGAGAAAGATACGAAGGATTTGAGAGAGATGGGGTCTTAGATATGGATTTGAGCGGAACCAAATAAGCTGGGAATAAAAGGGGGGAATGGAAAAAATTTGGGGGGGATTTTAAATTTTTTTTAAAAGGGGGTAAAACATCCTGGACGGAAATTTCCGTCTAGGATAATTATTCTAGACGGAAATTTCCGTCTAGAATAATTGGTTTTTTTAAAAAAAATAAAAAAAATAAAATAACCGTCTAGAATACTATTCTAGACGGAATTTTCCGTCTAGAATATTTTATTCTAGACGGAATATTCTAGACGGAAATTTTCCGTCTAGTTTAGTACATTCTAGACGGAAAAAATTCCGTCTAGAATATTCCGTCTAGAATACGTGGTTTTCTACTAGTACGTGAGGTTATAGGTAAAGGATCAACTTGCAGTTCCTGATGCTATGACATTAGTGTGAGAAGAGCTTAAAAAACAAAGAATTCAAACATTGATTACATTGTATACCTAACTGCTAGCGGGAAAGATTTATGAAGTACGTAGAGAAAAATATGACAACTTATACCATATATCAAATTTCTAAATAAAATGTATATTTAGAAAAAAAAATAGAGTATTTTAAGTCTACGAGTGATTTCAGAAGTGGTGGGTCTGATACTAAATGAGGTAAAATGTTGAGTTGTATGGGCTAAAAATACTCTTTTAGAAGTAGGTGAATTAAAAATTAATGAAGTAAAATTTTGGACGGGGTACGTTGGGTCTAAGAGATTTTGGAACATGGTGCGTAGAAAATAAATAGAGTAAAACTTTGGATTCATAGATGAAAGATCTTTCTATGAAGTTGATGGGGATAAAAATAAAATGGACTAAAACTTTAGGTTTACATTGAAACAGCAAAAATAGAAGGTGATAAATAGGATGCAGTTCGGACTTTGAATTTCATCGTACAAAGCAAGAAGGCGCGTCACACGTGATGTTCTTTATTTGCTCGCTCAAAAAAGAAAAGTATTATCCTATACAACTCCGGACTTGTATTGAAAAAATAAAATTTGTTAAGTGTATCCGTGAATGATGATCAGCTACAATTGTAAGCCCAATTATTCTAATTAGTAGATAAATGATTGTTGTGTTGTCGGATAAATAACTACCAAATCAAATACAAAGATATAACTAAATTAATTAATTAATTATTAATTAAAAGTTAGTTAGCTTTCTAAGAACGTGAGAAATTCTTAGGCTAAAATCTCTTCTTCAATTTCTTCACAACGGGTCCTTTTTCCCTTATAAAAAGAGACTCTGCGAGGAGATAAAAAAGACACCAAAAGAAGAAACTCTTATTTTTCTCTTCTTATTCTTCCTCCCTCAAATATTTGCTACAGTTTTCTCACTGCTTACTCAAGGGTCTTCATTCTCAACGTGGTCGTGCATGCTAGGGTTCCGGTAGAGAAGGGATTGTACCTCTAAGGAGTATTTCACTTGGCTAATCTCATGAGATCGGCAAATATCTCTTTAGGGGCCGGTAAAATTATTCCTTTAATTTTTTTCAACAAATAACAATTTTTGTAAATTCTAGTCTAACAATGTAAAGAGATATCTGTATAAGTTACTGTTCATTCAATTTTACAGTTCATTTGTATAAGTTACAGTTCATTCGAATTTACTGTTCATTCGTATAAGTTACTATTTATTCGCGTTTCGTTCATTTGTGTAAGTTACTATTCATTCGATTTTACTGTTTATTTGTATAAGTTGGTTAGTTTCATTTGTCATCAACATCTTATAGATAATTCTCACATCTACATACCATATTAACTACTAATATATTATTCACTATTTATATATATATATATATTAATATATATATATGATTATATATTATATATAGATATATATATATGAGAAAAATTGTATTGCTGATATCAAACATTAAATTTTGTGTTGGTAGTGTTGTTCACATCCTCAGTCATCACTACCCATGTGAATGTGGTCCCATTATTTGAATGAGTGGAGGCGGATGTCGACAAACATCGATTACCAAGCATACCCTATTGCTATATATATATAATATAATGTCATAGTATATATATATATTAATATATCAAATACTCATTTAAAAAAGTTTGAAAGTCTATTCAACATATACCATCATAATTTTCCTGTTTATTGTCATAAATTCCAATTTCAGCACTAATTTACTTATAAAGTTAAATCAACTCAGGTGAACAGAGGATCATTACTCTATGCATAAATCGTAAGTTGCCTATTTTTTCCCCGAGTTGCGCTTTCCTTTTCCAGTTATTAATTATATATTATATTTATAAACATATAATTATATATATATTGTCTATACATATATATACTAGGTATTATAACTAATATATATTATTTTACTATATATATATATAATAATATATGAAGACAAGAATACAATTATCGTTATTCAACTTTGGATTAAACCTTAAGGAAGTTGTATGTTAGTTGATCTTACTATAATTCGAATTTCTCTACTCTAATATTGACAACAGTAAACAGTCATACTTTATTTAGATTCTTCGGTTTAATTGTTTAGACTAAAGTCTATTAATTTAATTACATAAATAGAATCTAAGTATTATTAATTCCTTATCTTGTTTTGATACTTCGCTGCTCTAACATTCTTTCTATAAGTACTTTAGATACTCAATATTTGCTTATTGCTTTCGTTCTTATCTTTAAATAAAAATGGTAAAGGCTGTAAAGTTTGTTAGTAGTTTTAGAATTGGCATTAACATTATTATCATTCTCTACAAATTATTTATTTTTCATTGAACCTTAGTTTTTGATCTTAGAAAAGTGTCCCCTAAGGATGAAATCTTAAGTGCCAAAGCAGAAAAATTTAAAGGGTTGAATTTTAAAAGATGGCAAAACCAAATAAGATTCTAGCTAACTACACTAGGTTTATACTCAGGTATAGAAGGATCTCCATCTCATTGTACAACTGCATCTAGCCCCCCTGTTACATCTTCACCTAAAACGCCTGCATCACAACATGCAACTTCTACATCAAAACCTGCAACCTTGCATCTAAAATCAGCAACTCCTAGTTCTAAACTAATAACACCTGAATATATAGACTATCATTGCTGCCATAGGATCTTGAGTGCTCTTGATGATAAACTTTACAATATATATTGTGAAATAAAGGGCGTTAAGGCACTATAGGATGCTCTAGAATCTGAATATGTTTTTGATGATATAGGAATTGAAAGGTTTAGCTCATCAAATTTTAATAGATTTGTGATGGTAGATAGCAAGCCTATAAATGAACAACTTCATGGGTTCCAGGATTTCATTAGATATATTCAAGCTATACAATATTCTCAGAAGATCATACAATGGCTTGCCTTGTTGATAAACTCCCTCCTAGTTGGTCTGATTTTGGTGAAGAGCTTAGACACAAACTAGGAGACCTTACCTTAATCCAGACTATTCAATCAATAAGAACAGAAATAAACCAAAAATTGAGAATAAAGCCAAAGTAAATCTAACTGAAAATAAGCCTAAGAAAAACCAATATCACTTCAATCCAAATCATAATAAAAATTACAAGAGGCATAACAAGAATAATTATAAGAATCAAAATAATAAAAATCCAAACCAGCAATGTCAAAATCTTAGGGTTTCCAATGGAAAGAGTTTCTACCTCATCTGTGGTCAAGAGAACCACCAAACTGAATCATGCTTCTACCGCAAGACTGGACCCAAAAGGCCATATTAAAACAATGGTGGACCAAAGCCACAAGCCAGTATGATTGAGGATAAAACTTCTAAACCATCCGTTAGGTCTGTTTTTACACATTCCATATACAATTTTACCTCTTATTCTGATTGGTGGTTAGACTTTGAAGCTAATGTGCATGTGTGTTTCAATCGCTCCTGGTTTACTAACTTTTAGGAATCAAGTGGAGGAGGTGTGACTTTAGGAGATGATAGATAGGCACAAATAAAAGGGAAAGGACAAATTGACCTTAAGATGATATCTGGAAAGATCTTTACCCTTCATGATGTTCTGTTCATGCCGACCATTAGGAGAAATCTTGTTAATGGATCTTTACTGGTTAGGTTAGGCTTTAAATTTTCCTTAAAATCAAATAAAGTTGTAATCACCAAAAACAATGATTTCATTGGAAAAGGTTTTGTAAAAGGTGGTTTGTTTAAGTTGAATGTTATTCCTCAATTATCTTTTGATGATGTTTATTCATCTTCTTCTATTATCTTGAACCCTAAATCTTATAATACTTGGCATAATAGACTAGGTCATATAAACCTGGGTACAATTAAGAAAATGAGTAACATGGGTTTTTAATTCCTAAATCCAACATAAACACTAACAATAAGTGTGAAATATGTGTACAAGCTAAACAAACTAGAAAATTTTTGAAATCTATAGAACACAAAAACAACGATCTTTTAGAACTAATTCACAATGATGTATGTGATTCTAATAGGACTCAAACTAGAGGTAGCAGAAAATATTTTGTGACATTCATTGATAATCACTCTTGATATTGTTATATTTATCTTCTTAAAACTAAAGATGAGGTCCTAGATAGATTTAAAGTTTAAAAACTA
Source organism: Asparagus officinalis (assembly GCF_001876935.1). Classification (NCBI taxonomy): domain Eukaryota; kingdom Viridiplantae; phylum Streptophyta; class Magnoliopsida; order Asparagales; family Asparagaceae; genus Asparagus; species Asparagus officinalis. The sequence goes on from NC_033801.1 coordinate 31,286,508, forward strand.
AAGTTAAAAACCAACTAGATAGACATATTAAGATAATAATATCTGATCCAGGAGGAGAATACAGTTCAAATAAAATGACTCAATTTTATGAAGAACATGGAATAATACATGAAATGACTGCTGCTTACTCACCTCAATCTAACGGTGTTGCTGAACGAAAATATAGAATCCTAATGGACATGGTTAATACTTTACTAATTAAATCAGGAGCACCTGAAAATCTTTATGGTGAAGCTCTGCTAACTGCATGTTATATACTTAATAGGGTACCTCATAAGAAATCAGATAAAACTCCTTATGAATTATGGAAAAAGAAAACTCCTAGACGTAATCATTTTAAAAATATAGGGATGTTTAGCCAAAGTTAGTATACCCGAATATAAAAGAAAGAAAATTGGACCTAAGGCTGTAGATTCTATCTTTATTGGATTTGCTCTAGATAGTAATGCAAATAGATTCTTAGTAATTAATTCAGAAATTAATGAAATATCTAATGATACAATAATTGAAGCTAGAGATGCTACATATTTTTAGGAAAATTTTCCATATAAAAATAAAATTTCTAAGCAAGTAATGGACAAATCTACTAATATAGAACCTGTAGAAAATTTAGAACCAAAAAGAAGTAAAAGAATTAGAACTAGAAAGGACATTGGAGAAGAATTTTTTATGTATTTAGTAGAAGCTGATCCTACCTCTTATAAGGAGGCTATGACTTCTACCTATGCATCTTTTTGGAAGGAGGCTATAGATAGTGAAATGAAATCAATTATTGAAAATCAAACTTGGATATTAACTAGCTTACCTCCTGAAACAAACCTAAAGGATCCAAGTGGTTATATAAAACGAAACTTAGATCTGATGTTAGTGTAGAAAAAATACAAAGCTAGATTAGTGGCAAAGGGATATTCTCAAAGGAAAGAAATAGATTTCTTTAACACATATACCCCTGTAAGTAGGATAACTACCATAAGAACCTTGCTAGCATTAGCGTCTATTCATAATTTAATTATTCATCAAATGGATGTAAAGACAGCTTTTTTAAAATGGTGAACTAGAAGAAGAAATTTATATGGATCAACCAGAAGATTTTGTAATTAAGGGGTAAGAAAATAAAGTGTGCAAATTAATTAAATCATTATATGATCTTAAACAAGCTCCTAAACAATGACATGAGAAATTTGATAGAGTAATTTTAGACTTTGGTTTGTCTATTAATAAATCTGATAAATGTGTTTATGTAAGACTCTAGATCATGATCATGTGATTTTATGTCTATATGTTGATGATATCTTGATTTTTGGAACTTCTCTAGAAGTAATAAATAATGTCAAAAATTACCTATTAAATAAATTCGTTATGAAAGATTTAGGAGTAGCAGAAATGGTATTAAGAATGAAAATTTCTAGGAGTGTCAAAGGCATACTTTTACCCTTACAACCCTCAGTTGAGAAAATGCTTAGAAAATTTAACTATTATTTGTATACCTGTTGCTACTCCTTATGACTCTAGCATTTCATTACACAAGAATTTAGGAGTTCCTATCTCATAACATAAATATGCTCAACAAATAGGATCACTAATGTATATAACAAATAGAAGTAGACCGGAAATTGCATACATAGTAAATAGACTGAGTAAATATACTAGCAATCCTAGCATTGAACATTGGCATGTTTTAGAAAGAGTATTTAAATATCTTAGGTGAACCTTAGACTCATATTTATTATACATTGTTTTACTGATGTAGTAGAAGGTTATAGTGATGCCAGTTGGGTAACTAACTCTCAAGATGTTAAATCAACATTAGGCTATGTATTCATGCTAGGAGGAGTTATCATTGCATGGGGCTCTAATAAAAAAACTGTAATTGCTAGAAATACAATGGAATCTGAATTGATAGCTCTTGACACTGCATTGTTCTGAAGCTCTTAGAGATTTAGTTTCTAATATATCTATTGTACACAAACCTATTCCTGCGATTTTTGTACATTGTGACTGTAAGGCTGTAATTGAATTGCTCAAGCAGAAAACTACAAATTTAAAACTAAGCACACATTTGCAAATAAGATAAAGTTCAATAAAGATACTCTTAAATCAATATGTCACTTTGGACTTTCTTCAATCAACACATAATTTGGCAGATCATTTGACAAAAGGTCTAGTTAGGATTTTGGTCCAATGTTTAGCCAAAGGGATGGAGTTAAGCCCAAAAATATAGGAACATTAATGGTGGGAACCCTACTTTTGTTATAGGTGAACCCTTGAAGGAAGTTCCAAGGGTAGAAACAAGTTGGACAGATGTATCCATTAGAGAGCACTTTTGTTACACATGTGAAACATGATTTCACATCGAAGGTAGGCACTCCAAACCTCATTCTAAGGCAGAGTTGCTCCATAGAGGGATCAATCTAGGGGGAGTCATAGAACTCTTAATGGATCCAAGACCTAGAGCAGTATTTTTCCGGTATCTTACATCCCTAGAGGATCCACCTACGTACATGAGAATCACCGTGCGGCTATAGTTATGGAAGTCAGGGCCATTTCTATATATTCTCATGAGTTGATACTAAGCGCATGGCCAAATTAACACGTCAACCTGCGACACAATAGAGTAAGCATTCTATGTGTACTTTTGTTAATTTCTGATAAATAAGCCTAGTTCAAGGCCTCGGGTTCACTATGGTTTTCTTAGAATGCAACAAATGTTATTAAGTGTAGGTTTAAGGCTAGAAGCCACCTATACTCATGCATAGAATTTATGCCCATACATACATATTATTATGTTTTTTATTCTTTTAATTTTTTTGTTGTGTTACCTTTGATATTTGCTTTGAGGGGGGATTGTTGGATAAATAACTACCAAATATATAACTAAAATAATTAATTAATTATTAATTAAAAGTTAGTTAGCTTTCTCATGTTCTCACAGGAACTTGATAGGCTAAAATCTCTCCTTCTATTTCTTCATAACGGGTCATTTTTCCTTTTAAAAAGAGACCTTGTGAGGAGATAAAAAAGACACAAGAGGAAACTCTTTTTTTTTCTATTCTTCTTCTTCCTCCCTCAAATATTTGCTACATTTTCTGGCTGCTTACTCAAGGGCCTTCATCCTCAATGTGGTCATGCACGTTAGGGTTCCGATAGAGAAGGGATCGTACTGCTAAGGAATATTACGTCTTGGCTGATCACACGAGATCGACGGATATGTCTTTAGGGCAGTGGTTCGCTACTCTTTCTCCGAAGCCGATAAAATTGTTCCTTTAATTTTTCTTCAATAAATAACAATTCTTGTTAATTCTAGTCTAACAATTCTTGTTAATTCTAGTCTAACAGTGCACATAGACGTCAATAACAATGTTGGAACTTTCACATTCGAAAAGATAAAAACACTTGGGTAACTCAACATCGGTTGAGTAGTGAAGTCTTCGTGCTTTCACTAAATCATGATGATATAGGCGGATAATGTCAAAATTAATCATGGTAAAAGCTTAAAAACCTCTCTCTAAAGGTGGAAGTATGTGCACAAATTCAAACTGGATTCGGACCCCCTCCACTAAAAATAAAAAAATTAAATAGTAAAGAGACCACTACATTATTAAACCCTGTAAAATCCTTGCTTGCTTAATTTCTCTTCGAGAGATAACAAGCATCCAAGGGTGGCATCGGGATATAAACATTGACAATAACCTTTTTTGTGCGTGTAAGATCTACGCCTAAGCAATTAATTGCCTAGCGTTTTCTAGCCTACAGTTGTTTCCTATCTAATTGATTAAACCACAGAAGTTGAAACAACATCAATTTTTAAAGGACGATGATGGTTCAGTATAACTATGAAAATTATTATCTTATCTCATGATTTATTCGCTAGTTATAATTTCATACAATTCGCTAAACAATCTACGGTTGTGATTGAGAAAGCAATCTCTCTACCAATTCTGGACAAAGAAGATGATCCAAATCTATTTTCCAAGTGTTAAATTTAAAACTATTCCGCGGAAATAGAAAACAGAGAAAAAAAGTTAAGGCATTCTAAAAACCCTGAGTTAGAAAAGGCTGAGTCATGGAAGGAAAAAAAAAATCTACATACATTTAGTACAACAAGGGGTGACATTCCAGTGCAGATACTTCCCAGCTAGAAATTTTACTAGCAAACTATTTCTAGGAGTACAAGAAAAAGCAAATGTCCAACAAATTTTTTTTTTTTTCAAGAACAAAAAATTGAACAGACAAAAAAAAAAAAAAACCACATTCCGAAGGGCAACAGAGGAGGGTGATGTTGTCCACCCATGATAAGCAATTTGGGATCAGACGCTGAACCTCAACATGATCTCAACCTCTTCCATTTGTTCTTATTACCCTAAATAAAGTTTTCCGATAGGCATTTTTATTTTACTTTTACTTTTCCCACTTCTAAATTTGTTCATGCCTCTGCTATGTGGAATTTTGTACAATTTATAACCACACAGTATGGGATCCTGACAAAGCTTTGCATTTAAATTGCAATTAATTAGTATCTTTGCCTGATAGCCATACTCATAACAATATTAGAATATTATCAAACACATTTATGTATGCAATAATTGTTGGATTTTCAGATGGACTAATTAAATAAATGTTATGAAAAGAGCAAAATAAGGCTAAAAGGGCAAATTGGTCCCTTTACTAGCACCTCATACTCAAAAATCACTCTAAACTTTCTTTTTCTTAACTTAGTCCATGTACTTCTTATTAGATATAAGTTTAGTCCTATTTTAATATTTTATTAAAATTTTTATTAAATAATATATGAAAGGACAATATTACCCTTAATTCTAAATTTTATGGTATCAATCAAATTGTGTTTTCAATTTTGCTCCTAGAAACCTAGTAATATTCAAATACCCTAAAAACCGATTATTATTTAGAAAACCTGATCATATAAGAAACACTGAAAACTCCAATTAAAATAAAATACCTAAAATGAAAAATAAAAAATGCAAAATTGCAAGTGTAAATAAAACAACCATATTTATAAATGCTTTTCTTGGTTTGCAATTTTGTAATTAAAAAAGGTAAATGAACTTACATTTTGTAGGAAAACACTTGCAACAAATGCTACAATCAATTTGGTGGGAGTAAACGTTAGAGGATTCAAAAAATGAAACTAAAAAATAAATATAAATTCAACCTCGTCGAAAAAAATCTTTTAAAATCCAAATAGAAGACTACCTCCATCAAAGTTTCTTAATATAGCAAAATTATGTGCTTTTACACTAATTATTTTCAACCAAACATTGAATTTGCATTAGAAAAACGTTCCTTAGAATATAATTATAAATATCCGAACGGTAAATTTAAAGTTAATTTTCTACAGCAATTGCTGCATGCAACATTTGTTGATGCAACATTTGCTACAATTTATTTTTACAGCAAACCGAACAGTAAGTTTCACTTCCTCTGAATGTGACCCATTCTACAACAGAGTAGCTGATTTGTTTGCCGTATGTTTTGGTGATCAAAGTTCAGTTGCTGCATTGATTTCAACTCAATCCGGCTTTCCTATGTCAAATTAGTTAGCATGCGCATGACGTATATCTTACTTTAATCAGAGTTGAACGAAAAAATGCCATTGAAAGGGAGAAAATTGGAGCCAGAGGAGAAAGATCAAGTTAATAAGTTTTTGCTGCTGATGATAAACTTAGAGAAAAATCTCCGTCGCTACCGAGAGAGCAGGGCATTGATTATTTCTGGAAGAAACAAAAGGACTCTGAGATTGTTCAGTTAATAATGAATGTGCAAGCAACTGAAAAAGTCTCTCTCTCTCTCATGCGTAAGAGATCGAACTTTATATTCTGCTGTCGGCTCCGTGTAAATGTAACGTGATCTTATTCAAACAGGTGACTTCAATTTTCTGCAAATATAGTATATATGATATTACCAAGTATAAATTTTCGGGTTACTGTTCTTTTAATAATAATCTAATATTGCTTTATTTCTTGATCTCGCCTTACACGACTGCAATAACGCATTGATCTTAAATAAAAAATAAAGTCACATTTATTAGGATTCAAGAGTATCGGGACCTCTTGAGAGTAATGTGATCATAAACAAAAGATTTGCACCCAATTTCTAATGGGTGCTACAAAAAGACTCAGGGACTAAGTTGAGAAGAAAGAAAGAGAGAGAGAGTGTGTTGTTGGGG
>NC_033801.1:31292761-31307384 GCF_001876935.1 Asparagus officinalis
GGGGGGGGGTTGAATAGGTTTGCTACAATTTTTCGCTAAAACATAGAATGTGCAGCGGAAGTATAGAAAATAAAAAGCGAACAACCAAAAACTAACCAAGGAACACGTGAGAATTTTATAATGGTTCGGATAACAATCCTAATTCTTCTCTTCCTTCTCATGAAGGGGCTTCATCATTGTGCCAAAAGTTCTTCTGAATCACAATCTGATTCAGTACGCTTATAAAAACTGCACCCTAAAATCTACTCTACACCAATTGTCTAACTCTCCACAGCGAGCCACACCTAGCCCTAGCTAGTTCTAACATTCAGTTATCATCAGTTTTAGTATGCCATAAAAAATAAGTTTGAAATAAACTATCAAAAATAGTTTAAGCACAAAATCAGAAATATCTTACAGCCCTTTTGAATAGCAAACCATTCTTCAAAAGATGGAACCGAAGCTCGATAAAGCATAATGTAGATGTTGAGTCCAAGGTTAACTCTTCTTGCTATGATGATTCGAAGATATTGAAAGTGACGAGAAAGATTTGTTGAGACTCTAGGGATTCAAATCTCCAATTCAAAATTTTTCTCACAAACCTAAGAAATACTCTCTTCAATTTTTCTCAAAAAGCTCTCTCTTTTTAAAACATAGAACTCTCTTTAAAAATTATCTCTTTCAATCTTATATAGCCTCTGATAAATTAGGAAGAGATATCCAAATCATAGTGGAAGTTGGAGATGAAAGAGATCAACGAACGGTTATGATTTGTTAGTCTAAGGTGTAGACCCAAAGTCGAGACAAGAGCTGGAATCAAAACGACGAGAAAAACCAGCAGACAGATCCACGGTCGACCGCGACGGTCGACCGCGAACGTGCACAAGAGTTGGGAGGAGCTGAAGCTGAAGGCGGTCGACCGCGCCAACCCTGTAGGATTTTTGGTCTCGGGTTTTTGGTTCGGTCGACCGCGGCGGTCGACCGCTCAACTCTCTGGAAATCTGGGAGCTTCTGTCGTTTGGCACGGTCGACCGCGAGACCTGCGTAGTCGACTGTAGCGGTCGACCGCGACTCAGTCAAACAGTTTCCTAAACTGTTTTGGATTCTATTTTCCCCAGGACTCTATATATACCTTAAACGTTTTTAGGGTTGTAACAACACGAAAAAAGAGAGCTTTTTGACTGCAAGAAGAGAGAGAATCTCAGAGAGATTAAACCCTAGTTTGAGAGCTTGTAATTCTTCTTCAATTAATAAAGAGATTGTGTGGTGTGGCTCCCGAGGACGTAGGCACGTTGCCGAACCTCGTTAAATCTGTGTGTCTGTCTCCTTTACTATTTTTGCAAGGTTAGATCTTTATTTGTGGTATTATTCCTACTTTCCTACTTTCAACACAAGGTCCGGAAGGGCAAGGGTTCGACTGATTATTTTCGAATCCCCAACAACTGGTATCAGAGCATCGTTTAGCAATTTGTGTGAAAGCCATGGCAGAGGAAAATAAATCAAAGATCGAGAAGTTTGACGGTTCAGACTTCGCCTACTGGAAGTCGCAGATGGAGGACTATCTATACCAGAAGGACTTGTATCGCTCGTTGATGGGCAAGGAAAAGGGAAAGAAAAAGGAGGAGTCAGATGGTGATTGGGAGATACTGGATAGGAAGGCTCTAGGGTAAATCCGGTTGTCGCTCGCCAAATCAGTAGCCCATAATATTCTGAAGGAGAAGACGACAGTGGGACTTATGGAAGTGCTCGCGAAGATGTACGAGCAACTGTCGACAGCAAATAATGTGCATCTAGTCAAAACTCTTTTTAACCTCAAGATGGCAGAAGGACGGTCCTTCACGATGCATCTCAGCGAGTTCAACACGATTGTTGATCAGCTTATCTCCATGGACATCACGTTTGATGACGAAGTGCAAGCCCTATTGATTCTATCGCAGTTGCTGGATAGTTAGACAGGTTGTGTGATGGTAATCAGCAATTCGGTAGGGAAGGAGAAGTTGAAGCTGAGTGAGATTGTTAGCATGATTCTATCCGAGGAGGTTAGAAGAAAATCATCCGAATCAGAAGGATCAGGTTCAGCTCTACACTTCGAGCAAAGAGGCAGAAGCCAAAAGAAAGGAAATCAGAACAGGAATCGGTCGAAATCAGTAAAGAAGAGGTCGAACTCGAAGGTTAGGCCTATCAAAGGAAGGTGTTAGAACTGTGGCCAGGAGGGCCATATGTCTTCAGTCTGCAAATGTCTAAAGAAGGATGTGGGTGAGAAGGAGGCTCATATCGTGCAGGATGCATTGATCCTTGCTATGGATAACGACTTAGGTCATCGATTCAGGAGCTTCTTTCCACGCCACTGCTAACAGGAAGCTATTTCATAATTATGTAGCAGGGGACTTTGGAAAAGTATATTTGGGGAATAACGAGCCATGTACTATTGTTAGAAAGGGTGAAGTACAAATTCAGATGAAGGGCTCTAAGTGGACCTTGAAGAACGTGAGACACGTACCGAAGCTGAAGAGGAATCTTATTTCGGTGGGACAGCTTGGAACAGAAGGCTATGTTTCGACATTCACAGGGGATTCGTGGAGAATCTCTAACGGTACGATGATAGTTGCTCGAGGCAACAAACTAGAAACTCTCTATCTCACCTTACATGCGAGTGACACCCTCGCAATTGCAGCTGGCAAAGAGAGTATAGATCTGTGGCACAACAGACTAGGGCATATGAGCGAAAAGGGGATGAAGATTTTGCATTCACAAGGAAAGCTAACCGGGATCGACACCGTGGAAGTCGGGGTTTGTGAAGACTACATCTTTGGAAAGCAGAAGAGGGTTAGTTTTCTGAAGGGTGGAAGGCCACCTAAGGCTTAGAAGCTAGAGTTGATTCATACAGATATATGGGGTCCAGCCAGTGTGTCCTCTTTTGGCGGTTCGAGATATTATGTTACCTTCATCGACGATCACTTGAGGAAGGTGTGGATCTACTTCATGAAGCACAAGTCAGAGGTGTTTGGAATCTTCAAGAAGTGGAAGGTCATGGTGGAGAATGAGACAGATCTGAAGGTGAAATGTCTGAGATCAGACAATGGTGGAGAATACGAGCTGGAGGAGTTCAAGAGATTCTGTGCTACGAATGCCATTCGATTAGAGAGGACTACTCCAGGGATGCCGCAGCAGAACGACATTACAGAGAGGATGAACAGGACCTTGACAGAGCGTGTCAAGATCATGCGGTTATATGCAGGTCTGCCTAAGACATTTTGGGCGGAGGCAGCGCATACAGCAGCCTACCTTATTAATCACGGGCCATCAGTTTTTATTAGATTTTGGGATTCCAGAGGAGGTTTGGAGTGGCAAGAAGATAAACCTCTCACACTTGTGGGTATTTGGTTGTGTGGCTTATGTTCATATCAGTGACCATGTTAGAGACAAGCTAGAAGCTAAGTCACAGAAGTGCACATTCATTGGATACGTCATTGATGAGTTCGGGTATCGTTTTTGGGATGAGAAGAACAGGAAGATCATCAGAAGCAGAGACGTGATATTCAATGAGGAGGTGATGTGCAAGAACAGTGAAGATGCCAAGGATAGCCAAAGCAGTGGGAGCAGCATTTCAGATACAGATGGATCTGAGTACATAGATATAGAGGAACTTTCAGATAGGGGAGATGATGTTTGTTCTGACCACAGAACGGAGGAGGATCCAAGTGTAGAAGAAACTACCCAGGTAGTAGAGCTTAGGAGGTCATCTAGGGTACCCAAACCAAATCCCAAATATCTTTCATCTCTTGACTACTTATTATTGACAGATAGCGGTGAGCCGGAAAGCTATGAAGAGGCAATGCAAGTTAGTGAATCTCAGCAGTGGGAGCATGCGATGCAGGAGGAGATGGATTCTCTACTCACTAATAAGACATAGGAGTTAGCCCAGCTACCTGCACAGAAGAAGGCCTTACATAACAAATGGATCTACTGGGTCAAGCAAGAGAGTGATGGAAGCAAGAGATTCAAGACCAGATTAGTAGTAAAGGGGTTTCAACAGTGGGAAGGAGTGGACTACATGGAGATATTTTTCCCTGTTGTGAAACTCATAACCATCAGAGTGGTGTTAAGTTTGGTGGCTGCAGAAGACCTCTTTCTTGAGCAGTTAGATGTGAAGACTGCCTTTCTTCATGGTGACTTGGATGAAGAAATCTACATGAAACAGCCTGTTGGCTTCATTGAAAAAGGAAAGGAAGAGATGGTGTGCAAGCTTAAGAAGAGCTTATATGGTTTGAAACAGGCTCCGAGACAGTGGTATAAGAAGTTTGATAACTTCATGCAGAACAATGGCTACAGAAGATGCAATTCGAATCATTGCTGTTATTTCAAAAAGTTCGAGTCCAGCTTCATTATTTTGTTATTGTATGTTGATGACATGTTGGTAGCAGGACCGTGTTTGGAGGAGATAAACAGTTTGAAGAAGCAGCTAGCAAAGGAATTTACAATAAAGGATCTGGGTGCAGCGAAGCAGATTCTAGGGATGCGAATCAGTAGGGATGAAGCTGAAGGGACATTGAGATTGAGCCAAGCTGAATACATTGAGAATGTACTTTAGAGGTTCAACATGCATAATACTAAAGTTGTTAGCACACCCCTTGGAGGTCAGTTCAAGCTATCTGAGGAGCAATCGCCTAAGACAGATGTAGATATAGAGCATATGAGCAGGGTGCCATATTCTTCGGCCATTGGGAGTCTCATGTACGCGATGGTTTGCACGAGGCCGGACATCGCCCATGCAGTGGGAGTTGTGAGCAGATTTGCAAGCAATCCAGGGAAGCAGCATTGGGAGGCCGTGAATTGGATAATGCGGTACTTGAGAGGGACAACGAACAAGCCATTATGTTTCAAGAGGAAGGAGTTGGTACTGTAGGGATACGTGGATGCGGACTTCGCCGGTGATCATGATACGAGGTGAAGCACCACGGGGTATATTTATACCTTAGCATCGACAACAGTGAGTTGGGTCTCACGTCTACAGAAGATTATGACTTTGTCTATAACCGAGGCTGAGTATGTCACGGTGACTGAAAAAAAAAATGAGATGATCTGGTTGAACGGGTGCTTGGAAGAGTTGGATCTGAAGCAAGCGAGAAGAGTTCTTTATTGTGATAGTCAGAGCGCTATACATCTTGCCAAGAATCTAGTATATCATGCCAGAACGAAGCACATCGACGTCAAATACCATTTTATATGTTCGCTAGTTGAAGACGGAAAGTTGCATTTAATGAAGATTTTGGGGAGTCAAAATCCGGCGGACATGTTGATGAAGGCAGTCACCATTAAGAAATTAGAGTTGTGCGCAACTTCAGTTGGTCTTCACGAGTAGAAGACGAAGGCCGAGCCACACTACGAGGATCGACACGATCGCCATGATATTGTTGATTGAAGAAAGAATTTTTTCGGGGGGAAAAAGATACATGCGAAGAAGGGGAGAGTTCGGGTGAACTCACTACAGGCACTTTGGTCTCCAAGTGGGAGATTGTTAGTCTAAGGTGTAGACCCAAAGTCGAGACAAGAGATGGAATCAAAACAACAAGAAAAACTAGCAGACAGATCCATGGTCGACCGCGGCGGTCGACCGCGAATGTGCACAAGAGTTGGGAGGAGCTGAAGCTGAAGGCGGTCGACCGTGCCAACCCTGTAGGATTTTTTGTCTCGGGTTTTTGGTTCGGTCGACCGCGGCGGTCCACCGCTCAACTCTCTGGAAATCTGGGACATTCATACTCAATTTTTCATAACCACCATCTTTATGACCATCAAAATTTCATTTAACCACATACTCATAACATTCATCCACTAACTCCTAACTCTAAATGTAACTTTCATCTTCTCATAACCCCCAATCTTATTAAATCATATCATATTAATTATAGTTAAAGGATTTAAGACTACAATATTATAACAATATTATTTACTATAGTTAGATATATTTTATAAACTACAGTAAAACTATTAATAGTTACATTTTTTGTACTAGACTTCAATATTTATATGTTAAGAAACTTTATATCTATATATTAGTAAACTATATATTATAGTTAGTATAAGATGTACATTAATTATCTTTGAGGGATGTACATTTATCTTACTTTTTTGTCACCTAAATATTATTATACAATTTTTACTCAACTTAGTCCAACTAAACCTACCTCCGCGTCCAATAAAGTACTTAAGTCCAATTAACATCATTCAACAGTCAATGCATTTGATGTATAGAAATAACGCCAAGCTCTATACCACCCATCAAATTGTAACGTACATGTGCATTAATTCAATTGGCACTTTTGAGACTATTATAAACCCCTAGAGATTTTTATGAAAACTGTTAAAAAAACTTAATTTCAAGATTGGATGCGTAGGTCATATAAGAGAGTTGTTTGTATTTAAGATTTTGAAGAGGAGGAGGAGGAGGATTGTCTATTTGCTTACAAATCTATGGTAAGTCTTAGTTTTAACACCAAGAAATTGGTAGTGTATTTATCCCACTAACTTCCTTGAGTCTTAATGAACTGATCATGATATTTTGATAATGGGTAAGAAATTCCAAGTTTCTTTGATAATAATCTCTTATATTTATATCCTACCGCAAGAGAGAAGTTTTTGTGACACCATTTGTTTTAGTATATATGCGTGAGTTCTTTGAAGGGGGTGAATGTCATCGGAGGTACCCAACCTGGTGGAGGCTGAGATTCTAGGGAGAGGAGCGCATAGTAGTAAGATGATGGAAACATTATGGGTTTTGAGTTCTTTTGAGAGTGTTACTGTTTGGACGTTTTGTGGTGCTAATGTGCATTTGTTGTAGTGTGGTAATTCTGTTCTGATTGACTCTGTGTATGCATACTCTTCAATGGGTAACAAGCAGTTCCTCTAATTAGTTTCATGTGGACTGGAATACATAGTGTTGTTTTACATAGTGTTGTCATAATTGATTGTGTATTATACTGTGACGCCCCTGGGTTCACACAAGGCTGCAGTCCAAGGTGAAACCAAAAATGTCAAACCTGCCATGCACCACACCGTGTAATAACATGTTTCACCATCACAATTCTATCACTCTAGTAGAGTCAATAACAGGTGTAGGTACAAAAGCAAGTAAAAGATAATACAAGAGATAACTGATGAAATGATAGAGATCAAAATAATATTTTATCATCCAACATACAGAAATACAAAGTCAATGTCTGAAATGAATAAACTGGAGTTCTTAATAAGTCTTAAATACAACAAATCTGAGTAAAGGAAATAAGTCACACAGTCTTTACAACATCTAGAATAAAGTCCTCAAATGTCTAAACAAAGTCTACAGTGGAGTTCCATAAATAAAATAAAACTATGGAAAAAAAAGATGGATGCTAATGTGCATCGCCATCAACCTGCGACTCTCCGTGCACCTGACTCGTTACCTGAAATGGGAGGGACAACGAGCGTCAAAGCGCTAGCGAGCAACATCACAACCAACCCCAAGGGAGAGGGCTCGTTATATATATAAGAAAATACAGTTAATATATAATAGTGTAAAATCATAGATCCTAACAAAAGGGGATTTTGGGTTTGGTGTTTTGGGATTTACAATTTGAGATACAAGGTATATACATGAGGGTTTCCTTATTTGGATTATAGACCATTTCGGATTTTGGAGCTTATTGGAGCTGTTTCATATGGACTAGACTTTCCAGCATCGATGTCTAGTGTACATAAAGTATTTCATGTTTTAATGTTCAAGAAGCAATTACATGATGAAGAGTAGCAGTGAGTGTTGAACGCATCAGAGATTTAGCTTCAGGATGATTTGACTACNTATATATATATATATTATTTTATTTTATTTCCCTTGGTGAAAATTCAGTGGAACCGGAAAGGAGTTGAGGAGGTTTCTTAGGAGCGCGAGGAGGATATACATCGTGACTACCCACACTTGTATGATCAAGTAAATTAAAAATTTTGTATGACTTATTTATGGCTTATGGTTACCTGTATGGTGATGTTTATACTTAACACTAAAATGAAGGTATTACCACTTATCTCCTAAGTACTCGGAACATATGGTATATACATGAGGGGTTCCTTGTTTGGATTTTTTCGATTGATGTACTTGTTCCATTTAGTTAGGGGTTAAGTGGGGGTAATTGTATTTTAGATAGTTAAGTGTAGACATCGAAGATGATTTTCGAGAGCGCGAAGATGCTATGTAGCGCTACTTCCTGCATTTATTTAGGAAGTGGATTGATTTATGTGTATGATTATTTGTGTGAATTATATTTAGATTTAACGCTAGAATGAGGATATTTTCGCTTAATTCTTAATCTTTTGGAACACATGGTATATAAATGGGGGTTCCTTGTTTGGATTTTTCGCCCAACGTACTAGTTCCATTTGATTAAGGGTTGAGTGGAAATATAGTCATCCTAGATTGTTAAATGTAAATATCACAACATGCTTATCTAGAGTAATATTATTTGTTTGAGTATAATTTTTGAATTTCGAGGACGAAATTCTTTTAAGGGGGGAAGAATGTAAAACCCTAAAAATTTGAATATAGTGTGATAAATAATTATAAATATGTTATAGGCTAAAAATAATGTATTTTGATGTTTGAGTATGATAGGAATTGATTTGAGATCAATTCAATGTATATTTGTGAATATATGAGTGTAAATACACAAAACATGTACAAAGGCCAAGAGTGAAAATCTGAGAATTATGACCAGTTGAGAGTTTCTATATTTTACACACTGATTCAGTTCTAATCTGGAAAAGTGTATAAGACCAAAGTTGTAGGTCTCTTCAATAGCTTTCCAACGAATCTTAGATCACCTCATTCTGAGATCAGATGAGAACGTTACAGCCTTTATACCAAACCCTAGTCTGAGCATGACCCAGAACCCTGCGCAGTCGACCGTCGTGGTCGCTGCGGTCGACCGCTGGGCGAACCTGGTTCTGTCAGTTCTGTTTCGGGTCGGGTTTTGTTTATACCGAACTTAGTTGTTACCCTAGGTATATATACTCATTTTGAAGCTCTCAGAACCCTCTTTTGAACCCTAATAGCCTCAGCCCCCTCCTCTCTCTCTTTCAAACCCTAAAACCCCTTTCTTTGATGATTCTTGGAGGATTTTGGACGAGTCGACGTGAGATCCATCGGTGTTCAGCGAAGAAGGATCGTTCTCACTCGTTTTTGGGAGTTCATCTACACCCCTCAGGCGAGTAACATCTCGCCCAATCCCTCAACCATGTTTTTACGAGCTTTTCTAACGATTTAAATGAGTTTTCTTGGGCCTAAATCACTATTTTGCGTATATAGATAGATCTTTATGACACGTGATGTGAAAACTAAGTATTTCAGTTTTCAAATACTCACCAATGATTTTGGTTAAAGAGATCAAATCTGAAAAACGCTTTATTAAGAGTTAAATTTCTGATTTTTACTGTTTTATAAAGTTTAAAACACGGGTATACATGTTCATGATTTTTAGTGATGATTTTTACATGCTAAATGTTGTTATATGATGATTCATATGTATTACATGCTAAATGTTGTTATATGATGATTCATATGTATTAGAATATGTGATATATCGTTTGGAAGCAGAGATGGATTGTTTGGATCAATTTCGAAACAGAGCAAAAACCTAAATTTTGGCATCTGGCAGTCTCGCGGTCGACCGCAGCGTTGTGCGCGGTCGACCGCTGGGTGTTCTGTTGAGCAGAACATCTCTGCTCATTTGCGCGGTCGACCGGAGTGGCCTCTGCGGTCGACTGTGATACTGTTTGTGCATGATTTTGTTTTGTTGTGTATATTGTGTGTACAAATTGTTTACCTCGATTTATCCGGCATTAAATTTTAGTATGGAACATTTGTCTATATATGTGAGTGACATTATGATATCAGTTTAGACCCGCACACTGAGGTACATGTGTTACTAGTATATGTGTACCTTTTCATACATATGCATCGGCATAGGTTATATATAGTCCATGTGTTAGACATGCATTCACCTTTCAGTCCTCGTGTTGGACTATAATCCATTGAAGTCCTCGTGTTGGACTATAATCCATTTTTTGTCCTCGTGTTGGATATTTACATATTAGACCATGTGTGGACATTTGTAAGCTATGAGTATGATACTTATCTGAATCAGGACATGACATGATTACATGAGATTTGGACATGATAGCTACCTAGGCTGGACATGACACTTATGTAATTTTGACATTTGACACTTATTTGGTTATGACATGACACAGTATTTAAGTTCTGAGATGGGTTGTATTTCTCTTTATTATTGTTCCTGTTTTAGATTTTGGGTTTGGTGTTTAGGGATTTACAATTTGAGATACAAGGTATATACATGAGGGTTTCCTTGTTTGGATTATTTCGCTCGACGTACCTATGCTCGTGTTGTAAATCTCTAAATACTAAAATCCTCTTTTGTTAGGATCTATGATTTTAGACTATTATATATTAACTGTATTTTCTTATATATATAACGAGCCCTCTCCCTTGGGGTTGGTTGTGATGTTGCTCGCTAGCGCTTTGACGCTCGTTATCCCTCCTATTTTAGGTAACGAGTCAGGTGCACGGAGAGTCGCAGGTTGATGGCGATGCACATTAGCATCCATCTTTTTTTTCCATAGTTTTATTTTATTTATGGAACTCCACTGTAGACTTTGTTTAGACATTTGAGGACTTTATTCTAGATGTTGTAAAGACTGTGTGCCTTATTTCCTTTACCCAGACTTGTTGTATTTGAGACTTGTTAAGAACTCCAGTTTATTCATTTCAGACATTGACTTTAAATTTTTATATGTTGGATGATGAAATATTATTTTGATCTCTATCATTTCATCAGTTATCTATTGCATTATCTTTTACTTGCTTTTGTACCTACACCTGTTATTGACTCTACTAGAGTGATAGAATTGTGATGGTGAAACATGTTATTGCACGGTGTGGTGCATGGCAGGTTTGACATTCTTGGTTTTACCTTGGACTGTAGCCTTGTGTGAACCCAGGGGTGTCACATATATACTTTTCCTATTATAATTGTTTAGAGGCTTTTGTGCAAATAATTGTTGGAAGTTAGGTGGATATATTGAAAAAAAAAATCAGGGGCTATACCACTGAAAGGGAGAAAAAAAAGGGTAAACATTTTGATCTTTGTAAAAATTGCCCAAAAGTGAAGGGGCCAACTGACTGATATTTTTAAAATTCTGAAGGTTTATTTTAAAATGGGCCAAATGATGTGGTGTTATGTGAAATTGGTCTAATTTTGACTCTAAGGCTTATTCCTTATATTTTATTTCAGCTAAGGATCCTTTGAATTGCAGGCCTATAAAAGTCATTCTCTATCTAAAAAAGGGCAAGATTTTAGAATTTAAGTTAAAAATTAGCATAAAACTACAAATTATTTCATTGAATTTCTTAGAATTAATGATAATGATTTTAATCCTAGGTAGTTAGCATAAAACTACAAATTATTTCATTGAATTTCTTAGAATTAATGATAATGATTTTAATCCTAGGTAGTTACCAACACCAATAAATATTTAGCAATTAACAAAAGCACTGTTATTAAAACTTATAGAGGTTACAAGAACCGTCAACGCAAGGAGACCATTGAAAATCAGTAGAATAGACAACATCATATCTCATGCATTCTCAAAAATTTTAAAGATTGATGTGTGAGAAAGTATTCGGTGATTTTTCGTTCATAACACTAATGACGCATATAAAAATATCAATTTATTAATCACCGGACTAGAAGATTTGTGTGCTAATTCAACTTAACATTGAGTTGAAACTAACATGTTTGAAAGCCTCTCTCATGCATAAAATGATTGACCGATTATTTTTTTAACCATATTAAATGCATGTGTAAAAAGAACTTCTTAAGCATAGATATATCTATAAACGAGCATCATGATTATCCATTACACTTGCTATCTCTGTAATTTTTCTTAGCAAACATCAAGTGATTGGTGATTTTTTGTATTTGAGATTTCTGAAATTACTCATGATGACCAATTAGATGGATAGTTCAGACACATAAAAATTTTTTGTATTTGAGATTTCTGAAATTACTCATGATGACCAATTAGATGGATAGTTCAGACACATAAAAAGTATCATCACAAAAGATAAACATAAAAATAAATAGATAGTTCAGACACATAAAAAGTATCATCACAAAAGATAAACATAAAAATAAATACACGTGCAACGCATCCAATCTTGAAATTAAGTTTTTTTAACAGTTTTCACAAAAATCTCTAGGGGTTTATAATAGTCTCAAAAGTGCCAATTGAATTAATGCACATGTACGTTACAATTTGATGGGTGGTGTAGAGCTTGACGTTATTTCTATACATCAAATGCATTGACTGTTGAATGATGTTAATTGGACTTAAGTACTTTATTGGACGGGGAGGTAGGTTTAGTTGGACTAAGGTGAGTAAAAATTGTATAATAATATTTAGGTGACAAAAAAGTAAGATAAATATACATCCCTCAAAGATAATTAATGTACATCTTATACTAACTATAATATATAGTTTACTAATATATAGATATAAAGTTTCTTAACATATAAATATTGAAGTCTAGTACAAAAAATGTAACTATTAATAGTTTTACTGTAGTTTATAAAATATATCTAACTATAGTAAATAATATTGTTATAATATTGTAGTCTTAAATCCTTTAACTGTAATTAATGTGATATGATTTAATAAGATTGGGGGTTATGAGAAGATGGTAGTTACATTTAGAAGTAGGAGTTAGTGGATGAATGTTATGAGTATGTGGTTAAATGAAATTTTGATGGTCATAAAGATGGTGGTTATGAAAAATTGAGTATGAATGTGTCATCATGTATGTATGAATGGATGGATGTGTAGTATGAATGTGTCATCATGTATGTATGAATGGATGGATGTGTAGTCAATGGTGACGTTATGAAAAATTAAGTATTTATGTGTCTCATGTATGCATGGATTGATGTGTTGGAGGGCATATTAGGGAGAAATGTTTTAACATAGCAACCCACTTTTATAATAGTATTAGATTAGATTAGATTAGCGGTTACATGAAACTTATTTCAAACCTTATGACTAGAAAAATGTCAGTTCTCATTTATACGATACATACTATGAACACATATAATAGGCCATCATTGCAAATTCATGTCCATAGAAGGGTGATCATAAATTTCATTTAGACATAAAAATTATTTACAATATTCAGTCTCCACATTACATAAGAACAAATTATGTGGAGCCACTGGCATGAAATCCTTGCTTTATTTTTTTCCCCCAATTTCGAGAAAAACAGTAGTCTCCACATTCCTCTTGATGGAAAATTTAATTTGTTGGTGAGGTTAGGGATGACGACGAGAAGTGGGAGGATGGAATTGCAATATGGCTACCTTTCCTCTTAAATTTTGCGCGCTATCTTCCTAGCCAAATGCAGCAGCATAGACCTGAAAATTATTTTTGACTTCTCATTGTAGACAAAGATTGATAGGTATAAAAGAAAACATCAATATTCAGAAATCATTCACGGATGAATTTTACTTGGATTTATTCCAGGAGTTGCATGCTTATTAGTTAACTCCCACGCATGAGTAACTTATTTCTTTGCTACTATATATGTAAATTTTATCATTAAATCATATGGGTATAAAGCATTAAGGTTACATTATACACAACGAGAATTAAATGCAAAAGAAAATTTCATGGCTTACTTAAATTTACCTTCTGCAGGAGTATGTCAACTCCTTGCCCATTGAATTAGCCAGTTCATCTTCGGCATGGAAATTCAAGTAATGTTTCTCTAATTTTAAATATAAAATAAGAGCATCTCTTAAGAAAAATGCTGGAAACCATTGCATATGATGAGATTTAATGGGTTTTAACATTATTTAATGTCTCTTAGTTAATAATTCAAACCAAGACGGAGAGCAAGATATCATGACAAAATAAAATAAATTACAGAGGAATACACTTACACTTAGAAAGCAATCAATTGAACAATGATTGCTCCTTCATGTTTAGCTGCTTGCAGAAAGCTGGAAAACTTGTCCATTCTGCTAACACGCACTGAAAGAAATGAATAACATAAAAAAAGGGTCAAAATTGGATCGTAAGAAATCAAATATATACTCTATGAGGATTGAATTAGAAATATAAAAAATTATGAAAGATAAAAATTTGGTATTTGATTCTTTGATTATCTAGTAATAATTAGTTGTACGTGCATATAGATAAAGAGAATTATGTCACAAAAAATCTCCCTAATCCAAATTTTAGTAAAATACTCTCTTTTTTTATTTCGTTCTTTTTTTACTGAAAAATAATCTCATCTACTCTCAATCTGTCTAAAAATAAGATAACATTACTTTTATATATTTCTCATTAAATCACAAAAGAATTATATATACATATTTAATCAGCTATAAAATATTTTCAGTCATTAACATATTACTGACTAAGCATGGTTGCAGAAATAATATGTTTTAATATCTATTGTGAAAGTGCCTCTAACCAATTTATACCACAACTCCGTATTTATGCTGAGGGTCGAGAATTATATTTTTATATTCTAACACCTATC
>NC_033801.1:31307394-31309442 GCF_001876935.1 Asparagus officinalis
CTAGGCAATTCTACAGAGCCAGACATGAGACTGAAGTTTGTATAATATTTGTGCTGACTAATTGAAAAACCATACAAACATGATTATAAAATACCGAGAATCTTAATTAACTGAAAAATCATGCGTACGTGATAAAGAAATTGGTACCACAAATCTGAGCAACAATAAACAATGTCTAATTGTTTAACAAAAAAAAAAGTTGCATCTATTTAGTAATAACTCCTCAGCCAGAAAAAAGTACTAGGTTAAAAGATAGAGATTAAATATATATGCAGATTATTCAAATGAGTATAAACATATTTAGGGGTTTGTGCATACCTTGGGATCGAACTCTACACCTCTTATTGATTGCATAGGCACCAAAAGAATGAACAATTGATGCTAAGTAATCTGTTAGCCAGTGTAGAACCTGCTATTATCATCTTACAGACCCCAAAAAAAAAAAAAGTTTGGCTATAACCTCACGCAAAAAAGAAGAAAAATCTATACTAATCAACTCCCTCTCATGGTTATGTTTCTTACTTGCAAGGAGCTGCAACCAACATTTATAATATAGCACAACCTTCAGGTACAATGTATTCGCACTTAGAGGACCATAATTTCAAATTTAATTTTGATAATTGACTTTCTTTTTTGAAATTTGACAGCGAACATTTGGTGGATTTGAGAAGCATAAAAAGAAATGATGATCCTGAGCATTGTATATTATTTGCTTGTGTTAAATCGCCTTCCTAATTTTAAATTTTTGGATGCACCTGATACACTTTCGACTGTGAGAAATTGTAGAGTAATGAGTATTTCACCGTATTTGACATGAATGTACCTTCTGTTTATGATTGAAATAGTACATTGTAGGAAATGATAATGTATGATTTAGTTGTGGTCTAATCCGTTTTTTTCATTTTATGTTGAGTATTTAATTTTATGTGCACCAAGATCTTACTTTTAGGTGCATGATAACTACAAAGATTTCAAGGCCCAATTCAACTATTTTGCTTTCTCTCCTATTTAGAATTATCTGTTATATCTATGATTCAAACTGTATGATCATGATAAACTGCAACAGGATTTTTTTTTCCCCCTCTCCTAGAGGGAGTAGTTTCAAGCTAAATCATACATAGTCTCAGTAGATCTGTATAACATATTATGCCAGGTTCTACCAAGGGAAAATGATATGATTAAGTTGTTGGAATTTCTATTAAGTTGATTTCACGTAAGATTAAAGTTCTACGTGTGATTCGTATTGGGGAATGACTATCATATGAGTACCTCAACATGATAAGGAATTAATTGGTAGCTTGGTAATGATCACAGTTCATGATTATTTTTCAATTTATTTTAAGAATAAGTATACTGTATTTCATTCTTTTTCATCAAAATTAATGTTTTTTCATATTCTATGCTAGAACGACTATCATGTCTTGACTTCATCTCTAAATTTTAAAAGATTAACTAGTCAGCCGAAAGTTTATTAGGGCTTCGAGTTAGACAATATCGTTATTATGGAACTAGACCTTCTAATCAAAATATCAAAATAGAAAGGAACTCATATTCCTAACCAGAATACAACAGACATGCTATCATTAAGATTCTTAGGGGGGTTAGTCACCTAGAACTTTTTAAGTTGAACTGAGATAATTTGTAAAGTGAGATAATTTGTAAAGTGAGATAATTTTTGACACTGGGATAATTTAGTGGAACAATGATGGATAATTCTTGAAGTGGAGTAATTTGGTGGATAATTTCGTGGGATAATGGTGGATAATATTATCAAGTTGCATAATTTAGTAGAATAATTTGGTGGGGGTAATGGTGGGTATAAATTACTATTGTTAATAATTGTATATTAAAAATAATATAAGATTGGTAATGTTGACATATTAGTATTATTAGGGACTTATTTGTAAGTTTTGTAGGGGCCTATATAAAGCCCAAGAGATCTCATAATGTATTAGGGTTTTTCATTCACAGCATGGTATCAGAGCCTCCACAAAAAACCTAACCCTAGCCGCCGCCTCCCCTCTCTTCTTCCCCGATCAGACCTCCTT
>NC_033801.1:31309635-31357136 GCF_001876935.1 Asparagus officinalis
CAAAACTGGGTGTAACGAGGAGTACGTTATCCTCAGTCGCATGTTCGGGTTATCCTTAAGAATATAAGATTCTCTAGGAACTTCCCGTTACATAAATCATCCACCCCCAGCTTCCTTTGTGAAGCTGGGTTTACCATTGTATTTAGTTGGATGATCGAGAAGCAGTTTATACTCGTATACTCTTTGGAGTGACGGAAAACAGTTTATACTCGTGTATCCAATGGAGTATGGTCATCTTTAATCGGCTTGTTTTGCCATTATGACGCCAGAGTCAATTAATGCTTGGATCTTATTTTTTAGTCCAAAGCAAATATTGGTGGGATGAAGAATCCTTCTGTGGTATGCACAGTAGTTTGGATCTGTAATCATCTTAGCACCCTCCTGATCTTTAATAGACGGTAGCTCGATTTTATCATTGGCGAGGAGATATTCCAATATGGCTGGAGCTTCATCATCTTCGAAAGAATACTCCTTTTGGAACCTCGAATCGAGAGTCGCGTTCACTGGGATTGTGGATGTCGTCGGTTGACCTCTCTCAACTTTCTTTCTTTTAAGACATTGAGAAGGTGAAGGACGTCTGGGAGAAGTTGAGGAGGACGTATGATGGAGTGGGGAATAACCTGAGAATATTCCAGATTAAAGGAGAGATCGACGCCACAGTCCAGGGAGAAAGGACTGTACAGGAATATGCTACAGAGTTGGAACGCCTGTGGCTGGATTATGATCATTTCTCTCCCCGGGCTAGCTGCAAGGACCCGGGATGTAAAGAACGGGAGGCTTTTCTACAAGAGAGGACTATGGTGTTTCTTAAAGGATTAACATCAGAGTTCGCTCAGCGAATCGTATTGCTGCTAGCTCAGCCGAAGATTCCCACGCTTGAGGAGGCTAAATCTTTCCAAGTTTTGGATGGTACGACCCCCAGGGTTTCCAGGACATCGATGGAGAGATTATTGTGGCATGTTTGTAGGATGAACTCCTCTGTAATAGGGTCTTTGCAATTCATTGCTTTGCCACTGAAGCGCTTGACAAAATCGTCGACTGACTCTCCGTCTTTTTGTTTTTCATCCAGAAGGGTTCCGATTGACACTTCAGTGTCATCATCGAAGAAGTTGCTGAGGAACAAACTTTCTATGTCATCTCAGCAATTGATGTTCCCTGGCTTGAACCGTCGGTACCAATCGAAGGCGGGCCCACGAAGGGTGCCAACGAATGACCGGACCATTAAAGCCTCGTTTGACATGTGGACTTCTTGTGGTGAAGTCAGCACTGGCAGCCTCTAGCAACACTGGATCTAGGGGAGAGACCCAACAGTGCTATAACTGCGGTGCGGTGGGTCATCTACGGCATGCTTGCACCAAGCCATCCAAGGAAGGAGATTCGAGTGGACGTGGACAGTTCGGAGGTCGTGGTCGTGGCCGTGGGGGTCGACGAGGTGGAAGAGGAGCTGGGAAACGAAGGGTGCCAACGAATGACCGGACCATTAAAGCCTCGTTTTCAGAGATCATGCCCAAATGAGACTTAAAATAAATTAAGTGCTGAATCGGCGAACTCTTCCCCTCAAACGGTGTGAAGTTAATCAGATTGAACTTCGCCGGGTACGGTATTGAATCCCATTCCCTTGGATAGGGACATGAAATACCTGTCTTCTTCACTTCTTGAGCCGTCATCAAAGCGTTGATTTTGTTTTCAAGCTCTTTCAATGTTTTGCATGCTCCTTCTTTTCCAGTCAATCTTTTATCTATTAGTTCTATCATCCTCCAACTAAAATGCATTGTTTCTTTTGATATTCCCAAGGTAATTTTCCAGGAGAAGGGGACAGGGCGGAGACTTGGGACTGGCACATGGCGTAGTGGACTGTGGTATCTGGATCGTGAAGGGCTGGATTCAGCATTGGTGTCAGTCATAGAGGAAGCAGGAGTAGGATCTAAAATGAGTGCTGAAAATGAGTTAATGCTCCATCACCAGCGTTTGGGACACTCATCCTTTAGTGTTTTAGGTAGATTGTATCCTTCTTTATTTGAGAAAGCAAATAAACAGAAACTTGTGTGTGATGCATGTGAGTTTGGAAAGCTTACTAGAAGCTCTTATGTTAGTTCTGGTCATAGAAGTTCTCATGCATTTGACCTGGTACATTCAGATGTTTGGGGGCCTTGTTCCACAAGTTCTATGAATGGATACAAATATTTTGTTACATTTATTGATTGCTTCTCTCGTGTTACTTGGTTATACCTGATGAAGAATAAGAGTGATGTGTTTGGGTGCTTCCAAAATTTTCATAGGACTGTTCAAACTCAATACGGAGCAGTGGTGAAAGTATTGAGGTCAGATAATGGGACAGAGTATACCAACAGAGCCCTTGAAGAATATTTGTCAGCTCAAGGAATACATCACCAGACAACCTGTCCATACACACCAGCACAGAATGGGGTAGCGGAAAGGAAGAACAGGCATCTTTTAGAGGTTGCTAGAAGCATGATGATCTCTATGAATGTCCCAGAGACATTATGGGGACAAGCAATAATTACCGCAGCAGCGTTGATCAACAGAATGCCCTCGAGAGTACTGGATTGGAAGTCTCCGTGTGAGATATTGAAGGGAGATAATGGTGGGATCCTTCCACTCAAAGTGTTTGGCTGTGTGTGCTTTGTGAAGGACAACAGACCGTCTGTCGGGAAGCTTGCCCCTAGAGCTGTGAAGTGTATCTTTGTGGGATATTCTGCTACTCAGAAAGGATATGTTTGCTGGAGCCCGGTGGAAAAAAGGTTGTTTGTGAGCATGGATGTGCACTTTCGAGAACTTGAGCCATATTACACCCAGAAGGTAACTTCATCTGCTGGTAACTCGCCCAATACTAGAAGTATGGGGCGAGAGGAGGAGAATGGTGAGAGACCGGAGAACAATGTGGAGAAATCCATTTCTGTAGCGATTCCTTGGGAGGGAGAGTTGGTTGAGGAGGAGCAGGAGAATCACGAAGAAAAGGAAAATGAGACAAGAGGTGTTAGGCCCACTGTTCAGGGGGAGCTACTAACCTATAGTAGGAAGGGCAAACAAATTGGAGAAACAGTACCTACAGTGCCACTAGTGCTGCCAAGTCTCTTGCCAAAGCCCACCCCGACTCCTGAAATACCTACACCACCACCAATTTCATCCCAAGGTGATAACATTCCTACTGATAACATTCCTCTCCCTACTCCTCCCACACCAATATCAGTACGGAGGACTACTCGCAGTAATGCGGGACATCCTCCCGATAGATATGGTTGGGATCTTGCCCAGTATGTATCATATTCTAGTATCCACCCTGCATATGGAGCATTCATTGCATCATTGGACTCTGTTACTGTACCTAACAATTGGCAGGTTGCTAAGAAGGACCCAAAATGGAAAGCGGCTATGCACGAGGAGCTAGGAGCTCTAGAGAAGAACCGCACTTGGGAGCTAGTAAAGTTACCAGAAGGAAAGAGAGCAGTTGGATGCAAGTGGGTCTTCACTGTGAAGCAGAATCCAGATGGACAAGTTGAGCGCTACAAGGCTCGCCTGGTGGCAAAAGGGTATAGTCAGACATATGGCATCGATTATGATGAGACTTTTGCACCGGTGGCGAAGATGAGCACTGTTCGGACCTTAATCTCTCTGGCAGTAAATGGTGGATGGAAGCTACACCAACTAGATGTGAAGAATGCATTTCTTCATGGAGATCTAGTGGAGGAGGTATACATGGAGATACCACCAGGATTTGGTACAGATCAGACAGTGGGAAAGGTCTGCAGATTGAAGAAGTCTCTCTATGGTCTGAAGCAATCTCCCCGTGCTTGGTTCGACAGATTCAGAAGGGCTATGATTGGTATGGGATACCAACAGATCAACGCCGACCATACAGTGTTCTTTCGACGGAGTGGAGGCCACATTACTATGCTTGCGGTATATGTGGATGATATGATTATTACAGGGGATGATGAGAAGGAGATTGCCCAACTCAAAGTGAGACTGGGTAAGGAATTCGAGGTGAAAGATCTTGGCTTGCTTAGATACTTTCTTGGAATAGAGATAGCTCGAGGAGCGGAGGGGATCGTCCTATCCCAGAGAAAGTATGCACTAGATCTTCTCAAAGAGACAGGGATGTTAGGATGCAAACCTGCAACTACACCGATCGACCAGAAGTTCAAGCTAGGTGCTGAGGCTGGAGAACCAGTTGATCGTGACAGATATCAGAGGTTGGTGGGAAGGCTGATCTATTTGAGTCACACACGTCCTGATATCTCTTTTGTAGTAAGCGTGGTGAGTCGCTACATGCACGATCCGAGGAAGGGTCATATGGACGCTGTGTACCAGATTCTGAGATATTTAAAGAGTGCCCCCGGAAAGGGGCTGATATTCAGAAAGAATGGACATGTGAACATCGAGGGTTATTGCGACTCTGACTGGGCTAGCTGTGCTGATGACAGGAGGTCCACCTCAGGATATTGCATCTTTATAGGAGGTAACTTAGTCTCGTGGAAGAGCAAGAAGCAGTCAGTGGTGGCGAGATCGACAGCCGAGGCAGAGTATAGAGCTATGGCCTTAGGAGTTGCTGAGTTGCTATGGTTGAAGAGTATGCTGGTGGAGCTGAAGCTGGATCAAGGAGATAAGATGAAGTTATGGTGTGACAACAAGTCAGCTATAAGTATTGCCAACAACCCAGTGCAGCATGATAGAACCAAACACATCGAGATCGATAGGTTCTTCATCAAAGAGAAGTTGGATAGTGGACTACTGGAGCTAAGTCATGTTTCGACTAAGGACCAGGCAGCAGATTGTCTGACTAAAGGACTCAACTCAGTAGATATGATTAGAGGATGTGACAAGATGGGCTTAATAGATATCTTTCGCCCATCTTGAGGAGGAGTGTTGACATATTAGTATTATTAGGGACTTATTTGTAAGATTTGTAGGGGCCTATATAAAGCCCAAGAGATATCATAATGAATTAGGGCTTCTTCATCGGAGTCATTATCTGCATCAGCAATATTTCATGGGGCTTCTAGTGGAAGATCATAAATGTCGAAGTCATCATTTGTATTCTCCAATCTTAAAAAGTTATGCAATCCTACGCATGCAACAAACATCTTTATTTGTGTGACATATGGAAAACCTGGAGGTTGGCTCTTGAAAATAGTGAATCTAGACTTAAAAACTCCAAAGATGCGCTCGTCACAATTTCTAAGTGACGCATGCCGATGGTTGAAAACTTCTTTTGAATTTCGTGGTCGTTGTCGATTATTAGCAGGACCGAACTCTGAAAGATGGTACATTTGACTTCGGTATGGAGCAAGAAATTGTAGCCTATTTGGATAGCCGCAGTCAACTAGATAAAATTTATCTACAAACAAGAATAAAAATATGAATGAGAAAAAAAATATTATAAAACTAAAAAATATTCTTTAATTGAAAGAATACTATGTAAAGATTATTACTCTGTGGAAGTGGAAGTCCATAAGGTCTACTCATTGCATCCTTCAGAATACTATGTAAAGATTATTACTCTGTGGAAGTGGAAGTCCATAAGGTCTACTCATTGCATCCTTCAACACTCTTGCATCATTAGCAGAGCCCTCCCACCCAGCTAAGACATAAATGAATTTGAGATCAAATGTGCAAGCTGCTAAGACGTTCTGAGAGAGAAAACCATGTCTATTTTGATAGGGCGTCTAATCTATGTTATACACCATGCATGATATATGAGTCTCATCTATTGCACCGATACAGTCCTGAATAATCAAAGTGTCAGACCATCTCAGGTGATGTGTGTGTGGACGCGCACGTGTGTGTGCATGTGTGTGTGTCTGCGTGTGTGTAAAATCTTAAGCAATAAGAATTACCTTGAAATAAGGCCAAAAGTGAGATTCTGATTTAACCTTATCAGGTGGATCAGTAGGGGGTGATGCCATCAAGCATGATGCTAAAGATACCAGGGCATATAAGGCTTTATTGAAACATACACTGATAGTCCATTTTGAACAATCAAATCGATCAGTTGCAACAGAGTATCATTGATTCTGACTAACCGTGAGAAGAAAAATAGAAATCATCTCCTCAACACTAATGTGGTATGTTTCTTGTATATGTCCCCGCTCTCTCAAGATATTGCATAACTTCATGAAGCAATCTGGGTACATGCGATAAATTCTATGAAATTCTTGTGGATGATTATCCATCTTGGACTGTAAGTATGTGAGACCAAGATCTGTAATACCACATCGAGGACTTCGGAAACTAAGTGTATTTGCTATGAACTCCTGTGATAGAAGTCCTGATACCTTTGTGATCAGATTTGCAGCCTCAGCAACTAATTCAATCAAAATATTATCATCGAAGTCTTCAAGATAAAAATATAAAATAGGCAAATTTTGATCTTCCTCCATCCTATTAAATAATATAACCAATGAAATATAATCAATTTATATAAAACTTATGTGCATAGGAAATAAATAATAGGAAACTTATTATCATCGTTCTCTCTACATCAAGTAGCAATCAATAAAAAATATTGACCTGTATGCTAATCGTTAATCACCAAACTATTGAAAAATAGAAGAAAATATAATATTGCACTACTCTCATCTACACAACATTCAAGAATCATTTGTTAGGATGACACATATAGAAATTTCATCCATTAAATGCACCAAACTAAGATAGCTGACAAGTCAAATAACATAATAACATAATATAAACAAATAAACAAAAGCATAGAAATATCCTAAAAATAAATAATTTTGACAAATTAAAACGAAACTGATCCTAAAATTACTTTCCAAATCCTAGAAAAAGCATGACATTGTCCCAAGTTCCACCTAATCAATGAAAAATAGTTTAACAATATGAAATTCCACATAATCCTAACACCATAACAAATCTTGAAAAATATAGAAATATCATAAACTCCTAAATTACCGACTCTAAACATTTCCAAAAAAATCAGAATCATAATAATTCACCATTCGGATGAGAATTGGCTTGAGTCTCATCCTTACCATCATTCAATATCTCACCGGTCAACCTAAAATGTAGAAACGCATAGCGGTCTTTTGCATCCATGTCAATAAAGGCATCCTTCATGTCCTGTGGGATATTGTCACTGAGTATATTCCATTTTTTTGGCTTAGTTAATTCAGAAGTAGACATAACAGCATCAACCCATTCTTTATTGCGACCTTTTCTTATTTTCCTCAACTCATCAACTAACTCATGAAAAGCTTTACCTACAGTGACAACTCTCTCTCCTACCTCTTGTAAAGATAACTGGGAAGATGCAGAGGATGTGGCTACAGTACTAATTGACCTACGTCTTCGTTTACCATTATTCAAAGTGGATGGTCCAGAACTAAAAAATGGCACACTATCAGTGGGAATGGTGGTAGCATGTTGCTTATCTACAGTAGCATCTCCTCCATCTGGAGATTCCATCTCAGCATCAGCACCAAGTATGCCCTCCCCAACCACTTCCTCTATGTGTGCTTCATCCAAGCCATCTGGACCTAAACCTATTGTTGGCCTTCTTATTTTGATGATGATTTACAAACAATTTATATTTAATATTGTTTGTCTAGTGTTTATGTTTTATATTTATTCTAGACAAACAATATGTTGGAGGATGGATGGAATCGAGCATTCACGATCATATCCAATGGAGATTGACGGAATTGTGGTATGAAGCTATGCAATTCAAGTTGAAGATCCAAGTTCAAGCTTCATCCGCAAGATTACCAAGTCAAGCTATTGAAGATCAAGATCAAGCTTGGGTAATTTAGTTTAGGAGTTTATATTATGTGTGTTAGTACCTTAAGCTCAATATAATATACACACACACATTTTATTGGTTTCCTTGTATATATATATAGTTATATATATATACATAAGTTAAGTTTGGTTTCTATATATATTTAGTTATATATATACATACATGGTTTTTGAGTTTTCAATTTTTACTATGAAACAATTGAATACAATTGAAAATACATTTCTTGTTTCATACTTATATGCATATATATGATTTCATCAATATTAATTTTATATAGTTCAATGAAATCATGTTTTAGTGCATTATATGTGTATTTTGATAAAATACTATATTCATGGTTTATAGACTTCATAACAATAGTTTACATCTTTCTTCAAGTCTATAAAATTATTTTGTATTATTTCAAAACATGGTTAAGCTAAAATATCAAAACTCATATGTTCACATTTTCATGTTTTGGACCATTTTACAAAATAATGATATTTTTCATTTGGGAGGTCCTTTCTGAAAACCAATCTTTGTAGCATGTTTATTATCATGTCTACAATCATTCCCCAAAGTTTTATATTTTTTGGAATTTATTTGATATTTTTAAACAGAGTTTTAAAATCAGAAAAACAGTTTTTCAAACCTGTTTCATATGTCAGTTTGCGGTCGCCCGCCACGGTCGACCGCCCTTAAGTCTAGAGACTCGGTTTGCTTTTTGTTGGCTCACGGTCGATCGTGGCTGTCGATCAGATGAAGTTCAAAAAGTTTTGCGGTCGACCGCCGCGGTCGACCGTCTGTTGTCTTGTGCCAAAACCCTGTTTCTGAGCTGCTCGCGGCCGACGGTGAGATTCACACGGTCGACTGCCGCTCTGTCTTTTCACTCCCAATGGCTATTTCCTGTAGCCGTTGTTTGGGGCTTTTTGGTCTTTTGTTTGGGGTTTTTGGTTGAGGTTTTAGGAGGCTATAAATACCCCATTGATCTCAGTTCTCAAACCATCCAAGAGAATGTTTCAAAACAAGTTTAAAAAGTTTTAAACAATGGTTTAAGTTTGGTTTAAGTTTATTTAAGAAGCTTTTAAGCATTTTGAAGTTTGAGTTTGTGAAATCAATTTCACAAGAGCTTGAGGAGATCATCTATTGGTGTTTGAGCATTCAATTCTCCTACCTCTACCTCTTAATCTATTGAGAAGTTTTCTAAACTCTATTTCTAGCTTTACATTTTGTATTGTTTGATTATCATTCTATTAGCTAGTATTTATATTTGAGTTTAGTTGATTTTATTTCACTCATTGTTTACACACACCCACTTGAGCTTACTAGTATTTATATTTGAGTTTAGTTGATTTTATTTCACTCATTGTTTACACACACCCACTTGAGCTTATTGTATTTTCATACATAGTATATTTGGGTTGGTGAGAGTTGTAACAATTGAGTGTGAGCTTTACTTGAGTTCTCACCTTGTATTAGAGAATAAATCATTTGTTGTCATTGTAAGATTATAAAGTTTTGGTTAGCTAGAAAACCAAGTGTGAGGAGTGGACGTTGATCAGTGAGCGTTAAAAACTGACATTGTGAGTGTGAGTGTATACGTTGATCGGTGAGCGTTAAAAACCAACATTGTGAGGTATAAACGTTATTCGAGTGAGCGTAGAAAACCTGGTTGTGATAGTGGATTTCTCCCCGGGAGTGGGGAGCGGAGACGTAGGACGGAAGGTCCGAACTCCATGATCATTTGAGTACGTTTGAGTTTGTCATTGGCGCATTTGCTTATACATTTATCTTATATCGCTAATTGTCTATTACTCTTGTATATATTGTCCTATCATATTTGTAGTTTGATTATATCACCCTTGTGTTAGTTTATATATCCTTGCATATATTTTTATCATATATGATATATCTCATTGTTCATATTGCATATTCTTGCTCATATCATATTGTATATCTATCTTGTAAGAATATATTTGAATTAGTTTTAATTGGCATAAAATCGGATTAGATTAGCATAAGACCCTAATCACCCCCCCCTCTAGGGTCTAACACCTATAGCTCCTCTGCCAGAAGCGCCATGGTGTCCGCATACCATCTGTATATCCTCAAAATTCTCAAACAGTTTATCCTTGAGATTTGGAGTATTTGGACGGGCCTAAAACATAACATACGAAAATTATTAATGTTATGTTCAAATTAATATATAAAAAATAAATGACATAAACCAACCTCTAAAATGTCATTCCACACTTCGTCGGGACAAGTAAATTTATGTGTGCTAGGGTCCCAACTAAAATCGGATTATATTTTTCATCAGGATCTCCACAGGTGCACTTTTTCTCTTTCATTGCTTTATCTTGTTCATTACATGATTATATCTAAAATCTTTGCCAAAATTTTCAACTAGAGGGGGTATCACATTCCTCAGAATCACATGTTTTTTAAAACTGCCATTTGCTTGCTTGTTTCCATTCTTAACTTCCTCTACTAACAGTCTAAGCAATTCATTAGCCTCTGCTTCAGTCCATATCATATAATCCATCATTGCTCTTTTTTGTCCCTCATTTCCTAGACCTTGAAATATTTCTTCTTGATCCTGACTCTGTGATCTTATGTCCATCCTATAACAAATTCAAAAATAACTTTTCAAAATCTTAACTATGGAATTGGATTAAAATATAAATGCATCTGATATAAAAAGAACAAGCACATATAATAATAATAATAATAATAATAATAATAATAATAATAATAATAATAATAATAATAATAATAATAATAATAACAACAACAATAAAATGAACAATAAAAAGACTTCATTAACCCTCAACCCCTCACTATAACTTCAAAATTCTTGTATGTAAAAGAAATACACAGAAGTTAGTCATGTTATTTGCTAAGAAAGTTTCATCAATGTTAGAGAAGCATGGACAAGTTTTCCATCTTCATGTCCTTAGCCGAGTATGAGGACTGGTTAAATCTAGAGAAACATGAGATTCAAGTTGCCTTAAAATTTTCTAACCATGTGATAAATGCAGGCAAGATTGTTTAAAGGCGATTTATTTGTTGACCCTCAAAGCTTTTACAAGAGTATTGAGGAACTCTGGGATGATGAACTTTGAGCAAATACTATTTGAATCTTAATAAATATTGATGCTTTCTTGAGGGCATTACATGGTCCAGCTTTTATTTCTCTATTGTAAAAGGTCATGATCTGTAAACCAATATCGTTCAATTTAACTAACTTCTATTTCAGTCAAGTGTGCGTTTAAAATTTGTATTTATCAAATATATTTCATTCCAGTTTATTTGTCTTGTTGTTGGTCATTTCATCTTGAGCTCATCTGATCACGACAACTGGTCTCGATCTTTATACTGTTGTTGTTATGTTCTCATTGCATCAGAATGTGTAGCCGAGACTTGTGATTTCTAGTGACCTAGCTCCTTTTGCTATGGATGGTCATCTATTTGAATGAGTGATGAACTCTTCAAACTGGCAAGTTGATCAATAATGAGCATTTCAGAAGAGACACTTGCGGACTGCTTGTAGCTGATACAAGACTTAGTTGCTATGTACTCATGTGTGTAAGATTTTTGGCTAGATAACTTGCTTATTAGAATGTTCACCCTCAAGAAGAGGACATGGATAAATCTCTGGGGGTACTTACAAGAGAGATAAAAATGAATGATGGTGTCATGAGTTAATAATAAATAGGTTGGTACTTATGCTATCCAAACAACCCCCCCCCCCCCCCCAAAAAAAAAAAAAACTTCTTTCGTGTTGTCAGGTATAAAAATTCACAATTCGTTCCCTCTTTCTCCACTCAACATAATGAATTATGCTAATTGCACTGCAGAGCGAATCCATATCACAATCTGTAACAGGTAATCTTGAAAAGCAAACTACTAATTACCAACTAAACCGCAAATCCTTGTTACAATTTGTTCCAAACAAAAAGAATCTAAATCATCACTAAATCCTCCATAAAAACCTTGTAACTGAACAAAATACCACCCATAAAGATCTTGTCAAAATCATATATCCATAATATTACTCAATTACCTGAGTTCGTGAACGACGCCGGAGGGGTTGATGAAGTCGGAGAAGATGATGCAACGGAGACGACGCACTGGAAGCGCTGTTCTTCGAAGGGAAGAGGATCGGAGAGAAGAGAGGCGGAGAAACTTTAGGCGGAGAAATTAACCGCGAGGGAGGGAGGTAGATGCGCGTTCTAGGTTTTTCACATTTTCCCCAATTGTGATTCTTTTCAAATGTAGGATAATTTGAGAGAGGTGAACTGATGACTCTATATATAGATAGCATAATTAGTGGGATAACTATGACAAATTATCTCAATTCTAATTCTAGTAGAATTCTACTTGACTAACGCCTAAAAAAATAACACAGTTCTAGTTCTATAAAAGTTCTACTTGACTAACACTACAAAAAATACCTCATTTCTTAATTCTATGTGACTAACACCTTAAAAATTTATCCCACATATTATCCCAGTTCCAGATTTAAGTTCTAGGTGACCTAACCAAGTTAATATCGTACATGCATCTTTAGACCCTCTTTGGTGCTCATTCCTCCACAATGACGTGATCAACATCATTTCTGCACAATGCACACACTCACCATGTGTCGTTTAGTTAACTATAGGTTACTGGTGAACTATGTACTACCAGTTAACTACAGATTCTTACTGTGAAACTGGAAAACAAACTTTCAAGTTGAAGGGAAACTTCTCTAGGTATTGATCAAGGCATGAGACTATATCTAAGCGTATATCGCGCCTCTTGCCTCTCTGAGAGTATCCCTTATATAGTACAGCATGATATCGACAGTCTGCCGGCCCTCCAAGATCAACGATCATTGACCCAGCAAGCGTGCACTCGCAATGCACGGGCCCTCGAACAGCTCTAGTAGTTTCTTCTTTTGAGAATTGCATGTGTACGTGTTATATGCGTTTGATATGCCTCTTCCATCCTCCACAAATCAAGTGATCAGCATCATCTTTATACATAGTTACCCTGAATCATAAACAGCTAATTTCAGTTCCTCGTGATTTAGAAACGTATAAAAATCACGACTGTATCTTGTTCACGAATTTCAAATAATCTCAAATTCTAGCGAAATTGAAGACCGACTTCGACTTTCGTTTCAACAAAGTAGCAACAACCAAGACATTAGGAGAACGAAAGACTAGTAGAAAATAGAGCATTGGCGACGGGCTATTGGCGACGGATTCGAAATCCATCTCCAATACAAACATTGGCGAGGAGTGAGTGAGACTTGGTTCTTATATTTATGTAGTTTTCAATTGTGTGAAGACATATTATGACTTTTGAAGTTTACCTATATCTAATATATTTGTGATTTTATGGCGTAGTGAATGAATATTATTTGAGTATGCGAGATGTATTGTGATTGTGATTATATGATGAGCATTGTTCGATATTGTGGATTGACGGATGAAATTGGATGAGTATTTATTTGGAATGTGAATGTATATCATGGTTGATTTTATGATATATTGTTAAATATTATCATTGGATTGATGTCGATACAGGCTATATGTGTATTCTCGTATGGGAGGCTATCAAAAAATTAAATTTTTTTTGCGTAAATATATACATTGGCGACGGGAACCACCCGTCGCCAAAGAAATCCGTCGCCAATAGTCGTCCATCGCCAATATGTATTGGTGACGGATTTTGGGGGATTGGTGACGGATTTTCCCGTCGCTAATGCCCTGTTTTCTACTACTGAGGGAGTTGTAAAAAAATTATTTTAAACTAATAAGTAATTCCAACAATAATAAGAGAAGGCCACTAGTGGTTAGAGAGATTTAGAGGTTCACATGCTTGGCTTGCTCGCGTTTATCATCTCCGCCTCTACCTCCTCCTTGGTCTTGCTCGCTGCTGCTTCCATTTCTCTCACCTGCAGAAGCCGGAGAGAACGACTCGGGCTAAATTAGGTCAGGGTTAGTCCGGATCCGGAGTCGGTTTGGGCTTGGAGAAATTAATAAGTATAGAAATTGAGCTTTGGACTTCAGCAAATAGGGGTAGAAATGTACTTACCAAGTTTTAATGAGGATGGACCTAGCTGGATCCAATGGATTAAGGGCCTGAGTCTTGTGTGAAATTATTCAGACGGGTCCCGGCTGAGGATTTCATGTTAGATCTAATAAGAACTTGAGATCTAAAACTATATAGCCATGATTAATTCGAAGAGATTGACAATAATCAAAAGAGCGGAAGCTTATACCTGAATCCATGGATGAACCTTGAGATGGGTTTTGGATCTTCTAACCTTAGGGTTTCTCTAAATATGAATTTCTCTAGCTAGATGGGGTTGTAGAGAATTAGAGAATGTAACCCTAGGTTAGGGACCATAACCCCTTATTTATAGATGTTGTACTTTTGCTTTGGGTCTCCCGACACAAAGTTTTCTGGTTGCACCATATAGATCATCTCATCAATGTCTCCATTGAGAAATGCAGTCTTAACATCCATCTGATGTAACTCAAGATCATAATGAGCAACAAGTGCCATGATTATTCTGAAAGAGTCTTTCGATGAAACCGGAGAGAAAGTCTCTGTATAATCAATGCCTTCCTTTTGAGTATAGCCTTTAGCCACAAGACGTGCCTTATACCTCTCCACATTACCGTTTGAATCCCGCTTGGTTTTAAAAATCCATTTACAACCAATTGGTTTTGCACCTTCTGGTAATGGGACAAGTTCCCAAACCTTATTGTCTTGCATAGACTTGTACTCTTCATTCATGGTATCAATCCACTGTTGAGAGTTAGAACTTTTCATGGCCTGAAGGAAGTTGATTGGATCATCTTCCAATATTCCACTACTTTCCTCATGTTCTTGGAGAAATACAATATAACCATCTGGAATAGCATTTCTCCTTTCTCTCGTGGATCTCCTTAAGGGCACTGGTTCTTGAGGTTGTTGAGTCTAAATCAGGATATCCTTGAATAACACCACACCAATATGAGTAGTATGCTCATGAAAGACCTTGGATGGTAAACCTTTAGTAAGAGGATCTGCTATCATGGAGTTTGTCCCAATGTGCTCTATAGATATCTATCCACTCTGTTTAGTAAGAGGATCTGCTATCATGGAGTTTGTCCCAATGTGCTCTATAGATATCTATCCACTCTGTACCTTTTCTTTGACAACTAGGAACTTAATATCAATATGTTTTGATTTAGTTGAGCTCTTGTTGTTATTGGAATACATAACTGCAGATTTATTATCACAAAATAACCTCAGTGGTCTTTCAATATTTTCCAAAATGCGCAGTCCAGTGACAAAATTTCACAACCATATTCCATGATTTGATACCTCATAGCAAGCTACAAACTCTGCTGCCATAGTGGAGGAAGCTACGAGTGTCTGCTTTACACTTTTCCATGATATAGCTCCTCCTGCTAACATATAAATGTAGCCTGATGTAGACTTTCTGCTATCTTGGCATCCAGTAAAATCAGAGTCCGAATACCCAATGAGACTTCCTGCTATCTTGGCATCCAGCAAAATCAGAGTCCGAATACCCAATGACCTCTAATTTCTCTGATTTTCTGTATGTGAGCATGTAATCTTTTGTTTTCTGAAGATACCTCATAACCCTTTTGACTGCTATCCAATGATCCATACCAGGATTGCTTAAGTATCTGCCTAACATCCTAACAATGTACGTAATATCCGGACGCGTACATACCTGAGCATACATTAGACTTCCTACAGCCGAAGCATAAGGAATCTTCTGCATTTTCTGAATTTCAAGGTTACCTTTAGGGCACTGATTGAGACTAAACTTGTCTCCTTTAGCAACAGGGGTGTCACCTGGTCTGCAATCTTGCATGCCAAACCTTTTAAGTACCTTATCGATATAGCTCTTTTGTGATAATCCAAGAATACCCCGAGAGCGATCTCGATGTATCTGGATCCCTAATATAAAAGAGGCGTCCCCAAGATCTTTCATCTCAAAATTCTTTGATAGAAATCTCTTGGTTTCGTGCAACATGCCTATATCATTAGTGGCAAACAATATGTCATCGACATACAGAACCAGAAAGATATACTTACTCCCACTGAACTTGTGATATACACAGTCGTCAACAATATTCATCTCAAAACCGAACGAGATAACTATTTGTTGAAACTTATGATACCATTGACGAGGAGCTTGCTTGAGTCCATAGATGGATTTCCTTAATTTGCAGACCATATTCTTTGGGTCTCCCGACACAAAGTTTTCTGGTTGCACCATATAGATCATCTCATCAATGTCTCCATTGAGAAATGCAGTCTTAACATCCATCTGATGTAACTCAAGATCATAATGAGCAACAAGTGCCATGATTATTCTGAAAGAGTCTTTCGATGAAACCGGAGAGAAAGTCTCTGTATAATCAATGCCTTCCTTTTGAGTATAGCCTTTAGCCACAAGACGTGCCTTATACCTCTCCACATTACCATTTGCATCCCGCTTGGTTTTAAAAATCCATTTACAACCAATTGGTTTTGCACCTTCTGGTAATGGGACAAGTTCCCAAACCTTATTGTCTTGCATAGACTTGTACTCTTCATTCATGGCATCAATCCACTGTTGAGAGTTAGAACTTTTCATGGCCTGAGAGAAGTTGATTGGATCATCTTCTAACATTCCACTACTTTCCTCATGTTCTTGGAGAAATACAATATAATCATCCGGAATAGCATTTCTCCTTTCTCTCGTG
Source organism: Asparagus officinalis (assembly GCF_001876935.1). Classification (NCBI taxonomy): domain Eukaryota; kingdom Viridiplantae; phylum Streptophyta; class Magnoliopsida; order Asparagales; family Asparagaceae; genus Asparagus; species Asparagus officinalis. The sequence continues at coordinate 31,326,160 of NC_033801.1, forward strand.
GATCTCCTTAATGGCACTGGTTCTTGAGGTTGTTGAGTTTGTTCTTCTGGAACAGGGAGTTGTTCAACATTATCATCTTGATGTTCCGGATTTACTTCTTGAGCAACAACAGGTATAGGAACCTGAATATTGTCAAAAGTAACTGTATGGATTGGATCTGAAGCCAATTCCTCCTCAAAAGCAATGTCTGAATATTGTCAAAAGTAACTAAACTCAACATCCTCAAAGAATGTTGCTGTTCCCGTCTCAAAAATATTCCTTATAGTGGGATCATAAAACTTATAGCCCCTAGAGCGTTCAGAGTATCCAATAAAGTAGCTGCTAACTGTTTTGGAGTCCAATTTCTTTTCATTTGGCCTATAAGGCCTTGCCTCAGCTGGACATCCCCAAATATGTAAATGCTTTAAACTGGGCTTTCGACCAGTCCAAAGCTCATAAGGTGTTTTAGCAACTGCTTTACTTGGTACTCTATTCAGAATGTAAGCTGCTGTCTTAAGTGCTTCTCCCCAGAGTGACTCTGGTAAAGAAGAATGAGCAATCATACTTCTTACCATATCCTTAAGAGTCCTGTTTCGTCTTTCAGCTACACCATTCATGCTAGGTGAACCCGGCATAGTGTACTGTGGGACGATACCGCATTCCTCTAGGTATCTAGCAAATGGTCCTGGACGTAAACTAAATTGATTGTTTCCAAATGAACAAGAATAACCTGATTTGTCCAATACAGAAACTGAAATCAAATTCCGTCTAAAAGATGGTACTACAAAAGTATCTTTTAAAACCAAATATGAACCAGTTCCTAACAGCAACCTAAAGTGCTCAATTGCTTCCACATCTACCGATTGTCCGTCGCCCACAAAGATGTATCTTTCAACATCACTTGGCTTTCGGTAGCTCAGGCAACCCCTTATTATCACGCCAGACATGATATTTTGTACAATCCTTCTTAACGTGTCCAGGTTTGTTACAGAAGAAACAACCCTGATTATCCTTATGTTGTTTCTTCTGAACTGGACTCTTAGCAGCTTCTTTATCATTCTTCCTTTTCTTACCCTTATCCTTAGAGGCATAGGCCAAATGAGCATTTTCTGTCTTATCTTGCTTCAACCTGTCTTCTTCTTGCACACAGTATGAAATGAGCTCATTTAGATTCCATTTCTCCTTTTGACAGTTATAACTGACTTTAAATTGATTAAACTGTGTAGGAAGAGATAACAGAACTAGATGCACTAATAACTCATCACAGAGATTGAGTTTAAGTGCCTTAAGCTTTGAAGCAATATGAGACATTTCCATAATGTACTCCCTGATATTTCCTTTGCCCTTATACTTCATTGAAATCAAGCGAGCTAAGAGCGTGCTTGTTTCTACCTTATCGTTTTTCGCAAAACGCTTCTCAATTTCGGCAAGGAAATCTTTAGCCTTAGTAATCCCTTCGGATTCTATGCCCCTGAAGGCTTCCGGAACGCCGCGCTTAATGATCATAAGACTCATGCGATTTGAACGCTCCCACTTCTCATGCTCCTTCTTTGCATCAGGAGTGCTATCCGCATTGAGAGGTTGGGGTTGTTCAGTTCTTAATGCATAGTCAAGATCCATGCAGCCAAGAACAATTAATATGTTCTCTTTCCAAACCTTGAAGTTTGTCCCATTTAACATGGGAATTGAGTTGATGTTAGCAGAAATTGTTGCAGCAGATGCATTAGCTGAAATAAAACAAAAAATGCTCACATCAATAACCATAATTATTAATCAATAAAATTCAAATAATGACAATCCCCATCCAAGATATCTGGCACAACATTAATATCAAGTCTTTGGACAGTAATATTAACTTGTAAGTGATACCTTGTTGCAATGATCAAACATTGACAATAACTCATGTCAAATAATGAAACTATCTTTGGATCGATTCATTAATTACATGTAAACCTTATAATTTTCACACGTTTATCATCGCAGATGTGTATATAGTCTAAATAAATATTAACCTTCCTTTGGGCTGATTAAATATTTACACGAAAGCATACACACAAACATCTCACATTCCTCATGAACAATCTACACAAGAGAGGTTACTTTGGCAACTTCTTGTTTCATTTAATCAATTGGAGTGAGAGACAACCTTAATACCTCAGTGTCATAATATTTGAATTTAAATAATTGATTAAAAACAAAATTAGATTTAAATTTAATTTAAATCAACTGAATTTCCAAAAACTTAATTGGGGTCTCACAGCTTAATTAGGTCTCATAACTTAATTGAATAAATTAAGTATACCAAAGTGGACCCATGAAAAGCCGAGGCTTAACCATAGTGAACACGAAGTTCGCTTGACTTCGAACGCGAGGTTCGACTGTATTGAGTACGAGACTCACTTAAGCACGAACGCGAGGTTCGTCTGAAAATGAATGTGAAGTTCAACTTGAGAACGAACGCGAGGTTCGTTTGAAAAATGAACGCGATGTTCGACCTGAGAATGAACGCAATGTTCAACTTGAGCACGAACGCAATGTTCGTCTAAAAACGAACGCGATGTTCGACCTGAGAATGAACGCAATGTTCGACTTGAGCATGAACGCAATGTTCGTCTGAAAACGAACGTGATGTTCGACCTGAGAATGAACGCAACGAATGAACGAACACAATGTTCGTTTGAACGCAATGGACGAGTGAACACAATGTTCATTTGAGAACGAACGCAGCGTCAACGAACGCAGCGTTTGACGAACGCATGTTTCATTAGAGAACGAACGTGGGTTCGTTTGAGAACGAACGCAAGGTTCGTTTGAAGCTTTCAAGCCTCACCAAAAAATTGAGGTAACCACCTCCTTAAATTGAGGTAACCACCTCCTTAATTTTCGCACGTTTTCACGCGCACGAACCCCTTGAGGGTTTAATCTGAAACCGCCGCCGCTGAATCAACTCCGACGAGGAGTTTTGGAGATTGACGACAAATCAAAAAAAATCCCAAAAATAATTATTTTTTCTGTCGATTTTTGAACTCAAATCATTTAGATCCAAACCTCAATAATTGAATCAAACACAAAAGAAATGAACTTTAGAGTTCATAAATGCTACAAATCCAAAAATCGAAAGAAATAACCAAACAACCTAGAAATTTTACTATTCATCCAAAAAATAAAAACCTTTACTGTTCATCCGAAAATAAAATTTTTTACTGTTCATCCGAAAATAAAAATTTTTACTGTTCGCCCGAAAATAAAAAACGGTTACTGTTCATCCGAAAATAAGAAACTTTATTGTTCATCCGTGAACGGATCTGAATCAAACACAAATTAAGATCAAAGAACTCTAATTTTAAAACCTTAAATCCCTAAGAATTAATCAAAGATGGCTCTGATACCACTTGTTAGATCTAATAAGAACTTGAGATCTAAAACCATATAGCCATAATTAATTCGAAGAGATTGACAATAATCAAAAGAGCGGAAGCTTATACCTGAATCCATGGATGAACCTTGAGATGGGTTTTGGATCTTCTAACCTTAGGGTTTCTCTAAATCAGAATTTCTCTAGCTAGATGGGGTTGTAGAGAATTAGAGAATGTAACCCTAGGTTAGGGACCATAACCCCTTATTTATAGATGTTGTACTTTTGCAATTTGACCCCTCAACAAATCACAATTATAACCTGGTATCTGCACATATAACCCCATGACTTATTTAAATACTCATTAACCCAACTTGATTGATCACTTTAGTGGGTTATCCTAAAAGATAGCAATACACATTGATTAATCATATGTGCCCACAATTAGATTTATTAGATTAAATCCAACATTTCAAACCCAACAAATGAAAAAAAATGTGAAATATAATAAAAAAAATTAGTACGAGAAGTTTAAACGCGTGGTGCAATTAGGGGTGGGCAAGTGCCAGACCGGCTTGACTGCCGAACCGGCTTAGTTTATCTTGGGTCACAACCCGCCCCGACCTGAAGAGGTCGTAGGAAGGGCTGGGTCTACGCTTGGCTTCGAGATCAAGGAAGCAAACCAGCCCGAAAAAGCCTGGCCCACTGTCGAAACATCCTGAGTTTCTTGTTTTAATTTCTGCCCAATTAGCCAGCCCTATGAGCCCATCAATCATGGCCCACAAGCCTCATTTCATCATTCATGCCGGTCTTTCTTTTTGGTTTGATCAAACAATGGACGTATATAACTTTCCTTGTTTTGACTTTTCTTCTTTTAACACATTTGCTTTATCTTCTCTTTATTCTACTTGAATACCAGTATAATGTTGCTTTAAACTTGAACATTTTCCCCTACAATTGAGGCTTGAGTTAACAAAGGGCCTCACGACCAACTCTTTTCATTTGTTATCAGGAAGACTAGCTATCAATTTCATACTATGAATCATCTCCTTTTTATGATAGTATGTTCCGTATGCGTGAGAACTCTGCACTATTTCTCTGCACTATTATTCAACTTTATTAACATACAAAATTAGAGAGTATTCAACATTCGAACGTGTAACGATAAAAATGGGAAACCATCTACATAACATTGTTACTGGTTCTTTTTATTAAAAAAACTTAATAGGAAAAGACAGAATGTGGGCCGACCTCTGACCTGAACCGTCATTTAGGCCGGGTGAAACTGGAGCCTAGCCCTTGGCGCGGCCAAGGCGCCATGCTAGATCCAGCCCCAGACCTGAGGACAGAGTCTCTGGCTCGGCCCGAGGCCGGTTCACAGGTCGGCTTGATCCAACCCATAATCTCACCCTAGATGCAAAACATATCCCTTTGCATATGCTAATAGTTTCCTTGTTTGGTTGTGGATAGATGAGAGCAAAGTCTAGTTAGCCCCCCCCACCCCATCCCCACCCCACCCCCACCCCAACCCCACCCACGCGGACCGATTTTCCAAGTAGACTATATTTTTGTTTTTCAAACTCGTCCTTAATTTTTCATTCTGCCTTCTTTTTTTAATAATGATCGTGAATATTTTAAGAATATGTCCGTTATTAATTCCCACAAGCAAGATCATCGATTGAATAAAATATACTTGTGTTTTTTTATAGATACCCTCTAAATTATAGCTATTTCTAAATTTACCCCCCAAATCATTGCAACTTTGAAATTACCCTCTAAATTGATTGTTTATCTTAATTTTACCCTCTAATCTAAATACTGTTAACATTTTAGAAGTTTTGGATTAAAATTACATTTGTGCACTTGTAAATATTTAAGAGGGATAAAATATAGCCCAAATTTGAGAAACTGAATATTTAGATTCATGATCCCTAGGTTGTGTCTTGCTTTGCTTTTGGGCCGGTGAAGAACCGCATTGTCATCCTTTTGTCCTGGCGATGATTAGTTGAGCGAAGAGAAAGTAATTTGAGTGATCTATTTGATAATCAAGCCAAAGGGTTGAAGTTAAGGATGGAGTGGAGCAAGAACCAATTGTTGTTACCGAGCATGAGAATGATCAGGGTCGTACCTAGGAATTTTGAGGCCCAAGGCGAAATATTAGATGAGGCCCAAATGATACAACTTATAATAGATTTTATCTCATTCTTCTTATCTTTTGAGCTGCAAAATTACTAATTAAAGTTTTATATTCAATATTTTCTAACATATTATTTTCGATAGATAATATTGCTAAATCATTCAATTTATCTTGTTAACATGGTCGATCTTAAATAAGATTTTAGTAATTTTAATTTTAAAAATTTTCTTTCAGCGGAAGCAACTGTTACGGGTATAGTCAATAATATACTATAAGCAATACAAGTATTTAGAAAAGAATCTAACCACTTTATATAGTTTAACACTTCAATTGGACTATTAATCTCTACTTTTAAAATTTGAATAGAAGCAATTCAGGTTATAAATTTGAACTAGAAACAACTCAGGTTATAAATTTGAATAGAAACAACTAGATATGATCAAATAAACTAAACTATACACTCTACTTCCGAAAACATATTTGCATGAACCCATGATCATAATCTAGACCCTAAACTATCTAAACCTCAAACCTTCAAGTTAATCAACATCATTTTCTCCGCATCATAACTAGACACTGAAATTTACATTTTCCAAACAATACAAAACATCATAAAACCAACGACGCATATATGCATTAATATTACTTCCAAGAACCCATTTGGAACCCATTTGGAACCCATTTGGAACCCATTTTCAACAATTCATTATGATAATATAGACCACCCAGCTAAACCCAGCACTCAAATCACCTCCAAATTATCAATACCCCTTTCCTCACCCCAAAACAAGAACGCATAACCAACCCTAACATCTGTGAATCCACAATAAACACAAATTCGATCTTTACTAAAACAGATAAAAAAACAACACAAAATAAATGAAGGAAGTCGTAAAACAAACCAGTAAGCATGCTCGCAACCTTTCACAAGGGTCTATGAGAACTATAACTACAAGTTGTGGGTGAGTCATGGGTGGGCCTTACCCAAGCTGAGGCTCAAGGCAAATGTCTTAATTGCCTTAAACTAGGGCCGGCACTGAGAATGATTCAATGGAAATTGAAGGTAGAATGAGGAAAGTTTGCAATTAGTAGGAAACAGATTAGAACCGCCCATAAAAAATGTAAGGGAAAATTGATTCTAGCCCCCAAAATAACTCCATCTATTCCCTCACTCCTTCCCTCAAGACTTTCTTAAAGCCCCCAAAGCCCTCATCCTCAGAATCCTATTGCCTTTAGCCCCCAAACCCAGTTCTTAAGTGACCTGGTTTTTTAAAAAATTCCCAAAATGCCCTTTGATTTAACTGCCTCTCACTACTCAAAACACTTCTTCTCGTCAAACGTGCCATCTTCTTTCATCTATCCATGCGAATGGAGTATCCCCAAAATCCTAACACTAACCCTAAATCAACCCACCTCAGAGTGAAAATCCAAGATCTTCTCTTATAATCTTGCCATCCTACAACATGATCTTCATCATGACTGACAGGTTAGCTCCCAAAGAAGTCGCCTATGCAGCCCCTGCAGATTTTATCAGCGACAATGATGCGTCATAGTACGTCGTCGCAAGAAGACCTTCTAGCAAAAAGTTGAATGAAGCTGGCACATCAATTGCCCTTGTTCTAGAGGACATCGCAACTAGCCATCCTCTTCCCACAAGTCCAGTTCAACCCACAAACCCAGTCCAACGCACAGATCTTGAAGGCAGCACCAACAATGCCTTGAGAGCGCTCCTGGACCTAAAGAGAGGAACGAATAGGAGTAATGTGGAAGAGAGGAAGTTAACAACCAAAAGAGGTGAGCTTACTGTATAATTGTGAAGGGTACAGTTAAGTTGTGAAGATTAGCTTTTAGTTGTCAAGGACATTCATTAATTGTTAAGGTTCCACGCTAGTCATTAATGTTATGAATCTGTTGTGAAGGTTACTGTTAACTTGGTTTGTTGTTAAGATTACGAATCTGCTGTGAATGTTGTTATTGACATTTGGCTGTTAGTTGCTAAGGTTACTGTTGACGTGTGGTTTTTAGGGTTATGCTTTTATTGTTAAGGTTATGAATTGGTTGTTGAGGTTATTGAATGGCATTTAAGCTTATAGATTTATTGTTAATGTTATAGTTTCTTTTTTATTTACAACATAATTGTTAAGGTTATAGATTACTTTCATACTAATTATGCCTTGTTGTTTTACTTTGTAGACAAAAGCCTGCATCAGAGTTGCAGGCTACATCAAGCTTCGCCGCTTATTATGGATTCATGTATTTTTTTTTAGTGCAACATATGGGCCAAAGGCATTGGGATGCCTACGAAGATAGTGTATTCAAACACTACGTTTATTTTGGCCCTCCTGATTTTGATCTTCCCACATTCGAGCACATGCTTAGACAGTGGGACGAGACAAGAAGAAATTTGTCTTCGCTGATTCAAAAACTAGAGAGGACATACAGTGCTCATTCAACCTTGATTGGGTTATGAGCCATACATGGTTCTCCAATGAAGGAGATTTTTTTGGCCCCAACCGAAATCGAAGAAATAGAATTTGGTTGAGGTTTTTTCAAAACCGAGTGGAATAGCAGTTGGGCTCCTCCAACACCCACTGGACACCAAGTTGAGAATCTACTCATGAGTCTTGTACGTTCAAATAACATTGAAGACGTAAAGGACTTTGTCCTACTACAGATCATGTATCAATTAAGCATGATCTGGTATCCAAGTAGTGTTATTGGCATATGTTGACGGCATTGAACAAGCAAAGAACACTACTTAGGGAGCTATATTTTCAGTGAGACAAGTGATACAGTTGAAAAGGCATTGAAGGGTCCTGCTGCTGGTTGAAAGAAGATGATATATCAGCAAGGGTGTAGCCAGCTTGTGTCTGTAAGTATTCATACTTTTTATTTGTTCAAGTCTGGAAAGAAGATAGTCTGGTTATTAAGTTTACTAATTTTTTTAAGGTTATAGATATGTTGTTAATGTTACATGATGGTTGTTAAGGTTACACATTTGTTGTTGAGGTTACTGTTTGGTTGTTAAGGTTACAGATAGGTTGTGTTGTTAGGCCTATAGATTGGTTGTTAAGGTTATAGATTTGTTCTTAAAGTTACAGTTTGGTTGTTAAGGTTACAAATTTGTTGTTACAATTACACATTTGTTATTAAGGTAGAGATTGATTGTTAATCTTTTATTTCTCTTATGTGTAGTTGTGGTACTATAAACTTACTAACATTAAGAAGCCGGTATTGGGAAGTATATCAAGACCTCCCCTCATAAATTGGGTAAGATTGCGAGAAGTTGGGGGATCTCTAAGAATGACCACAGTTATAGCTAAAGCTCAGCAAGCTATTATAAAGCTTCCACAAATACAGGCCAAGTTCAAAGACAGTAAAGGTATTTAAAGAACCAGGGAGAGGTTTGTTGTGGAAGGAGCAAGAGAAGGAGAGAGAGAGTATAAGAAAGAGGAAGAGACGAAGAAAGAGAGAGGGAGAAGAATAAGGAAAAGAAGATGAGAGACATTGCTAGGGCATGTAGCCTACGACAACTTATCCCCAAAATAAAAAATAAATGGGGATCAGAAGATGATTACATTCTTCGAGGATTGGTAAGCATTATAGTAATTGCGAGTTATATAAAAATTTATTGTTAATCTCTTGGTAGTTAATTATTTTTTTAATACTCTTAACTATCTATTGTGTAAGCTATGACCCATAATATCGATGAAGAGGACGAGCAGCACAATGAAGCAGTTGATCAAATGGAATTGCCTCACTAACTGATGTTTTGAAAGAGGATTGCGCAGATGAACCAAAAATTATGTCGCGACAATTAGAAAAATATAAAGATCAAAGAGCTGCCGACCGAGAAAAATAGCTTCTCTATCAGCAAAAATAGCTTCTCTGTCTGAAGAACTCAGACATTTAAAACATATGGTTAGCAACTAAATAATATAAAACTATATGGCTTCTCTCTCTTAAGCTTAACATTTAAGCCAAAACTATTAATATAAAATGTTAGCATTTAAAACTTATGGTTAGCAACTAGATAGGCTCGTTGCATGTTTGTTGATTGTGGCCTTTCATGCAGCATTGGGAGCACTTAACAAGACGTATGTTCAGCGATCTGTTGTTTATGCATCTGGTACTTGGTCTTCCACGTCTTTTTTTAGTAAGATGATGCTTTAACCGACGGTCTTCTGGCAGTACGACGCACTTCTCATAATCTAGAATAGGAAAGAGGCTAGGTTCATAATTTGCTCTGAATGTTTTAATAGTCATAAACCAATCACAATATTGATAAATATTTTGTCCCATCCAAGTAATTGTAGTACAAGCGTGCTTATAAGGAATGCATGTGATATCCCAAGACCTGCATGAACATGTCTAATTCTTCAAATCTACATGGCAAGTTTTATTAGATTCAACCTCCACAATATTTTATGTTGAATGTTTAATATGCAAGCAGCTTACATAATGAAGATTATCACTCAACACTATCTCTGCTTCTGGACATAAGTATCTAGACCATTTCGTAGCCATAAGCCTTCTTTCATGTATGTGCTCTATGATTTACTTTTGTATCATCTCCATCAAAGGTAATATTCGTAACATTCTTGCCTTTCTTATCCAACTGTTGAAGGACTCAACAACGTTTGAAGTAACATGATCATACTTGAAAATCACATGAAATAATCCATAAGTATGACAAGTTAATTGTAATCTTAACAAGTAAGACGTAAACATAACAACTAAGACGTAAACATAATAACTAAGTTGTAACATTAACAACTAAATTCTAACCTTAACAACCACTATGTAAACTTGACAACCATTCTCAAAAGTTAAAAATTACATATAACCTTAACAACTATGCTATAACCACAACAAGTAAACTGTTACCTTAACAACTAAGCGGTAACCTTAACAACTAAATTGTATCTTTAAAAAGTAAGACGTAAACATAACAACAAAGCCGTAATCGTAATAACAAAATCCTAACCTTAACAATCTCTATGAAAACTTGACAACCAATCTCAAAAGTTAAAAACTATATATAACCTTAAAAACTATGCTATAAACTTAACAACAAAATTGTAAACTTAACAACTAAGTCATAACCTTAACAACGAATCTATATCCTTAACAACAAAATTATAAACTTAACAACTAAACTGTAAGCATAACAACTAAACTATAAAATAGTATCACACCTTATACTAGGGAAATATGCATTTGTCCATCTTTCTGGGGAGTAATTCATTATAGTCACATAAGCCCTTTCATCTACTAAGGCCAATTCTTTCATGTTATCATCTCATTCGACAATTGTGTACTTATAAGTTGTGGTTTGTAATAAATCATCCAATATTTGAGTGTCATTTACTTTGTGACCCAACTCCTTCATCTTTTTTTTAATTCTCAACTAGATGTAGAACACATCTTAAATGGAATGCATTTACAAAGAGTTCCTCAACTGCTGCCGTAATAACCTCGTCTGCATCAGAAATTATGACCAATTGATGTGGAGGATTGTATAGATTTTCCCTATCATATAGTATGGTCCACACTCCTTGTAAGAACCATTTCTAATTCTCCCCATTCTCCTAGTCGTATACGCAATAAGTAAGAGAAAATATTCCTTAGTTGACGTTATATCCTGTGGCACTAAGTAATACACCTCTGTAGTGGTTTTTAAGAAATGTTCCATCCAAAAATAATAGAGGCCCACATCCAGCAAAGAACCTTTCAATACAAGTACTATAACTTATGAACAAACGTCAAAAAGTATCGTCATTATCATCAATGACGATACGGCTTACTGGATTAGTGGATAGAACCATGGATTCATACCTACATAAATATAACAAGTAATAAGGTTAACAACCAACGCATAAGGTTAACAATCAACTTTTAATCTTAACAACCAACTCATAAGATTAACAACCAACTCGTAACCTTAACAACTAAGTCATAAACTTAACAACAAATAGGAAAATTATAATAAGATAAATTTTACCATCTTAGTAATTCGTAAGCCTCATCATCGTTACTGAATAGGTCCCTCTGTACTCTCTCTTTGCTTCCACGCTTTCCTATAATTAATCTTGATGTTGTACAGTGAGAGCAAGTCATTTTTGATATCAATTGGCCGAAAATCTGGCCTAACCTTTAAAATAGATTATATTTGGCTTGCAATGAACTAGCGAGATGCCCTTGAGTTAACAGTATTAGCACCATGTTGACCACAAGTGTGAGTAGCTTCAAATTTCTTTATAGACATAATTGAGGAATTACGGAGTGGGGAAGCAAACAACATCCAAAGGCAATCCAGCGTGTCCTTGAATCAACAATGCACTCTTATACGTTTTGACTCATTATGTTAAAAGTCATACTTGAACCTTTTGGCAATTGAGTAGTATTAAAGTGCTAATCTTACTTCAGTAGCACTATCAAAATTCTATCCATTTGCACGTGGCTATGTGCCACTCAGCTGGGGTATTGGTTTGGTTGTTAACCATGCCCCCTATCATCATGATCGGGTTCCCTGTGGGATTATCATTAGGAATACGCTTATCATTACATGGTTAGATGAGTGTAGGAACCGTGCATCACGAATTTGCTGTTGGGATAGTCCTAAAAAAGTAAATAAAATGTTAATTATTACCTATCTAAAATGGTTAATAAATAACTCGCATGATTAACAACCAACTTTTAACGTTAACAAACAACTTAAAACCTTAACAGCCAACTCAAAAAATCATGAAAATCTACTAAGGTTAACAATCAACTCGTAACCTTAACAACTAACTCAAAACCTTAACTACCAACTCATAAGCTCCACAACCAAACCATAGGGTTAACAACCAACTCAAAACATTAACAACTAATTCATAACCTCCATAACCAACTTATAAGGTTAACAACCAACGCAACACTATATATTAATGTTGACAACCAACTCAAAACCATAGCATGCAACTCATAACCTGCATAACCAACTCATAACTATATACTAAGGGTGACAATCAACTCAAAACTGTAACAACCAACTCATAACCTCCACAACCAACTCATAAGGTTAACAACCAACTCATAAACTATCTACTAAGGTATCGTAACCTTAATAATAAATTTATAACCTTAACAACCAGTGCAAAAGAAAATTAAAATTAAAATGCTTACACATTTTCTGGAGAAGTTAAGGTGTTCTGAGAACTTGAGGATTCCCCAGCGGAGCTAGCATATAAGTTTATGTCTGTAAACCCATTATGACGACAATACCTAAACATTAATTTCAAGTCCTCGTCATTTTCAATTGCAAAACTGAACTTCTTTTCCCTTTCGGATATGAATTTTAGTGAAAGAGATTGCAATTGTAGTTTAAGTCTTTGGGACACTTGATGCTTCAAGCTAATGATTTATGTAGACTCATTGATAACTACAAAAACACCCTCATCCTCTTTGTTACTTTTTGTGTTTGTAACCATGCAAATGAGGGATCCATCCGTCATTTTGAAAAAAAGTAGTTGAAGAATCAAAGACTATTTATGGAGGAGAATTAAATGGCCTTGATGGAATAGTTGGGGTAAGCAAAGAGGATTTATTGGAGGGGGAGGAGATAGAGGTAGAAGATGGTTAGAATTGAGAGAGAAAAGTGGTTTTCTCCCTCCAAAACCCTTTTTTAATCACCAATAATATCTACAGTCTTATCTTCTCCGGTGACCAGTTGCTACAGATAGTGAACAAGGGTATTTTAGAATTTTTTTAAAAACCAGGTCACTTGGGAACTGGGTTTGGGGGTTAAAGGCAATAAGATTTTTGGGATGGGGGTTTTGGGGGCTTTAAAAAAGTCTTAGGAGGGAACAGATGGAGTTATTTTTGGGGCTAGAAGTAATTTTCCTAAATTTTAACCAATGCTCAATTTTTAGTTGCTCACCACTGTTCACTAAAGCGTTCTCGTTTCAGTCTATTCTATGAGTTTCCTCATGTAGACCCCTCCCGGCTCACTTTTCTCAACTAAAAATAGCTTGTTGTAGTAAAAATCTTTTACCAATGGCAATTGACAATGGTAATAAACTGAGAATGAATGAAAAAGTCCTCCAGCTAAAGCTCATGACTAGAGGATTAACCAAGGATAAAGAAGAAGCAATATTTGGCCGGAGACTATAACAGTGAGAGCTTGGAGTGAGTGAAGATTAAACAAACGCAGAGGAATGATAATTATAGGATATATTAAAAACTAAATTTAAATTATTTATTAAGGGATAGGTTAGTCAATTTTTAAAAACATTAATGTATTTATTAGAACATTCTGTATAGATTCTGTATCAGTTAAGCTAAAATGTAATATTAAAAGAAAGAAACAACTTGGAGGGCAAGTTTAAAACTACAATAATTTGAGGGGAAATTTTAAAAATAGCTATAAATTTAGAGGTAGAAATCCCCCATTATACTTTATATATACAAGTGTACGTCATTCTCTCTAATGAAAAAAATTAGAATATGCTTTAATGACTCTATCTCGTTGAGGTTTCACGGTAATGGTCTAAGAAAGAAGATTGAATGAAAAATCGGTGGGTTATTTGCAAAAAATAAATATAATTTTTTTGAATAGACTCATTCTATTTATTCACCAAAAATAGTCATCTATAAATTTATTTATTAAAAGTGATCTAGTTTCAGCTGCTCTAGAAGCACATGCTGAAATGGTGTTGATTTTGAAAAAATGATGATTTTTAATTAGTCAGTCTTGACAGTCTTGCTTAATTAGTAAGATAATTAAGTGCAAAATAGTCATAGTTGTCAAACCCTAGTAATTTTAAATTAATTTCAAAATATTCATGGTTGCCCCGTCTAATTGGTGATATGTGTTTTTTTCCAAAAAATGACTTGAGTTTTAGCCAATAGTACTAGCATAGCTGAAATTGAGTTGATTTTATAACTAAATTTGAATTGAATCGATTCTATGAATACATATTAAAATGAGTCTATTTTCAAAAAAAATTGTGGATACATAGAGGTTACTTAGAAAAATGATCAATAACTTAGGGGCGGATTTGAATTTGATCTTACGGATCTATGAGATATCTTTCTAGTTTGACCTAACATAACCCATAAAAAGTCATGTACCTTCTCATATAATCAAAGAGTAAAGTTTGGCAAGCTCATACTAAATATTTTTGTGATTTTAAAATATTTACCAAATGTAACATACCGAAGTAAGTTTTTAGGAAAAATTATGTCAAGGCTCCAAATCTGATAAAGTTATGTGGCTCAGCCCCAAGTAGTTTGGCCCATATGATAAAGCCCTTAAAATCACATAAAATGTGATCTAACCCCTTAAAAGTCACATGTACCTGTATTTTATACTAGAAACTCGAAAATATCCCTTATCTCTCTCCTCAGCCTTGAAATCTAGATCTGGAGCTGGAGCAGGACGCGCTCGGTCGCGATCACAAGTAAGTCGACTTGATAGCGGATTTGGGGGGAAAGATTGGGGATTTCCCTCCATTATATATCAACTTAATCTATTCTTGTGTGAACAAAGTTCATTTATGGTGGAAAGGTCGCATTTATGAACTTAGGGTTTATGATCTTCAACCACCCTCTTGTCCTATCATTCCCTTCATTACTCATCTTAAATTCTCTTTATTAATGGCAGAGAAACCTTTGATTTTCATGGTGTCCTTGGGTGAGAAAGCTATATTCTCAATGATAACATCTTCAACATCCTTTTTTGAATTGAATTTTTGATATGGCAAAGAGGTTAAAAGTTCCATATGATGCGTTATCAATGATGCATAAATCTGAAATGACCATAATATTGGATGTGTGGAGATCCATATGCGTGCTATTATATATATGCGTATATTTCTAAATCTCAAAATACCCAGAAGGAACCTCCTGAAATGTAAGTTATTGTTAAATTTTTGAGAAAGTTCTGAATTGTGGATTAAAATGTGGAGAAATGACTTGTATAAAGTATTGTTTCAGCTCAAACATTATATATGACTAATACATGTTAACTATCTAGCACAGTTGTTAAGCTTTACTAGATAGGTGTTACTTTTAATCAGCAGATGGTAATTATTAGCCATCGTCGTTATTTTAACATAAATTTTTATATTTGTGCAGCATTATGACTACATTGAAGTCACAGTTTATTGATAGTACTCTTAGCGCAAGTCATAATTCAGAAAGAATTCCCACTGATAATCTTAGTGATGACAACATAATACGATCGGATGATATTATTAACAACATTGTAATGATTATTGCTTGGTGATAGACTACATTAACTGAAGAGGATCAATAATTTGAAAGTGCTGATGAATTTGCAAAGAACGAACCAAAATGTGTCCAATTTTTTTACCAATATAAAGAAACTTATTAGTGCCCTTAGATGTTGTTTGTTTCTCCTATTAAAAATAAAAATAGATTTTCGATCAAGAATTTTGTGAATAAACATGCTTGTTAATAGTATGGGAAAAATACAGATCATTCAATGGCATCCTATAAATTCATTGCAACATAATTGCAACCACTCCTAAAATTGCGCCCAGAAATCCGCCTTTTTGATGTACAAAAGGAGTTCCTCACAAAGTACGGCTTTAGAATTGATTACAGTAAGAAATGGTGCGGGTAAAGAGAAAGCATACGAGCAGCTGAACGGGGATATGTATGAGTCGTATGATCAACTTTGATGGTAAAACTATGAGCTTTATTGTTGCAATGTTTTAATGTCTTTTAAGTATGACAGTCACATGTCAAGCCTAACAATTAATATGTGAATGTTTCTCAATGCTTATTAAGTTACACAGATAACATGTTAAGTCTAGCTACTTTCATATTAAAGAACACTGATAACATGTTAACTTTAGTCGTTTGCTTGTTAAAAGACACTAATAACATATTAACTTTAGCAATATACTTGGTAAATGACATTGAGAACATGTTAACTTTCGTAGTTCTCTTGTTAAATTACTCTAAATACATGTTTATTTTACTAAGTACTTATTGAGTTATATTGACAACTATTAACTTTCGTAGATGCCTATTACTTAGATGGGTGATAATGTTAACAAGTAGTTGTTACTGTTTATAAGAAGTTATTAACTTTTACATTTAATAATAAATTTACTAAATTATGATCATTATATTCTTTTTAACTAATTTTCTAGGTATTAGTGCATGATAAAAGAAACAAATCCAGGTTGCTATACTTATGTTGAATAGAATGAGGGAAGAATCTCAAGACTCTTTGTTTGTTAGGCTGTTTGCATTGATGGTTTCTTGAATGGATGTAGACACCTTCTATCTTTGGATGATACCTTTTTGAAAGATTGATATAAATATATACTCATTTGCGCCATAATATACAATGGAGACCAAGGGATATTTCCCTTAGCTTATTACATATGAGATCAAGAGAATTTGATCAACTAAAAGTGGTTCCTCTAGGGTTTGTGGTCCATACTTTATGAGAGGCCTGACCCATGCAATACTCCTCACCAATTGGTTATAATTTCAGATTCGGATAAAGAAATAAAGAATTGGTTTAAGAAAATTTTTCAGAAGCCCTACACTCTAGATGTGTTCTACATCTTGTTGAAAATTTTAGGTAAAGCTAAAGGACTTGGGCATGAAATCAAATGCCGCTCACGTTTTAGGGAACTTGCTCCAATCAACTTGTTATAATATGCATAGCAGAATGGATTGATTATATAAAATAAATATATGATATTGATAGAAGGACATATAACATTGCTATTAACTACTCTCCTGAGCAGTAGGCAAATGCATTCTTTACTAGAATTAGGTAAAGTTATACAGAACTTGTTAACTTTGATACATTAGCAGCGAACCTTTTTGTCATTGATGTTAAGTGTGTCTCATAAATGTTAACGTTCATTGTATAACTGTTAACTCTCAACCTACAACTGTTAACTTTCATTGTATAACTGTTAACTTTCATTATATAACTATTAATGTTCTCCTAATATTTTTTTTAGGTATGGGCACCTAACATCTAATGTTACTGAGTCTTTTAGTAATTGGATACGAGAGGCTAGAATGCTATGAATTCTACCAATGGTTGAGCATATTCGTAAGAAAATGATGGTCAACATGAATAATCGTCGGGCACTTACCAATAAATAGAGTGGATATCTCTACCCAAATGCAGAGATAATACTTAAAGAAAATATAGATAAAGGTCGTCCATTGGAAATTAAATAACTACAAATGAAATATTTAAAATGCAATCCTATAAAACTACATGGGTTGATTTCGAGAAGAAGACATGCACTTGCTAGGGTTGGAACATAATGTGAATTCCTTGTAAACATGCTTTTGCAATCATCTTATATATGAAGAGAGACATTTATCAACATTGCGATTGGTTTATCTCCATAGAAGCATTTAAAAGGAGTTATGAGCAAATTCTTTATCCGATGCTAGATTATGACAAGTATAGTATGCCAAGAGAGGATATTGAGCTACTTCCACCATATACTACTAAAAGAAAGAGGAGAAATAGAACACGGTATATCAACATCCTTTGAAATGCTCTCGATGCCACGCCGAAGGTCATAACTGAGCATCGTGCGACGAACCAATCGCTGATTGGTAAACGGGATTTGAAATACTTTTGGGCAATGAACCAATCGCTAATTGATAGTAGGGATGTGAAATACTTTTGGACAACGAACCAATCACTAATTGATAGTAGGGATGTGAAATACTTTTGGGCCACGAACCGATCGTTGATTGATAAACGGGATTTTGTGTATCAAGTATTTTGTACATTAATATTTTGAATGTGTAGATTATATGTCATATATTAACTTGTATCTGTTAATCAATATATCTAACCATTTTGTAACTACAGTGCTCTTTAAGTCTTTCATATATATATGAACTATAACTAGAATCTGATAACTATATGTGGTACCTAATAGCTATCACTACAATATTTTAACTATAATGGTTTAACTATTAACTATCAACAATAGCAGTTATCTATCATGTACATGTATAAACTTTCACCAGTATATGTTAATTGTTATATGCAACATGTTACTTATAAGCAAGTTCTATTTGTTATCATGTATACCTGTTAATTGTCTTTGATACATTAACTTTAAGGAGATGACTAGAAGTATCACATGTTCCTGTTAAGTACAGTACTAAAATCAGAGAACGCCTATATAAATATAGTTATAACTAGAAAAGTGATTGTTATTCTATAAAAAGTGGCATAGAAGTATCACATTACACCCATAGAAGTATGTTGAGTTATATATTAACAAGTTAAGATTGTTTTTTCGTCTAGCTAAGATTCATTCTCCTGCCTTTTATCTTTGGTTGATGTAACCTCCTTGAGTTCTAGGTCATATGTGTCTAGTGTGCTAGTGAGCTTTTTTAATTCCCGAACTTCTATTATCAGATCCACTACAAGCCTTGCATGTACTACCTCTGGCGAATCGTTAATAGGTATAACATGCAATACATCACTTCGATGGAGAATAGCTCTCCTTTAGAGGTAAACGTATATTCCATAGTCATAACTACAAATCACAAAATAGGAAAGTTGTAAGTAGTTAGTTTATGTTGAAAATTTAATAGGATTCATATGCAACATATGATCCCTTTTGAGGCTCGCATGAGATTGTCTTATATTGATATATTCTCTAAACTTTATCTTGATCAAATGAGGCCTTCATATGGTCCATGAAATTAATAATTTTATTAACAGACTCAAGGTAAAAACTATAATCTGTAGAGCCATAGTGCATGAAAACATCTTCATCAAATTAAACTTCAATAAGATGCATATGGTCATGACGCATAATTGGGACAATGAGAATTGTTCGACAGACGGCAATATGCTTTTGTATATGCACTTGATATAACTGCTGAAAATCAGGTTTGTCTCTATAGAATTATTTTAATCAAAATAAGATAATCAAAGTGGTTGTAATATCTAGATGAGAATTGATCATTTTTCTACTTTGAGGATTTTGATTGACAAGCTTACACAGAAAAATGATGATACAAGCCATACTCCTTGTTTAGAGTGGAGTTCTCAGACTTCTGTAACCATGACCTTAATCGGTCTAAGAGCGCCTCTGTAACCTGCAAGTTAAAGATAAAAGTTACTCGTAAAAACATAATGATTCAGATCCACACATGCTTGGAAAGCCTATATTGTACTTTATCATCAAGCCTTCCTTCGTGAATCAAGTTAAGGAGCTCCTTCCTTCCTATTGTGCTATTGATAGTTATGATGACATTCAATTTCCTAAAAAGCATAGAAGATAAATACTCAAAATTAACAGCTACTATAGAACACTAATACAAAAGGACTAACATATAATTCCTCAAAGTTAATGGAAAATGTTGAACATTAACAGTTTGCATAACAGGATGAACATCTAAAGGATGAAACATAACAGATTTTAGATAACAATCACAACTTATAAAAGAGGGTTAACAGCTAAATTACCAAAGTTAATAACTTTGGTCAAAATTTCCCATGTTTTAAAAAAGATTAACATTTTATGAAAAGGACTAACAGATAAATGTGCAGACTTAATAGAAATTATGGAACAATAACAACGATCAGCATTTGCTGATGGCATTTCTACTTACAAAAATGTGCAAGCCATTTGTTATCCTTAACTATGAGTTGAGATGTCACATTACTTGGTATTCTATACTTATGTAGAAAAGTCCTTACGCTATCCGACATACAAAGACTAAACCTAGCTACCTCAGGAATCCCATCATTCACATTCTTTAAAACAGCACGATCAATATCCGACATATATGTACTTTTTAACACGCCCCAAGTAGCAACACTGTCATTATAGTAAACTTTTATTTAGTCTATGTCGCCAGTGATTACAAGTGGTTCATCTTTATGCTCTCCGATCCGTCTTTACATTTGTGTTTCTTTTATTCCGTGAATGGCGTCCTAACCAGTCGTGATCTCTTGGTAGCTCTTGTGCTTGGAGCTTTACTCCTATGAATCACATACTTTTTTGAGACTGTCTTCTTCGTTCTCTTCATAAAATTGCAGAGCAGGATGTTCTTGTCCCTAGCTACGTCCTTTTTATGCACATCCTCATTCTCAAGTTGTGTACCTTCCTCCACATCAACTATTTTCTCATTCAACTGCTCGTCCTCTTCAGTCTTATTTATTTCATCTCCTCCTTTTTTGTTTCCACTAAAATGCTCTTGAATGTTACCATCTTCATAATCATGCACGGACTCATTACCAAAGCAATCTCTATTATCATCATGTCATTTGGCTTCATCCGCAGGTAGCTTTCCTTTATTTTCTCTTGTAATAAACTTCTTGACATTTTCTTTTAAAGCTACAGGATCTATTAAGTCACCAGATCCCTCGTAACCTTTTCATTAAGCCTACAGATCTCATTCATAAATGTTTGATAATACAATTTCTTTAAATTCATGCATGACAGATAATCATATTTTTATTAATTTCTATATCTTTATTATCTATCTTATTTAAATAAATATATCACTAATAACATGTTTTATCTTATTTTTTAGAAAATAAAAAATTCAAGAATAAAAACCCAAAAAGAACTCAAATATCTCATCTCTCAAAACCTAAGAAGCCCAAGCCTACACAAGAGAAATTCGGCCAAGGAGCAAAAGGTGAAGGAGTATCGATGCCAAAAGTGTAGTTATGAACCAATGACTGAAATTGTGTAACTTGGGGATTAAGTTTAATCTAAGGGATAATATTAGTTATAATACTCTATAAATAAGAGTAGAGAACGAGGGTTTGAGTATGATTTTTTTTTATAACAGCTCTATTTGGAGAGAATGTTGCTCTTAATTAAGAAGACCTTTTAAAAATTATAACTTTGTTGCAATTAATAAAAAAAAATTGTCTCTTCATATTTTTATTTTCTTCTGTTTATTTATTGATGAAGATGAAGATTTGCCTTTAAGAAGCTAGAACCTTGCTGCAATGTAAGTTTTTTTCTTCATTTATTTTCTTATTTAGATATTCATGTTTTAGAATTTTATTTTATTTTTTCTTTTAGTAGATTCGATTTATTTTGACACCTTGTAGAATAGATTTAATTTCATATTTTTTTATCATTTTCTTATATTTTTATTTTGTAGTATAGATTTATTTTATTGGATAATTTAGATTTTCTTTTATATTCTTTTATTTTTGTAATTTAGAGTTATTTTTATGTTCATAGTTAGATCTTTATTTCTTTGTTCTTATTTTTTGTAACTAGTTTTTACTTTTTCTCATATATTTATCCTCTTTCTTTCATGCTCTCTAGTTTATATTTTATTTTGTTTTATTAATTTTAATAATGTGAAACTAAAATCATGTAGGAATTCTAGAGTTGTATGAAACAAGTTTGTTTTCTTTTATAATTTGTGGATTGCTCTCTTATGCCTAAAATGATTATGTTTAGGATAATCAACTAGAGAGCTAATTAGTAAAGAAGAATTTAATAATCTATACTTATCTTGAGTGGATTGATAAGTTATGCTTATGAATTCTAGAATTAATATTTAGTTGTTATTCTTTTTATGAATGTTAATTTTACTTAGATAATAATTTGACAGGTTATGCTTTCCATAAATGGTTTGATAGATTATGCTTAACCAATCTAAAGTAAAATATGATAAAAAGAGAATAGTTTATAATTTCTAAGTGAAATTGATTAGTAGATTCAATTCTAGATTACTCATATCTCTAATTATTTTTCTCCATCATTTACTTGTGATTTTCCTCTTTATTCTTGATTTTCCTTTATTTGTTTCTTATTTTCCTCTAAATTCTTCTCCCTTCTTAATCTAGTTTTATTTTATTTGTATATAATCACACCCACTTTCTTTATCTCTCCACAATCACATTTATTATTTTTAATTGTCCATACAGCACACAACTTAGAAACCAATTATGATTATCTCTTACTAAATCGTCCTTGAGGATTTGACATCTTTTATATTATAACTTGACAATTGTGCACTTATAACTAGGTATTATTTACCCTATTAAGTTTTTGGTGCCATTGTCGGGAAAGGTGCTTATATGTAGAATTTTTCTATTTTAGTTCTTTAAGTTATGTATTATCTTGTGAAGAAACCACTTTAAAGATTAAAGATCGATGATTGAAGATTGAACATTAAAGACTTGCTTAAGGTAAGTACTTTTTCTAGTAGTTTTAATTCCACCCCTTTAGTTAGTTTCTCACAATTAGAGACAATTAGGATCTAATTAATATTTTACTTTTTTCAATCCTAATAAAATTCCTCCTCCACTTGGACATTTACTAACAAGACAATAACTTCAAATAAGAGCTCTCTTTCTCACATTTATTTGATTGTAAACATTAATTAAAAATAGAAATATTTTATTTTTTTACATCCTTTTGTAATTACTTTTAATTCCCAGGGCTGCATTGTATATAATAGTAGGAATTCACTAAAGTGATTTGAGCATTTTAATTTGAGCACTCACTTGAAAATACTCTTAAAGGCAAAAACCCACTAATCAAGATAAGATAAGGGATTTCATTACCCTTTTCTTAGCCCACAAATCACTAATTGCTCACTATACAAACCTAAACCTTTTAAATTTTATTAAACGTTAGCCTCTAAGGACTCAAGCTCATTAAGTAATAAGAAATCCTTAAGTGAATCGGTTTAAATTTACTTAAAATCGTTGGTGTCTACAACAAACTTTAGGGATTACATAAAATACTTCCAAGGAACGAGATATTTAATCGGTCTTTGACCTTCCTTTAATATCATCCTTACTTGGCTAACTGATCGAGTAAACTTTAATATTTTCACTAAATGAGTTTTTAGTTAGGAGAATGGTCGAGTTGAGTCTATGCTTAGTCCTAGAATTACGGGTGATTGATAGAAATAGTTGCTCTTAATTTTTCTTAGTAGATTTTTCTTTATTCTTCTCCTTCAGCTCATTATCTTTTAGGTCTTTTAGTTTTTCTCTTTAAAAACCTAACTTTTGTTTTTCTTAGAATTATTTCCTTTTAGTTAAAAAATCTAAAAAGAATTTGTTTTGGTGTATGCAAGTTTGAATGAGAGATAACACCAATCGTTTAATCCGAGCTGAACCATTTTTTAGACCAAAAAAATGGCTAATCCCAATCCGCCCGTTCTTCAATATATATATTATCCCACTAGGAATGTAATTCTATGTTGCATTAAGTTACCCGATGGAGCTTAGACCACATTTCATGAACATGCTTCCAAATCCTTAGGAAGTTAAACTGAATACGCTTATATTCTTATCTCTGAGTTAGAGGAAGTTTGTTTTATGATTAAGATTAAAAAACTATCTGAGGATGCGACTAAGTTTAGAGTTATTCCTTTTGCTCTTAAGGACAAACCCAAGAAATAGATGTATAGCTTACCCATAAATTCTATCTTAACCTGGAATAAATTTATTATCATTTTTCCAAAGAAAATTTCCCTATTCATGGGTTAGGTTTAGAAATAGCATTCAGAATTTTAAGATAGTCCCGGGAGAGCCACTCTGTAAGTATTTTGATGGATCGTTTTATCCAATGTCCTCACCACATTCAAGAAAAGTGACGATTATGCCAAATCATCTATGAAGGATTGGATTATTCTTTAAATCCTTAGAATCGATGCGTTAAGGGGATTTCATGATGAAAAATGCCAATGAAGCTTAGAAATTTTTAGAGAATTTTATCTGAGAAAACCATATAGTTGGAACACTATGATGAAAGAGTTTCATCAATTCCCGAACCCAAATCTAGTGGTCTTTTCTTAGAGTCAAACATAGTCTCTGAAGTAAAGATGGCTACAATCTTGTGCAAGTTAGAAACCTTAGAAATTAAAGAACGAGCTTCAGCTCAAATCAATCAAGTTTCTACCTTAGGTTGTGATAACTATCTTTCTTTAAGTCATGTTTTAGAGAAATGTCATCTCTTAGGAAATAACTTACCACTAGGTCAGGTAAACACTGCATTCTATCATCCCGTGAATGATCCATTTTTGCTAACCTACAATCTAGGTTGGAAAAATTACTCAAACTTTGTATGGAATCAGGGAAGCTACTTTAGAAATCAAAACTTTACTTTTGCTTCAACCCAAAAGGAAACACAGTTCCTTTTAGTTCACAAAAAAATTTACAACAACTGAATTTGTTTTATCCAAATCAGCCTTCTCACCATCAATCTGTAAATCATATTCCTCCCTGAGTTCTGATCATGATAAATGTCCCAATGTCTTATAAAAGGATTTAGAGATCATGATTAAAGCTTCTACATAGACCATCAATATGTTGACTCGGACATCCAACACATTAAATTTATGTAAACAATCGGGCAAATGCTTAATTCCAACATCCAAGCCATAGCTAGGTTGAAAACCTAATTTGCTCAACTAGCTAGTACTATGAGAGAGAGAGAGAGAGAGCGAGAGAGAGAGAGAGAGAGAGAGAAGGAAAAAATTAGGCTAAAACTATGTACCCCTCGTATGCATCCTAGTGCAACTGCTTCATTCTCGGTTTAAGTATTTTCATAAAATCATAATATGCGCTAAAACTAATGGTAGGCCTAATTTCTACAGCATGACCAGACTTTTTCTTGTAATAATTAATTTAAGGAAAAATTGCTTGGAGGAACTAAATATAATTGGACTATGCATCCTCACCCTCCAACTAGAGTCAACCACTTGTAAGCACCTTGACTCAAGTTTTCATGCTTTTACACCCCTAGCCTAACATTATATATGTACTTTATAGTGTATTTTTGAGTATTGCCCATTCTACCCTTTGCACTCATTTGTGGAGGGAGTAAAGTATTTTTTCTTATTGGCCAGCATAGCAAGTCATCATGAATTTGGAAGTCACTTACGATTAGGAGTTATGGCCGGAGAGGTTTTTTGGAGGGAAAGGGAAAATTGGAGGGAAATCTACTAAGTTCCCTCCAAAATAATGCCTCATATCAATGTATTACATTATTTCCTCTTTAGATCTACTCATAAGACCTTCAACAACCTTCAACATCCAAAATTTTCTTAACTTTTTTCCCTTAACTTCTTCAACAACCAAAATAGAAGATTCTTTAATGTGTGTAATTTCATTTAACACTAATGCAACCCTCATTAAAGTCAATATTGCAACAAGTTTAGCTGTATTGAAGATGCAAGCTGCAGAGAACTTTAGAGTATCGTACGAAAGTTTGTTGATAAGATACGCTATTGACAAGTTTTCTGATGTCTCATTTGAGCTTTCAAAAGATAAAGATATTCTCAACATGATAGATTATCATCGTTTAATGGGGTTAAATACGATAACCATGACTGTTACTAAAAGAGATGAAGGATCCACGCATGCCATAGGGACAGAAACAAAGCTTAAGTAAGTATTCAAAAGTATATTATCAGGTTCTAGATACACGTTATAATGGGAACTGTGATATTTACGTCTTATATGTGACGTGAAGACATCGCACATGACATATTGCCTTTATTTGTTACACATTGACTTTATTTGTGATATTTACGTCTTATATGTGACTTTACTAGTAATTGTCACACGTGACTTATATATATGTTACATTCAACTTGTAGTGTTCCTAATGTAAGCTCATAGTCATCGGAGCATATCGAGGAACCTTATGAGAGGATCACAATCAAGGAATCAGAGAGGATTCCAAACGACAATCCTTAAGGAGAGCGTGTGTGGATGATGAACGACGTAGTAAGTGACTCATCACGGATCCCAACATGGTGGCACGAGGCAAACTGGAAAAGGACAGCAATTTGAAAGCGCAAAAGAAGTTAGAATGACTCTTATATACTACTCTATAGCTAAGAAATTCACTTTTAAATATGTTAACAATGAGCCAAAACGTATTCGTGCTAGTTGCATGTTCAGAAAAGAAACAAAATGCTCGTTGTTGCTTTTCACTTCACCATTGAGCCATGTGTCGACCTTTGCTATAAAAAAAATGTTGTTCCTCAACATACTTGTGGACAACATAACAACACAGTTGGTCACTCCAGAGCATCAAGAAAGTGGATTGTGAGTATACTACAATCAATTATGAAGAGGCGTCTATATATTACCCCAACTGACATTAGAAAGGAATTGCACTCTCAATATGGCTTAAGAGTTAATTATTCTAAAGCTTGGTATGCTAAGGAGACAACAAAAGACCAAATATTTGGTTGCGTAGGGCATTCATATGATTTACTATCCTGGTTAGACCATTAATTTGTTGATGTCTTCTTTAGAACATATATGTATCACACTTAACCGTAAATATGACATGTTAGAACGTTATGTGACAAATACGCGTTGTATGTGATTTTTCAATGTTATTGTGACAACTAACTCCTACATGTGACATTTAGACCTTATACGTGATGTTTTGACCTTATTTGTGACGTTTGAGTATTACATGTGATAGTTAGATCTTGATCATCATTTAACAAGTTATTTTGACCATCATTTTAAGGTACCAAATGAAGGTGATGGAAACAAACCCAAGTAGTGTCTTCACCATTGAACAAGAAGAAATGATATTCAAACGTTTATTTGTGTCGTATGGTGCATGCATACATGGGTTTCTCAAGAGATGTAGGTCATTGCTCTTTCTAGATGGGACTTTTCTGAAAGATTACTACAAATGGATCTTATTAGGTGCGACTGCTTATGATGGTAATCAAGACATATTTCCACTCACATTTTGCGTTTGTGACCAAGAAAATGAAGTGAATTGGAGTTAGTTTATTTAAGGACTGCGGTATATTTTGTACAATCGAACAGAACCATACAATCCACCCCATCCTCTAGTAATTTTGTCAGATGCGTATATTTTGTACAATCGAACAGAACCATACAATCCACCCCATCCTCTAGTAATTTTGTCAGATGCCGACAAAGGAATAAAAAGAACCATACAATCCACCCCATCCTCTAGTAATTTTGTCAGATGCCGACAAAGGAATAAAACAATCTTTAGAAGATATATTTTCAGATGCATACCCCTCTAGATGTGTACTTCATCTTGTTGAGAATTATAAATTAAAGCTTAGAGAGATGAGTTTTGACTCAAGTGCTGCTCAACGTATTTCAAAATTGTTAGAGTTTGCTGCATACAAGTACACGAAAAGAGAATTTAAAGTTGTTTTACATGAGATTAGGATGACAGATCAAAGAGATTAACAAGTAGCTCTAAGTTATGGTCCAACTAAATGGGTGAATTTTGTATTTTCTGGTATAAGGTACGTCTGATATCAGCCATTTTCTATGAATTTGAGTTATTAAATGCCACATTATGCTTTTATATGTGACGTTCGTCTGTTACGTGTGACTCTTAGTTGTGTGCTATGATCTTTTGCTGTTGGTTGTGACATTTGTTGTTTATATGTGACACATGGCTATAATTTATGATAGTAAATTTTTGCTTGATACACAGATATGGTCATATCACTTCCAATGTTACTGGATCTTTCAACAATTAGATTCATGTGGAGAGAATACTTCCTATTTGTGATATGATGGATCATATTCATGTGCAAATTATGGAAAGGATGAATACTCACTACGAGATGGAAATAAAATGGAATAGCTATCTATGTCCTGAAGCGAAAAAATCCTTCAAGAAAATGTCACTAACGGAAGCACTCTTGAACTATAGCATTCTATAGCTAAAATCTTCGAGGTACCATCACAAAAATCAGTACAAGTTGATTTGGAATACAAAACTTGCACGTGTCGTGCATGAGATATATTGTGAATACTATGTAAACATGTGTGTGCTGCTATTAACTTTATGCATAAAGATGTGTACCAGTTTTGCGATTAGTTCATGACGACTAAAGCTTTCAAGAAAAATTATGATCCAATTCTCTTTCTTGTTCCAAATTACGATAAGGTAGATGTTACAGATGAAACCATTACCATGCTTCCCCCAAAGACGACAAAGATACGTAGAAGGAACAAGAATAAATGTATCAACAACAGATCTGAGAATAGACGTCCAGTTAGAGCTCAAGATGTCATGTTGAAGGACATAACTAAATCACGTGCACTGAACCTGTCCAAGATTAATGTTTCCTGGTAGAATACAAACTCTTTTGTGACTTTTATCTTTTACATGTTACTTTTGCCATTTTTTTGTGGCATTTACTACTTATATGTGACGTATTACCTGTTTGTATGACTTGTTGGTATTAACTGTGACACCTGTAAGAACTTTACTTTCATATTTAATATGTTAAAGAAAAGAACACTAAGAATTTACAAACATTACCTAAACACTTTATCATTTACAAATAGCTAGTAAAACATCCAACAGTCATCCAACAAATGAAACAATTATATGTAGAGTCTAATATTTCCACTCAATCAAAGGTACATCTTTCCCTCCAAAGTACAAAACATATTCTGGATCACCAATGTCTAACTTCAATCATAACTTCTTGTATTCACGACCTTCACATATGATTTGAGCAGCAAGTCTTGCCCGTAGCATCGCAGACTCCCTTTACAATGCTTCAATATTCATTACCTCCATTCCCTCGAGGATAACCTTGATGAAAAATATGCACGTATGCCACAATCATATCTGTAAAAATATCACATAACACTTAACAACATCAAATATAATTGGTAACGAGAATATAACACAGAGAATGTACAAATATCATATAATAATAGCATATGGCACACAGAATAGCAAAATGTCACATGTATTAATAAACTGGTAAGTATAAAAAACTTACGAGCCTTTTTGCATTCGACAAGGAACTGCTTCATATTTGAATGCTCTGAATGTTGACGCCTGGTCATATCCACTCACCATCCTATCTAAAAATAGTTGGATGGTAAACACGTCTCTAGCCCATGCCTCATGACCAGTGGAGCTGTAATGTCTGCATTTTTTGCCCTAAATTAACCTCAAGGACATGCCAATGATCAGCGTGACATATCGGAATTATCAAAACATCCTTCCCGATATCTATATGTTTCTTTATATAATTTTTATAGACATTTCTCTCATCCAAATTTGAAGCAGTTAGCAACTAAGTCTTTAGAAAAAAAAGAAAGTAAGCGAATGAAAGTCAAATAACATATAAATGCAATA
Organism: Asparagus officinalis; assembly: GCF_001876935.1. Lineage (NCBI taxonomy): Eukaryota > Viridiplantae > Streptophyta > Magnoliopsida > Asparagales > Asparagaceae > Asparagus > Asparagus officinalis. The sequence continues at coordinate 31,355,774 of NC_033801.1, forward strand.
TAACTCAAATTGTATTATGATCGACATTACTCACACTAAAATATAATGTGACAATAGCAAATTTTCTTTCCCGATCGACATTTTCTGGTAGCTTATGATACGGGTGTATCTTCTCTTCGAAACTTAGCGATCCTCATGGGAGTTTGAGGATAGATGATTCTCATGGTAACTTGAGAATATAGGTATAAAACAACACAGTGGAACATAGGTTGAAATGTGGAACAAGACGGCGAATCAAAAAATCGAAGCATCCAGTTTTTAGCCTATGAGTCGACTCATACATGTACATGAGTCGACTCATCAGGTTGAGTCGACTCATGTCTGTCACGAGTCAACTCACGAAACCCAACCGTTTTGTCAAAAATTTCTGACGAGTCAACTCACCTCATCATGAGTCGACTCACTTGACATGAGTCGACTCATGCATGTTTATGAGTCGACTCATCGACGGTTTTCTGGTTCGTTTGGGTTTTTGTTTGCACGAATTACTATGGGGTTTGGGCTTGTTATTTACCACTTTGCCATCCATGTTGTTACACTTATATAAAGGATTGTTTTAGGGTTTAAAAAAAAGAGAAAATCAATCAAGAGGGATTAGATTGTATTTGAGAATTAAGAGAGATTGTTCTTCAATTCTAGTGAGATTATGAGAGATTATAAACTATTTTATTCTCATAATCTAGAGAAGGTATTTTCCTTCGCTAATACTGAATTGTTCTTGTGTTCTTGTTATTTTCTTCTTAACTCACCTTTGATAATTCTGCGATCAAAGGTGCTCGCACGACGACTTGTATCAAGTTGGTATCAGAGCGATCAGATCCTGTGAAGGGGCATCCTGTGTATGGTCCTGACTCGATCGTAATATAAGAAACTATGTGAGATTCTTATTTTATTAGAAGGAGTCCAGAAATTAAGGAAGAAGAAGATGACTGAAGGAGATAGTTCAACAAGGCTAGATGCATTAGAGAAACAAATTGAGACAATGAGTTCGACTCTCACATAGCTCGTCAATATCTTCTAAGAAAAGGACAAAAAGGAGAAATCTTCTTCAAAAGGTAATAAGAAACTTATGGAGTTCGATGGAGAAGGTGAGGAATCTAATTCTGATAGGGAGGTCGAGATTGTCAAAACTATTCCGCATCAAGGGGGTAAGGGTTCTTATCAGAATTTGAAGATAGACTTCAAGGTAGAGATTCATATTTATGATGGGAGTGTAAACGTCGAGAGGCTTGATGATTGGATCGAGCGGATGGAGACGTATTTTACCCTCTACAGATATTCATCCAAGGAGAAGCTTGTATTCGCAACTTTGAAGCTTTCGGAGCATGCATTGACATGATGGAAATCCTATTGCAAGCAGGAA
>NC_033801.1:31358136-31421063 GCF_001876935.1 Asparagus officinalis
AATCCTCAATCGGCTAAAATCGAGGAATTGGAAGCCCGCCTCAATGTCATTGCTAACAGAAGCGAGCTCAAAGATGTGGGAGTTGTCAGGCCCTACCCTGCCGAATGGGACGCAGCCCCTTATCCTCCAAAATTCGAAGTCCCGACGCTGCAAACGTTTGACGGGACGGGATCACCGAACCAACATATTTATCATTTCAAGTCACAGACTGGGAATGTAATATCAAACGATGCCATACTGGCTCGATTGTTCATTGGCACCCTTAAGGGAGTTGCCTTTGAATGGTTCAGATTTAGAGAGACTCTTCCTGTCAAGATTCTTTGAAGAGGATACATAAGTCTCCATCCATACCCTTCTCGCCATTAAGCAGAAGAAGAGAGAATCCGTCAAAGCCTTCGTCAAAAGGTTCCGAACCATGGCTCTCCGGTGTTCGTCAGGTATGACACAGTCTACCTTAGTAGAGACCTGTCGACACAACCTGCAGACCAACATCCTAGCTCGAATAGGGGTTGCAGAATGTCGTTCTTGGAGACAACTGATCTCTCAAGGCGAACAGGCTCAGAAGATTATTGCCAGGATCAAAGCTGAAGAACAAAGTGGGCAAGATCAGCCCGAGCAATCGGACCAAGCCCAATCTTCTCCTGAGCAATCGGACCAAGCTCATTCTTCCCAGTCAGAACCAGAAGATACTACCAGTCAGAACCAGAAGATAATACGGCCACTGAAGCTAATCCTCTTCAGTAGGATGTCGGGTCTCCAATAACTATCACGTTAACAACTACCTCTGATAGTCAAACTCGTTAGATAGTGGCCCACTAGGCAACGTGCCATGTCTACCCTTTTTCCCCATGCACTTATTCAAGACTGGGGGTTGATTTATTTGTAGTTCATTGGATTCTGAGTAATAAATTTTCTGAGTTGTTATGTTTAATAAAATACCTCTGTCAACCACAGAATCTACCAAAACTATCACGTCCATCAACTTGTCAATCCGCTTCAATCCCACCAATCCTCTTCAAGTAGGATGGTGGGTCCACCAAAACTATCACGTTAATGATCACATCTGATAGTTTATTTTCTCCAAATTCCCCCACTAATCCTCTTCAAGTAGGATGGCGGGTCCACAAAACTATCACGTTAACCGTTACCTCTGATAGTCAAACTCATCAGATAATGGCCCACTAGGTGATGTGCCTTGTCTACCTCTTTTTATTCCCCTGCTAAGTCTTAATCAAGACTGGGGGTTGGTTACTTGGAATCCATTGGATTAAGAGTAACGAATCTTTCACATCGTCGAGTTAACATTACACTTCTGACGATTATCATCCCCACAGAGTATGCATTCAACTCGCATTACTCCCAATTTGTCACGTTAACAATATACACCTCTGACAATCAACTTATCAATCCTTACCAATAGGATGATAGGTCCTCAAAATTGCGCAAATCGCAATCTTCCCCAGGCCAGCAAGACACTAAGTCTTCAAAATCAAATTCAAATCACAGGTATCAAAACTCATTGTTCCTGATGATAAACTCATTTAGCAAGTTTCCCCAGCGAGACGCTAATTCCTAAAATCTTGTGCAAGTAACAAACATTCTCTTCTGTCAAGTTAACATCAAACCTCTGACAATCCACTTATCAATCCTCGTCAATAGGGTGATAAGTCCACAAAGTTGCTCCAATCGCAACACACATCCTGTCATGTTAACATCATACCTCTGACAACCCACGTATCAATCCTCGTCAATACACAAAGTTGCTCCAATCGCAACACATCCCTGTCATGTTAACATCATACCTCTGACAAATTCACTTATCAATCCTCGTCAATAGGATGATAAGTCCACAAAGTTGCTCCAATCGCAACACATCCCTGTCAAGTTAACATCAAACCTCTGACAATCCACTTATCAATCCTCGTCAATAGGATGATAAGTCCACAAAGTTGCTCCGATCGCAACACATCCTGTCATGTTAACATCATACCTATGACAACCCATTTATCAATCCTCGTCAATAGGATGATAAGTCCACAAAGTTGCTCCAATCGCAACACATTCATGTCACGTTAACACTAAACCTCTGACAAATTCACTTATCAATCCTCTCCAATAGGATGATAAGTCCAAATCGTCAAGTTAACACCACACCTCTGACGACCAAATCAACTTATCGACTCTCTCCAATTGAGCGATAAGTTCTCAAAATTGCTTCCATAGCAATATCTTTCTTGTCACGTTAACACTACACCTCTGACAAAATCCCCTTATCGACTCTCTTCAATGGAGCGATAGGTCCACAAACCCGTCAAGTTAACACCACACCTCTGACGACCAAATCAACTTATCGACTCTCTTCAATAGAGCGATAGGTCCATAAAATACTGTTAGGTTAACATAACACCTCTAACAGTCATCCCCCCTAATGAACTTGTTAATCCTTTTTTCCAACAAGAATAGCAAGTTTTCATTATAAAATCCCCAGCAGATTAAAGATTTTCTAGAATTATCCTAGTGATAATAAAGAAAATTTTTAAATTTCACTTTAGGTGAAAATTCATGCCAAGTTAATACTATACCTCTGGCACTTCCAACTTTCTTTCGGTGTTTCAAGCCACACGGGAAGAAACGACACCAAAAATCCATGCCTTACACGCATGGGGAACCTTATCCCAAATCCTAAGCAGGGATAAGCCTACGCCTAACACGCGTCGCCGGTTAGTCTTTTTCCGTAAAAATGACAAAGTCTATGTATTCAAAATCATAGCATCAAGTCTAAGAGAGTTCATTCTCTTAGCACAACGTTACATGTGGAACAGACCTAGATAATTCACATGCTAGCCCGACTTAAACGGTAGTCGGTAAAGGCTTATCAAATCCGTTGATGGCTGAGGGTTTGCCAAAAATCCTATGCACGTTTGCAGGCCCATCAGCTTAAGGGATAGGAGTCGAGACTTAAAACAGATACGCCAAAGACAAGTCTCAAAGACTTAGTCAAAAACGCACGGAAGCCACTTCCATGTCTTAAGTCAAAACGTTGAGGTCAGACCCGCGATACAAAAACCGAACGCCGAGGTCACACCCGTGTTCCAAATTCAACATGCCCCTTCTATGGGCTGAGTAACACTTAACACCCCTCGAGTGTCATACGAGCACTTGCCGCTTCTCAATACGTAGGGGAGAGGGAGGTGGTCATGCGTAATGATCTGCCCTTCTCAAGATACAATTTTGGGGGTAGGTGCTACTAAATGCATAGGTGAGGGAGTTATCCGCAGATTACCCAATTTCTTTATGAGTCGCCGTTGAAACTTGAATTCTGTAGGCTGTCTAAAAATCACAATAGATAGCTTATCCCCCATCAACCACCGATGATGGAAGTTACAATCTGACGACTTCCAGAAGGCTGTAATCTGAAGACTTTCGCGTAGATTGCTGAAGGTTACAATCTGACGACCTTCACGACAACTGATGGAAGCTCTACTTCAACAGCCTTCACAATCAACATCGGGAGTTACAATCTGACGACTCTCATATTCTCAAGGAGCCAAGACGAAGATTACAAGACAATGATCTTTGCAACGCTATGACAAAAAGAGATTACTTGGTGATAATCTCTGCAAGGCAAGACGCGGAGGTCCTCCCCGTGTTACAACATCAAAACGCCAGGGTCAAACCTCGCGTTTCAACATCAAAACGCCATGGTCGAACCCCGCGTTCAACATCAAAACGCCAGGGTCGAACCCCGCGTTTCAACATCAAAACGCCAGGGTCGAACCTCGCGTTTCAACATCAAAACGCCAAGGTCGAACCCCGCGTTACAACATCAAAACGCCAGGGTCGAACCCGCGTTACAACAAGCCAAAACGCGAGTGACCCTCGCGTTCATTGGTGTTCAGCCAACACCCAACCTCGCGTCTCAATCCAAAGACGTGAGGTTAGGGTCCTGAACGCCAACGTGGGCGTTTGACTCATTCAACATGAGTTGAACGGTTCTAAAACCGTTTCACACGATTTGAGGGCGGTTACACCCCACTTAGGAGAGATTTAAGGGGCGGTTTCACCCCCTTAATCCTCTATAAATAACTGAAGATCAATTCAGTTCAGGGGCGGTTCGGTTGGAATTTTTGGCTCGGATCAACCACCGAAGGTTGGCATTTATTCGGAGCTGAGACTTGGCAGCAAAGGGAGAGATCGGCAATAGGAGCTTCTTCAATCATCGGATCTGGAAGCATTCTTCAGCAACCGAGATCCAGAGGCTTTGATCCTTGGCTTATTAACCGAACTTTCGGTTCAAATCAACTCTTTCATAGAGTTTCAAACTCGTTCAGAGTTATCAACTCATCAAGAGTTCTAAAACTTGCCACGCAAGTTCTCCACAACGTCAAATCGTGAGGAGAAGACATCGTTCCAGTGAATCAAGACGTGCGGATCGTCAACGGAGAGCAAACTCGACGCGAGCATTCGAGGGAGGCACTCCATCGCCACCGTGAAGAACCCAGTTTTAAACAAAGAGGAAGAACCAATTAGGGAATATTTGTATTCTAGAGTGTTAAGTGTAGATATTTTAATGTTTTATATCTAAAAATTTATGGTAATGTATTATTAACCTCTAAGATACGTTTGCGGAATTTCAGGGATAAAATTCTTTTAAGAGGGGAAGAATGTAAAACCCCAAAAATTTGAATATTTTGTAATAAATAATAAATGTGTTGTATTATAAAAAATAATATTTATTAATATTTGAGTATGCTAGGAATTAATTTGATATCAATCCAATGTATATATGTGAATATAGAAGTGATATCATGCACACGTGCACGGGCCGAAATCTGGGAAAAATGACTAGTTAAAAGTATATACATTTTACATACTAAAGCATTTGGAATATAGAAAAACTTAAAAGACCAAAGTTGTAGGTATATTCAAGATCTTTGCAACAAATATTATATAACCTCATTCCAAGGTCGGATGTGAAATTTTTGGCCAAAATACCGATGGTTGTTTTTCTAGTCAGACTAGGTTTCTTGGTTCAATCAAACAGGTTTGTTTCGGGTTTACCTCTATAAATACCTATGTTTTTCACAAAAATTCCTCTCTTTTATTATATCTATGAACCCTAGTAGCCATCCTCTACCCTTAAAAACCCTAGATATTTTTTTATGAATATTAAGAGCTTTGTGGAGCATAATACCGACACGAGGGCGAGATTTTCGACGTATGACAAGGGAGAACGGGTTGTTTATGCTCGTGGATTGCTTACTATTTATTTCAGAGGCTTAGAATAATATTTAAGATAAGATTATCTTCATCCAAACCCATCCCCATAGTTAAATAACTAGTGTAGATGATTAATATGATATTGAATATGTGTCTTCATGCTTTAATTTTAACCTGAGATGTTAAAAGTAAGATTTTTTATAGTAAATCTTAAATCAATGCTAGATTAGTAATCTTTTCTTACTATTGATGATATTATCATGATTATGATCATTAGGGTTATTCATAATTTTATTTATATAAGAGAAATTTAAGTGATGTATTAAATATATATTTTCTGCAGAAAACTACAGCACTTTTGTAATCTTTACCTGATATTTTAAGATAGCAAACAAATTCAAAATTTAACCAAACTAGTTCCAAATGAAAGATATATGCATTTAGTTTATAAAACAGAAAACCATTATTAAAAAGAATTTGTATAGAGAAAGATATGTTATGTTTACTAACAATATGTCCTGCAGAAAATCTGTTGCATATGTATAATGTTTAACTGGAGATTTGAGATAACAAATGAACTCCAAACTAAACCAACATTATTCCATTTTAAATATGTATGAATCTAGTTTTCAGAACAGAAAACCATTTGTAAAAATAGTGTTTTTAGAGAAAGATATGCTCGTTTTACTAACAGAAGTCCCGTCTGTTTTTCTGCTCTTTTTGTGGAGCTGTGTTACGCCGTTTTGAGATGCATTCACAGAGTTTTGAGTCGCTTGATGTTACATATATAGTTATTAATATATTGTGTTATGTATTTAAGAATCCTAAGAGGATTATGATGAGTTTTGATTTGATCACATTTGAATTAGATATTGTTCATACACAGGTTGGATGTCGTTGATGAGCACAGCTCATAACTATATGTGATAGTGCATCGACATACCAGATATACACGGTTGATACATGAGGTGGATGTCGTTGATAAGCATAACTCAGTACTATATGGGATAGTGCGTCAATATACCAGATATACATAGATTATACATGAGGTGGATATCGTTGATGAGCTCAGTTCAGTACATGAGGTAGTGCGTCGATATTCCACATATACAGGCCATTGAGCCGGATTTTAGGAGGCTTGATCTAGTCGTCCGTCCCACACTAGGGTGCGATGAGGCTCGTAAGCCGTATTTCTAGGATACCTATTTGATAGTCCGTCCCGCACTCATGCTACGCACTGAGATTACGATGAGACTAATGAGCCGTGTACACAGTTCAGGATACCTACAGGGTAGTCTGTTGTATTGAGGCAATTACTTGATAGCCTAAGTATGATAAATATAGATTATGAATACGACCTACCACTAAGCTATATGACCGAGATACGATGTTTTTGAAAGTATATAAAATTATGTGTTGGTATTTTATTCTATCTCCCTAGTAATAGTGGAAGATATTATAAATATGATGTGTTAATGTCTTTTTTTTATTGCCTTCTTTATTTCTTAGTTGGAATCAATGATTAGAGATTCAGAACTTGAGACATATGTTTTATATATGAGGGTTTTTTTGTTTGGATTATTTCGCTCGACGTACCAGTCTCGTGTTATGGATTTCTAATTGTTGGTTTTATTAGATTTCTCGTGTTATGGATTTCTAATTGTTGGTTTTATTAGATTGTCTTTTCTTAGTTCGGTATTAATGTTTAGATATATTGGTTTTATTAGATTGTCTTTTCTTAGTTCGGTATTAATGTTTAGATATCTACAATTTGAGACTTATGTTATATACATGAGGGTTTCCTTGTTTAGATTATTTTGCTTGACGTACTATGTCTCGTGTTGTAGGTTTCTAAATGTTAATCCCACTTAGATACAGGAAAAATGAATCTAGGTAGATTATGCTTAATAGATAGAGCCTTCACTCCATCTAGCAGCCCTTTTCCTGTGGCAGATGGAGGTAATCTTGCTGTAGCGCTCTGACGCTCTTATTGTTGTTCTTTTTCTTTTAAATTACTTTTCAGGTAGTTCGGAGTTTCAGAGAGCCGCAGGGTGACGGAGTTCTGGCAATATTGCCGTCGCGTATTTTTACTTGTAGAGACTCCACTGTAGTTTTGAGTTTCATTCAGACATTAGAGTTTCATATTCATATTGTAAAGGCAGTGTGCCTTAGTACGATTTTTAGTTGATTCATGTTGAGATATTTTTATTATTTAGATATCAGATGTATTATAGTTGAGACATGATTCTTTTTATTTATGAGATATCTCTTCTATATCATGTCTATTATATTTATTTCCTTTATTTTGCCTGTTTTGTACATGCACTCCTATTTGGTTCCACTAGAGGATATTGCTTTGATTGGTGAAATGTGTTTATGCACAGTGTGGGTGCATGGCAGGTTTAACATCTCTGGTTTCACCTTGGACTGTAGTCTTGTGTGAACCCAAGGGCGTCACAGCATAATTATTATTATTACCGTGTCCGTGCACAAAATGAGCCCAAATGAGATCATAACCCAAGGACATTGAGCTTTAATGGTAGGGGTCATGTCCCTAAACCTTCCAGCACCAAAAATATTTGGGTGCAAAAATCTTTTTGATTTTAAAATCAATGTTTTTAGTGTATTTATTTTCATTTCTTGTTTTTGAAAAACATGTTTTGAGAAATGTTTTTAATAAAAAATTTATCTAAATAAAAACAAAACGATAATTTTTTAATATTTTTGTTATTATTATTATTATACATTTTATTAGCTTTGTTTTTAATGAAGAGGTTCATGTTTGAGCAACCCTCCCAGATTTATTGATCTTTCATTGGTATTCTTTCATATCATGTTTACTAGGTGTAAAATGTTTCTATATGGGTTGAAACAAGCTCGAAGAGCTTGGTATAATTGTTTATCTAGTATTTCTTGTCAAAAATGATATTATTGATAATAATTTGTTTTGTCATAAGCATAATTCTTTCGACCTTTATGGATAAAACATTTAAATTTTTTGACATTACAAGTTGCTTAATCACTTGTTCTTAAAAAGTGATGATTTATAGATTAAGCATGTTTTAATGTTATTGTAGTTTAGATTATGACTCATGATTTCATTTGGTTGTTTTGATTTTCATTTGGACTTTCATGGTTGTCATGATTTCATGGTTCTCTTGATTTGTTTTTATTTGAAAATATCTTTCATGATTATCATGCTTTTTCTTTCATTTGATTTCACAAATCTATACATATTGTTTTTATTAAGACACCATTTTTATAATAATATATCTATATGTGTTATTAATCAATCATGATTTATGTTTGATGATTTATGATTTTTTTGGATTTATTGATTAGACATTTGATCTTTGATTTTTTTATATTTTTGTTTTTGATATATATCTTATTGATATATTTATGTTTAAGACCCTTGTAACACCTTTTTCATAATGATATATCTTTATGTCTTCACTTGGTCTCTTTGAATATGAGTTGTGATTAGCATGTTCCATATCTATGCTTACTCACATATGTTTGCCTTAGTATTTTATTTCATATATTTTATGTGGCATTTTTATAGCTGGAGCTTTTTTCCTATAGTTGTTTTATACTCACCCATGCTTATTTATAGGGGGAGTGTAACACTCTCTTTCTCTCTTGTTGTTTTTCCTATTTTGATGTTGACAAAGGGGGAGAAATAAGTCAATTGTGAGTATATCACTCTATTGGTTTTATGCATGAGGATTTAAATTTATATAATCATTTGGTAGCATGTATATTTTATATCTCTTCGTGTAGATTGTTTATCATCATCAAAAAGGGGGAGATTGTTAGATCTCATGTTTATGAGCCTACTATCTAATCTAGTTTTGATGATTAACAAACAATTCCTAATAACATTTATCGAGTGTTTCTATTTGCTTGTTAGGCAATCTACACAAAGATCCTCTGTTGGAGGTTGGTTAAATTGCACATACACGATCATATTCATTAGAGGATGGAAGTAATTTGGAATGAAGCACGATGCATTCAAGTCCAAGACACACTATTGCTTCATCCATACTACAAAGAGGAGGATTGCCCAAGATCAAGAATCATGAGATCATTTAGCTTGGGTATATTAGTTTAGGTGTTTAAACTTTGTGTGTTTATACTTAGAGCTCAAATAATACACACATATTGTTTTCATTGCCTTCAAGTTTAGCCACATAAATATGAAACAAATGGATATAATTATATATACACACATATTTGTTTCATGTTTGTATGTGTTTGAAATGATTTTAACAAAATCAAGCTTTAACAATTTTAAATCATTTTATATATTTTATACAGTCTATTTATCCTTTCAAAATAAGTTTCAAAACTTGCTTGAAATCATTTTGTCAAAATCATGTATTTTTGAGATTTTGTATTTTGACCAATTTTGTAAAATTATGAGTTTTCACAAATGGAAAATGCAATTTGAAAAATTCTTTTTGTAAAAGAAGTTGTGATTAACATGTGTATTGTGTGATTACAAGTATGAGTGTTGTAAATGTTTATTGGTAAGCGTTGAAAACTGTAGAACTCCGTAAATTTTATAATGAATATATTGAATTTCTAATGATAAATAATTCCTTGTGAATATTAAATATATATATATATACATATATAAGGAATGTGATTATCAGTGTACGGGAACTCATCAAGTGTTTTTAAGTGAGATAATTTGAGTAGTTCGAGCATTATGTGGTGATCAGATCAAACCTGTCTGATATCAGAACCCTAGCCCCCTCTCTCCCCTCAAACCCTAGTTTCTCACTCTTTGGTGATTTGGAGGAGCTTTGAAGGGGTTTTCAGCGGATTTTTGGTGATTTCAGCGAGAGGGATCATCTTCCTCCAGATCTAGGGCTTCGTTTTCGTCGTAGGCGAGTAACATCTCGCCCAACTTCACCCCTTTTTGTTTTTATTGTTAGATTTGAGTTTTTAATCCGGTTTTTATTGAGCCCAAGTCGTATTTTGAGTAGATAAAGTAGATCTTATGGCATGAGGTGCAAAAATCATATATTTCAGTCTTAAAAAGTTCACTAATGATGTTTAATTAATGAGATCTTGATCTAAAACGTTTTTATGAAGGTTAAACTTATTTATTACTGTTTAAGAACTTTTAAAATCATGTTGATTAAGGTTTGGGATTTTTGGTAATGAGGTTTTAACTATTTAAACTTGTTATTTACTGCCATGCATTACTATTGAATTGTTAAAATTAGTTGGTTATAGAAAACCTCAAAAATTTTATATGAGTTTCGAAGCTAACAGAAACCTAGGCTGGGGTTCTGTCCGATCAGTGGTCGACCGCAGCGGACTCAGTTGTCAACCGTCGCGAGTTTTTGCCAGCAGAATCGCTTCTGCACTTTAAGCGGTCGACCGGCATGACCACAGCGGTCGACCGCCGCTCAGCTTTTGAGCCCAGTACTTCTCGGATCTGCGAGCGGTCGACCGGAGTGGGCTCTGCGGCCGACCGCCGCACAGATTATGGTGCCCTGTTTGTTTTTGTCGAACTTTCCACTCGTTCGAGTGTTTGCCTCGACTTTCTAACTTTGGTTCTCAGTTTACTAAATGTCTATGCATGATAGATGGCTTGAAATGCCAGTTTAGAATCACCCTCATACATCTCATCGACGATTACTATTTGGCCCATGTGGTGGGAAAACTAGGTTAAACTCAGTCCTCGTGTTGGACAAGCCCTACCCCTTAGTCCTCGTGTTGGACATACCCCTTAGTCCTCGTGTTGGACATACCTCTTAATCCTCGTGCTGGATATGCTTTACCACCCGGTCCAGGCGTTGGACAACGGTCACATCCGGTCCAGGTGTTGGACAACGGTCACATCCGGTCCATGCGCTAGACAACGGTTATTTTCAGTCCATGAGTTGGACGTTTACTTCATGCAGTCTATGGGTTGGACATTTAATTTATATAGTCTATGTTCTGGACACTTAATCGTTTTCTGACACGTCACTCATGTGAGTATGATATGACACTTATGTAGAATACGACATGATATTCATGTAGGACAATACATAATACTGCATTTACGTTCTGAGATGGGTTGTATCCCCTTTTACTTGTTTTCTGTTCACGTATTAGACTCTGGGTTTAGTACTTATGGATTTTCAATTTGGGATATAAGGTATATACATGAGGGTTTCCTTGTTTGGATTATTTCGCTCGACGTACCTATGCCCGTGTTGAAACTTCATAAGTACTAAGACCCATTGTTTATTTTTAGGATAATCGTTTATATATGTATATTTTGTGTTAACTGTATTTTCTTATACAACGAGCCCTCTCCCTTGGGGTTGGTTGTGATGTTGCTCGCTAGAGCTTTGACGCTCGTTGTCCCTCCCCCTTTCAGGTCACGAGTCAGGAGTCCGGAGAGTCGCAGGTTGATGGCGACACACTTTAGTGTTCGACTATCTATTCTAGCTATGCTTTATTTTTTGGAGCTCCACTATAGACGTTGTTTAGACATTTGAGGACTTTATTCTAGATGTTGTAAAGGCTGTGTGCCTTATTTCCTTTACTCAGACTTGTTGTATTTGAGATGTATTAAGAACTCCAGTTTGTTCATTTCAGACATTGACTTTATATTCTTGTATGTTGGATGATGAAATATTATTTGATCACTATTATTCCATCAGTTGTGTCTTACAATATCTTTTACTTGCTTTTGTACCTACACCTGTTATTGATTCCACTAGACAGATGTTAATTGTGAAGGTGAAACATGTTATTGTACGCTGTGGTGCATGGCAGGTTTGACATTCTTGGTTTCACCTTGGACTGCAGCCTTGTGTGAACCCAGGGGCGTCACAAAAACCGATTGTGAACATTTTCGGTGAACGTTGAAAACCAGTTGAGATAGTGAAGATTCTCCTCAAGAGTGGAGAGCGGAGACGTAAGTCGAGAGAGACCGAACTCCTTGATCACTTTGTGTGTTTGCGATTATCCTTTGTCACTATCTCATTTGCATATTTATTCATGTTTATATCGCCCTTGTTTTTAATTACTTATCCTTTCTCATAATTTGTTAAATATCATACTTGCTAGGATATAATTGTTAATAAGTTTTAAATCGGTATTAATATCGGATTAAATTAGTAAATACCCTATTCACCCCTCTAGGGTAATTTCAGACCGTTCTAAGGTGATAGAACATTCAGAAGGGATCAGATAGTGAATCATCGCATGATAGATCACTATCTTGATCGAGTGATAAGCAGGTGTTCATCACATGGTAGAACACTACATGACAAAGTATTTTCAAAAAGAGATTGACTATCAGAGGTAATCATTAACATGATAGTATTTTGTGGAGCTGACTGATGGTTTTGTGGAGAAACCGAGACTACCCCTACACTAGCGATAATTAGGATTGAAGAGTAAAGATGCCTGCATCAAATAAAACTTAGAACTTATCCTTTAGGATGTAGCATTTAGAAGTGGGATGATGAACCATCCTGTAGTATGCACAGTAGTTGGGATCATCCGTTCTCGACATCTCCTCAGGTCAAATTGATTTTGGGAGTTTAATCTTCCTCGCCTTGATCAAGAACCTGTGGACTGGGATGACTTGCTCATCGTTGAAGTCGTACTTCTGCTGAAAGTGGCTATCTAAAGATTTGCCCTTCTGCTTCAATGAAGATTTAGGGGAGGAAGTGGCCACTACCACCAAAATATCCTTCCCCTTTGATTGTTTCTGAGGGGTGTGGTCTCTCTGGTTATCGCCTCCTCGAAACTCACGTGGCTCTTCAGCATCTATACGCTTGAGCATGCTTTTAACTTATTCTCCCTGGCAGATTAAGTCTTTCCATAAGCAAGCTTCAATAGCTCCCATATTGGACAATATGTCGATGGAGAGATTGTCCCAGCACATCTCAATGAGAGTGACCTCGAAAACCTGATCACGGGAATGCAATGATTGATTCCTGAATCTCTTGACAAAGTTTCTTACAGCCTCTGTCTTCTTCTGCTTTTCTGCTAGCAGGGTGGCCATGGATACTTTTGTGTCATCGTCGAAGAATTTGGCTATGAAGAGCCTTTGCATGTCCTTCCAGCAAGTGATGGATCCAGGCCCCAATATGTGGAACCATTCAAAAGTGACCCTCTTGATGGTACTAATGAAATGTCAAGTCATAATAGGATCTTTTCCCACTATGTGTCAAGTTTGCGCTTAGAAGTAGTAAATATATTGGGTAGGAGAACCCTTGCTATCGAACTGTTGGATGTTAAGTGGCTTAAATTTCAAAGGGTAAGGGACGTAGTCCCTTTCGGCAGGGTATGACCTGATGACCCCCAGTTCATTCACATTTTTCTGTAATTTTAAGGCATCGAGTTGGCTTTGGAACTCGTCGAGCATCTTATCTTGCTGATTGTTACCAGAATACAATGTCCCTTCTAAAGATTCAAATGATGAATCAGAGTGCAACTCTGGATTCCATTCTCCTTCTGTTGTTTGTGGAGGAGTAGGTTCCCGTTCTTTGCTCTTGATTGAGGATTTCAGGAGAGCCCGCGATGCCCTCTATTTCTTCTTCTTGTTCAGGAGATTTTCTAACATCTCCTTTATGGCATTGATTGTGCCTTGCTGCATGTCAATTGCAGCTTGGTGCTCGTCAAGTTTTCTAGCTATATCATCAGAGATTTTAGCTATGTGCACCTTTGTACGCTTTGCATTGAGCTTGAGGCCTGAGGTGTTGTTACCGCCAAGCAATCGTCACCCCCCTCATCAGAAATGGAGGCTAACCGCCTGTAATCAAGACGTATGACAACCCCTTTTTTGGTCCGGGTGTGCTAGTAGACACCTTCATGCTCAATAGGGAGGCTTTTCAATCCCGGCAAAAATTCAGCATCAGAAGAGTCTGAATTCTTCGCCTTGGACTTCCCTGTCATGTTAACAGTTACAGTTAGGAGATCCAAGTCATCAAGAGCTCGTTTCCTCACACGACTGTGTCTTTGGCGAGAAAGTCTTGACACCGCACCACACCGACATCCAGTGAGCACTGTTGTGATGAGCTTCTGACAATGGCATCGAGGCGTGCGTTTGTGCATCTGGTGTTCTCTGAAGTCCATAGTAGGTTGATGTGTATAACCCCCAGCGTCAGAAGGACCAAGTACTAGATTCTGGCAAAGTTGCCTATGCAGGCGAAGTTTCCTAGGCAGGCGAACCTACTTGATGTGGCAAAGTTCATCTATTCTGGCAAACTTCATTGTTAGGCAAAGCTTGGTTGTTTTGGCAAACTTCATTGTCAAGCGAAGTTCATTTGTTTAGGCAAACTTCACTGTCTATCAAAGTTCGTCTGTTTGGTCGAACTTTGTTGCTGGCAAAATTTGTCTGTTCTGGCGAACTTCATTGTCTGGTGAAGTTCATTGTTAGGCAGACTTGAGCTTGATCATGTTGGCAAAGTGCGCCTATCGGGTGAACTTCGGCTGCCTTACCCTTCTGGCGAAGCTTGGCTTACAGGCGGTGTTAAGCTGTCAGGCGAGCATGGTGAGGTTCGCCAATTGATTTAAGTCCGCTTAATTAATGAAGTTTGCTTGACAGGGGAAGTCCGCCTGAATAGTGACCTTCGTTAGAAATGTGAGGTCTACCTGAACTGTGCAGTTTGCCAGATCTGGGAACTTTGCATTGTAGCTCACCAGAACTGAGAACTTGGCGCTTGTTCTTGGAACTAGCATTGTTTTTTAGGCCTAAATAATAATTTAGCCCATCGAATAAAATCAGAGCAGGTGCTTCATGGCGTGCGTGGGCTTGTCGTCACCTCAGCTTGGCCCTCTTTGAGAGAGGAGCGTTTATGTAGACGGTGTAGGTGTGATTAGTGCCAACACGAACCTTGGTCCCCTCAGAAACAGAAGTTTGCATGGATTGGTTAACAACCCAACGAGCGACTGTTTGGTTTGCATCTTTGGCCTTTTGGCCAACCTCAACACTCTTGGGAGGGATGGAACCCCCAGTGTTTGCTTGGGTAGAGTTTTCAAGCGCGATAGCCTTAGCCAGTTAGGGCTGGGCCACACGCATTACTTTGCGGCATTTGCATGACGCCAGACCGCTAGAAGAATCCAAAGACAAGTACTCTTTGTACTTTGCTTGATCGAACTCTATGACAAGGGACTCAACAATTATCCCTGCAGCAATCTCGTCAAACTGCGCCACCACCATCTTGTCTAAAAGAATGGTCTTTCCCACTGTGGTCACCATCTTCTATTTGTCATAAAATAGATCTCAAATTTGTATTAATCGAATTGTTTGTTACAAATCAAAATCGATTTTACACAGAAGAAGAGAGAATGAATCTAATCTCTCCTTGTTTAACATGGGTTCTTTGGGCGATAGGATGCTTTCCTCGATGCTCGTGTCGGGTTTGCTTCCCATTGACGATTTGAATGAGATTGTGGACAAACTTCAACGCGTGGTAGAAGTTTGGTTGGATGAGATCGAAGGCCAAACAAGTGCTTGATTGCTTGTAGGCCGAGTATGCCGAGATCTCAAAGTTTGGTCCTCTTCTCCTAAGGATTCGAACAAGACTACCAATAAGCTTCGTCGCATGGTAGAAGCTTTATCGAAGTTTGAATACCCGAGCTAGGATATTTGAGAGCCGAGTGCACAAGATACTAGGTTCATCATCAATCTTACAAACAGCATCCTTACAGACAATATAGTCTTCGATAACATTGTAGCCGCTATTCTAGAGGAAGAAAGTCGGTGCAAAAATAAGAAAGATAGGCAGACAAGTTCGCAACAAGCAAATGCTTTATCGATGATGAGAGGAAGATCAACAGAATGTAGCTCCAGTGGGAGTCATACCCATGGTCGATCAAATTCAAGAAATAAGAAGAATATCAAATGCTACAACTTGGCAAAAGGGGCACGTGAAATCAGAGTGTTGGCTCAATAAGAAGAGTGGTGATGAAAAGTTTTTAGAGCCATCAACATCTCAAGGATACGTTCTTAGCACATCAGATGTTGGTAAAATTTTATACGATGGAACAACCACTGTTGATGAAGGCAGAAAGAAGTTTGCTGATGTCTGGCTTCTAGATTCAGCAACCTCCTAGCACATGACCTCCCGGAGAGAATGATTTCACAAATATGAACATATTTCAGAAGGATCTGTATTCATGGCCAATGATCATATCTCAGAGATTTTTAGTATTAACACTATCAAAATTAAAATGTTTGATGGTACAATACGCACCATTCAAAATGTGTGACATGTGAAGGCCTTGAAGAAGAATCTATTGTCTTTAGGATAATTAGATGAGCATTAGTGCAAGACCCATATAGAAAACGAGATCATGAAGATTGTTAGAGGATGCTTGTTGTAATAAAAGGAGAAAAGATAGCTGCAAATCTCTACATGCTCAAGGGAGAAACCCTGTAAGAAGCTGATTCATGTGTTGCATCAACTAGCTGATTCATGTGTTGCATCAACTAGCTGATTCATGTGTTGCATCAACTAGCTATGGAAAAGAACAAATCATGAAGATTGTTAGAACGAGGCTTGAAAATTCTCTTCGATAAAGCCTCCGCTTGTTTCGAACTTGCCTGCCTGTCTTCCTTATTTTTGTGCCGACTTTCTTCCACCAGAATAGCTGCTGCAATGTTATCGAAGACTAAATTGCCTGTAAGGACGTTGTTTGTGAGATTGATGATGAGTTGATCATGCGAGTCAGGTAGACACTGAAGTAGAAGCTCTACATGTTCATTAACACCGATTGCGTATGCCCCAACATTGTTAGTTGGAAGAATAGTGTGTTTAGAGTGTTAATGTGATCGGTCATTGATGTAGATTCCACCATCCTCAGAGTGTAAAGTCTCATTTTTTTTTAAAATTATTGTGTAGAATTTTGCCTCATATAGTTTCGTTAGAACATCCCAGATCTCTTTGCTGTTTTCTTCTACTATATGCTTGATAACACCACATCTGCTAATACCAGATGGAGATTAGCAATAGCATTTCTGTCCATCTCGTTCCACTTCTTATCATTTGTGATGTCGTCCGGCCTTGCTCTGATGGCCGCTAGACAATTATCTTTTCTCAAGATAGCCTTTATTTTTAACTTCTATAGTGATAAATTACTCCTATTTAATTTCTTGATCTCGAACTTCGCCCCCATTGCTTCTGCCACCAATAGTAACTTCTTACTATTTCACGTAAACAGTAATTGTATTTATGAAACTTAATCGCATCCGTGAATAGTGATGTACTTATGAATAGTACCATATTTACAAACAGTACCATACTTGTGAATAGTATCGTCACCTTCAAAGAGAAAATAATAATCTAACTTATTTTCTGATGTGGAGGATCCACCTTTGGTTGCAGCCATAAAGTATATGATAAGTAGATACACACACTCTAAGTCAGGCTGTGATATCACTTGTTGGGACAAATCCGGTGCCCAATAAAGAAATGTCCTAGCAAATAGTAAAGTAGAAGTAATAAAATGAACACACAGATCACTACAAGAAATTACATCTTTAACGAAGGGATTTCCCTTTGTTAAAGAGCTGAAAACCTTCGTTACTGTAAGCCAGTGACAGGAAAAAATCTCTTCGTCATCCGTCGTTGAAGCTTTCTTCGCTAAAGTGTCACGAAGATTATAATACATGTCATTATAGAGTCTATAACGACAGAACATATTATCATCGTTCATATCTCCGATGGTAATTATCACTGTTGCTACTATCAGTGACGGAGAAATTATCCCGTCGTTACTGTAAAATGATAGTTTTTCATTACCGTTGTTGTTGTGTAATGATGGTTTTATATGCCCGTTGTTATTGTGTAACAACATGTGACAACCCTGTCGTTAAAGACCTATTAATGACGATTGGATACCGTCGTAAAAGTCCTTATGCTGGGTAATTAGTAACCCATCGACAATAGTGCTTTCCCTTCGTTGATGTACAAAATACGGTTTATAAAACCATCATTGTAGACTATAAATTTCTAATATACATTATTGATAATTTTTTTATTCATAGGCAACTATCATAGAACACATTCATATTATTCTCAACATGACACTGAGATTCATAACACAAATATATTAAAAATACCCAATAATGAATAAAAGGGGAAAAACTCCATTCATTAATAACATCAATAAATAAAATTCCTTCATCCTCAAATATTTAATACTAATAACAAGAGTTAATATCCCAATCATTCCAAAGAAAAATACGTAAAACTATCTAAAGCAAATTAAAATAAAAGTCTGGGAAAGACATATCCTTTCATCTCTAGTCATTGTCAAAAAAAGACTTGAGCTACCCCCTCTCCTAGTCTTGCATGGATTGCCTAAAAAATTAAAAAAATCACTTAATTAAAAAATACCAATTAAGCAAATATTATCTTATTAAGTAAAAATCGCATTTTCTCTTACGCAAGTAGTCAATCATAAAAGTATATAAGAGATTTTACAAAAAATAATTATCTAGTCCTGCACATGTTCTTGAGTTTTAGGAGTCAATGAAGATTGTTGCCTAAAAAAATTTCATGCATAGCTTTCACTTATGACTCTAAGTCAGACATCCTTTGTTGATGTTGATGTTGATGTTGTTGTTGCTCCTACGCATCTAAGCATTATTGAAGCATTTGATTCTTTCTATTTTCTTCGATAACCCGTGCTTCCATATCAGATCGACTAGGGAGTGGTCCTATCAAATCTTTTAAAGTAGTCCCGTCATCAAATATAGTGATCTGACCAAGAGATTGCTTCCCCCAAAATTTATCAATTATCTTAATTTCTGAAAGTGAAGGGTTTGCTTGTTTGACTTGAACGATTATATATATATATATATATAATATTTACATATTTATCTTGATCCCCTTTATCTAGTGTGTCATTAGCTTTCTTTCGGGTTTCGTGGAATACTTTTTTCACATCAGGTTGATTTCCTGACTTGCCACCCTTATTCAAATATTAAATAAAAATGAGTACAACATCAAACAAAAAAAACAAAGTAATTTTAAATAAATAGGAATTTAATTTTGAATGTATACTAATCCCCATGCAATTTATCTAAAGGGTTTATTGCACGTTTGGTGGAACATCTTTCTTTTACCTTCTTTTGTTGGCTTGCTTTCTATACATCAAGATTAAAAAAGAATTTTAATAATCCAGCAATATACATGGAACAAAATAAATAATATTAGGAGATTAATACCTAAAATTTTAAAGAAAAATAATGTTCCTTAACTAGCCAATCCTAGTCATCAGCACTCACTCTTGCAGGTTTATTTCTAAGTACAACTCGTAATGAATTTTCTTTCACATATTTCTTGTTCATGTTACCACGCCACTTATTTCACATATCGCGCAAGTGTGTCATTACTGAATCAAGCTTTTCCTCCATGTCCTCAACATCAAATTTATCTTACATTAAATTTGAATCAGAATTTAATTTATAAGAATTAAAGACCAATTAAAAAAATACATGCACTCTACAATAGCAAACCATATTTCACATGATTAAATATTACCATATAATATATTAGTAAATATAACAAATTAATAAAATAACTCATTGTCATTAAAAGATAAGTAACGTAGGAGCTAGGATTGTAACTAATAAAATGACTTGTTAATGGAAAGTGGTATGTCCAAGCTTGACAAGTACGTCTGAATAGCTAAAGAAATAATCATTTGAAAATGCATGTAACTTAATTAAATACCACATATGCTAAGTTGGTTTTGAAGTTATATTTTTTTTTCTTAGGAACATCAAATACAAGGTGGACAAGCTTCAAATGAAGGAAGGAAACTAATAGCACCAACGTAGATAAGAAGTAAGAGAAATAATATTTCAAGGAGGCGAAATCTTAAAGCTATTGCACTTAAATACCATATAATTTTCCTTACTTTACACTTATATACCCTCACTTATTTTTGATAGTACTTATTTACCCTAAAGTAAATTCAGACTTATATACCCTCGCTTGTATTTGGAAAGCACTTATATGCCCGAAATTTTTTAAAATTTACACTTAAATACCGTAAAGTTTTTAAAAATTGCACCTAAATAGTATAAAATTTTAATTACTAGTTTGATTCCTTCAAAACTTATGTTATTGTTATCTGTTTTAGTTCTTTTACTCTAAATTGTAAGTTTTATACATTCGTGTGTTCCAATGGGAAGAGCACGACGAGAAAATGCTCGTCATTAGAAACAAAAAAAAAGTTAATTGCAGCTAAATGCCTTATTATTTCAACTATGATGTACTTATATACCCTCACTTATTTCTACTAGCTACCTTGAACTTTTTAAAACTTTCACTTGTTTCCTTTCTAATTTTTTGTAGCACTTATATACACTAAATTTTTTAAAACTTATACTTAATAAAAGTAAAGTTTATAAAAGTGGATCTTAAATATCCCAAAGTTTTTAAAATTTACAGTTATATGTTGACAAAAGATAATGAGACAAAATTTCCTTTAAGTGTTAAAGAAGTGGAAACAGACATGGAATTGCACAGAGCTACAGTGACCGGGCAAATCGATCCAGCAAAAATCTTGAAAAAACTCAAGAAAAAGAGAAGAAAGAGAGCAGAAATCATAGAAAATATTGGCGATGAAGATGAATAAGAAGCAAGCCAAATGAATTTAACACCAAAAAATTTCACCTTGCATGATGTAGATCATGACCATGTTAGGAATATAATTGACATTTCAAATAAACACTCGGTGATAAACTTTGATATGTTTAGCGATAAGAATCCAAATGCATGCTCCATTGTATAGCTATACGTTCCATGAATTTTCTTTTGATTCTAATGAATTACATTTGATATTTAATGTGTGCTAAGAGTCATTGTACGAGCTCTTTTTCTAAAAATTTTTGGGATTAATTATGGAGAGATAAAACTTCATTGGTCTCAAATTCCTCTTTGTAAACTCCATTTTTTCCTTCATCGCTGCATCGTGGACACATGACAAGCAAAAACTTTGCATAGGGGTGCCAAAAACAAGTGACGGTGCATAAATGCAAAGTAGAAGAAACTATATGGTACTTGACTGCAAATATACAAAACATAAACAGAAGAGTTCACGAGGGTGGCTGTGTTACCTTCGAGCAGTCGAGATAGAGGAAGAGGAGGCGATGATGGGGGTGGCACTAGGGCGAAGACGGCGCTGGGGTGGTGCTGTGGCGGTGCTTGACGACAAAGAGGTCTCGACGACAAAGAGATCTCAACCACGAACTGAAGACGATGATGAACTGGACAACGAAGTAGACCTTAGGGCGAGTTAGAGATGATGACGAGTCTCGATGACAAACTGGATCGGCCGACGTGCACGCAGATGGATTTTTGGCTCTGGATATTGGGCGGTCGACCGGACATGGAGCGGCGGTCGACCGCGTTTGGTCCAGAGAGTTGGGTGAGCCTCTGGACTTTTCGTGGTCGACCGCACATGGCGCTGCGGTCGACCGCGATGCGGATTTCGGTCTGGGTCTGTTTTCCAGACCCGTTTCGTTTGGGTTTCCTATAAATACCTAAGTGGTGTTTCTAGGGGTAGTAAGGCAGGAGTTTTGAGCAGATTGAAGGAGTTTTCTTTGGGTTTCTATTCTAGGAGCAATTGGTGAGATCAAGAGTTGATTTGTTGAGGGTTTATGAGAGATTTGTAACCCTAGTTGTATCCCCTTGATTTCTAATAGTGAAAACTCCCCCCTCCTTGCCCCGTGGACGTAGGCATCTCGCCGAACCACGTAAAAACTGGTGTTGATTGTGTTTGTGCTCTTGTTGGTGTGTTGGTTTATCTCTTTCGGCTATTTGGTTGGATCTCGGCATAGGGGTTTCTCCACAACAAGTGCTATCAGAGCTCCGGGCAACGCTTGAGCTTTTTGGAGGGGTAGATCAGTTAGGAAGTTCATCTAGAGCTTCGATTGGTGATAAAAATTGGATCTTTGTGGTAAAGTTTCTATCTTTTTCAAGTTGGATCTATTTCCTATTTGTTCCGTAATTGTTTATTGGGTGCTTTGAGATATATGGCCAGAAAAGATAAAATGGGGAGGGTTCTTCTAGTGTGAAGACCGTCCAAAATTTGAATGTCCATTCTATGAAGATAGATGTGGAAAAGTTTGATGGCACAAATAATTTTGGACTTTGGCGATGCGAAGTCATGGATGCGCTAAATGCGCAAAATTTGGAAGATACGTTGGAGTTGGACGGGAAACCAGACAACATGGATGATAAGGTTTGGAATAAAATGAATAGAACGGCGTGTGGTGTGATTAGGTCTTGTCTTACCCAAGATCTAAATTATGATGTGATGAATGAGACTTCGGCAAAGAAGATTTGTGAGGTCCTAGAGGGCAAATATTTGACGAAGAGCGTCGAAAATCGTTTGCATTTGAAGAGGAGGCTTTATCGCTTCCAATTGAAGAAGGGGACATCCATTAGTGATCACATGAACCACTACACGAAGCTACTTGCAGATTTGGCGAATGTGGATGCTATAGTTGAAGATGAAGACAAGGCATTGTTGTTATTGAGTTCCTTACCCGACGAGGAATATGAGACCTTCGTCCTCACTCTTATTAATGGGAAGGCATCTCTTTCGTATAGTGAGGTCACCGCAGCTCTTGT
Organism: Asparagus officinalis; assembly: GCF_001876935.1. NCBI lineage: Eukaryota > Viridiplantae > Streptophyta > Magnoliopsida > Asparagales > Asparagaceae > Asparagus > Asparagus officinalis. The sequence continues at coordinate 31,380,975 of NC_033801.1, forward strand.
GAATTATCAACTTCGTAAGAAGGACAAGGAGACTTCCATTGAGCCGGTTGCGGGGGCATTGGTTGCAAGAGCTAGAAGTCCAAACCGTGGTAGGAGGTCACAGTCTAGAGGGGGAATCCTATAGTTGGTAGGAATCAGTGTGCCTTTTGTAGAGAGGATGGACATTGGAAAGCCGAATGCCCAAAATTGCAAGCCAGGAGGAATAAGGGGAAAGCTATTCAAGCTTTAGAGGTGAATGTTTCCAAGGCTAGTGGTGACGTTTCTGATTCAAATTCTTCAGGCTATTCGTGCCCAGCTCTTCCGTCAGTTGGTGTTGCCGACTCCACCGAGTGGATGTTAGATTCAGGTGCTACTTACCACATATGCCCTAGGAGGGATTGGTTCTCTAGCTTTCAGGAGTTGGAAAGAGGAGATGTTGTTCTTATAGGTAATGATCACAGATGCCCTATTGGTGGTATTGGTACCGTTCGTATTCGGACGAGTGACGGGATGATTCGGGAATTGGTTGATGTGAGGTTTGTTCCTCAACTGAGGAAGAACATCATTTCACTTGAGGTATTGGAGGCAGCAGGCTATAGGGTGACCTTGGCAGATTCTCGCTTGAAGGTCACATCGGGGTCCATGATTGTGATGAAGGGCGTCAGGAGGAGTAACTTGTATTATCTGCTTGGGAGCACGGTGGTGGATAGAGCGCTGACGACTTCTTTGGCTAGGCTGTGGCATTGGTTGGTGCTGGGATATATTATTGGTTATGCTGTGCACAGATTATTGAGGAGTGCTATGACCTACAGATTAAAGTCCTGTGAGCACATTGGGATGAGCGAGGAGACCGAAGTGGAGTTCAGCACTTCTATCCACCGATCGAGGGGTCTTATTGGAGGTGTTCAGTCAGGCATTGGGGGGCCTTCCATGTATGCATCATTGGAAGGTAATTGTTATTTTGTTTCCTATGTTGGGGATTGTACTAGGCATATTTGGATTGCAACCAAGTCCCGTTGGTATAAAGCCCTAGTAGTCCGTAACAGTTGGAGGAGGTGTATGGGCAGAGAGGTTACCCGTCGTACTAGTTCTAGTAGGGGTCATTTCTTGCATTAGTGTCGAGCTCATGGCAGTTGGAGACACTTCTTAGGGGAGGATACAGTGGGGCGACGTGATGAGATGGCGGATTTAGTGGGCCGTTCTTTTCTGGAGGAGGATCAGCTTTGGTTGTCGAGCAGTGGATTTGGTATTCTGGCTTCGATAGGTTTGGGTCATCTTATGAGGTTGCCTACTGCTACGTGTAAAGTTGTTAGATCTGGTAGAGCTGTTTCAGATTTTGGTCGGCGTCGGATATTTGGCTACCCAACACTTGGTCACATCGTTGATGTGAGATTGGATCCGATTGCGCATTTGGGATTCAGGAGTTCATTTGGCTATCAGTTGGGAGCTTCTGAGTTTGGTCTGGGTAGGTTTGTCACTTTGGACTCTTGGCAGGTAGAGAGTATTGATCAGATCAGAGGGATACCGCAGCAGGTGGAGGTTGATGCTACTCCACATCGGGTGGAGCTTATTCCACATACTCCACGTCATTTTGTATTAGTTGGGATTCCGACTGAGGTGACACAGTTTGGGGATCAGATTGTTCAGGATACAGATGACGAGTTGGTAGATCCGAGTGCAGCTGGTGGATATAGCTTGGATACGGGCATTGTTTCACCTCAGGTAGAGGTGTTTGGATCGCTTCAGTTTGGGGTCGTTGATGATGCTATCAGCCACAGTTTGGACTGAGGGCCTTTGGAGGCTATTGGGTGAACTACGTGAAGGCTTGATTCCTTAGAGAGGATACGTAGGCAGTCAGTTATGCTGCAGCCGATTTGGAGAGTAGACATAGTTGTTTTGGGGTGAGTGTTCGCACTCCCGTTTGGGTCTCTACATGTTGTGGATGGGGTCCGTTGTCATGAGTCCGTTACCATGGCGTACTGGATGCAACAAGTTGAGGCACTGGTTTGGTCGGTGTCGGCTCAGTTTTGGGAAAACGTTCGCCGAGGTGGAGAATTGTAGATTCGAGGTGGAGAATTGTAGATTCGGCGAGTGTATGGAGTTGACCACTGAAAAAGTCGAAGGAGTGCTTTTGGGCGTCTAGCGGTCGACCGGCAGTGAAGTTGCGATCGACCGAAATGTGCACGCAGATGGATTTTTGGATCTGGATATTGGGCGGTCGACCGGACATGGAGCGGCGGCCCCGGCCGGTTGGTGCGGTGAGCCTCTGGACTTTCGGTCGACCGCACATGGCCGGCCTGCGGTCGAAACGTGCATGCGAGGCGTGATGCGGGTTTCGATCTGGGTCTATTTTCATGAGTCCGTTGCCATGGCGTACTGGATGCAACAAGTTGAGACACTGGTTTGGTCGGTGTCGGCTCAGTTTTGGGAAAACGTTCGCCGAGGTGGAGAATTGTAGATTCGAGGTGGAGAATTGTAGATTCGGCGAGTGTATGGAGTTGACCGCTGAAAAAGTCGAAGGAGTGCTTTTGGGCGTCTGGCGGTCGACCGACAGTGGAGCTGCGGTCGACCGAAATGTGCACGCAGATGGATTTTTGGCTCTGGATATTAGGCAGTCGACCGGACATGGAGCGGCGGTCGACCACGTTTGGTCCAGAGAGTTGGGTGAGCCTCTGGACTTTTCGCGGTCGACCGCACATAGCACTACGGTCGACCGCGATGCGGGTTTCGGTCTGGGTCTATTTTCCAGACCCGTTTCATTTGGGTTTCCTATAAATACCTAAGTGCTGTTTCTAAGGTTAGTAAGGCAGGAGTTTTGAGCAGATTGAAGGAGTTTTCTTTGGGCTTCTATTCTAGGAGCAATTGGTGAGATCAATAGTTGATTTGTTGAGGGTTTATGAGAGATTTGTAACCCTAGTTGTATCCTCTTGATTTCTAATAGTGAAAACTCCCCCCTCCTTGCCCCGTGGACGTAGGCATCTAGCCGAACCACGTAAAATCTGGTGTTGATTGTGTTTGTGCTCTTGTTGGTGTGTTGGTTTATCTCTTTCGGCTATTTGGTTGGATCTCGGCATAGGGGTTTCTCCCCAACAGTATTGTGGAGGTTAGAGGGATGATTAGGAGTAGTTATGGGGGATTTTGGATTTCAGGTTTCGAGTTCTACTTGGGGCTTTGGGGATTTGGATTGTGGGTTTTGTTAATTATTAGTAATAGGTTAAACTATTAGTCCTATTATGATTAGGAGTATCATCAATGAAGGTAATGGACCCCTTAGTTTTTAAGGAGACCCAATAACGATGGTATTAGGATCAAATCAATGAAAAGATTAGAAATCCGTTATCCCATCTCACGTCATTCCTGTAATATTTATAATCCCTCGACGAAGGCTTTAAAACCCGTCGTTGTTTAATGCACATTAATGATGGTCAACTGGTCCCTTCACTAATTTTGATCGTTAAATACCAAATTTCTTATAGTGGATTTACGTGGAAAATCCCCTAAATGAATTTGGGGTGAAAACCATGAGCAAGGATAGAATATTCCACTATGAGAAAATTTTAGGAGTTGCAATCTCTCTTCTCAAAGAGAAACTCTCTCTATTTTTCTTTCTTTCTCTCTCCCTATCTCCTTCTTTTCACTCTTAATTGAAGACATTGGGGATGATCAGAACTTAGTGCCAGGGAGAGCTATATATAAGTGAGTTTGTGTTATGTGCGCACTATAGCTATATATCAGAACTACACTGTTGCTACAGTAACATTTAGTTGGTCTGCTGTTGGTGATTAGTGTAGCAGGTAGGTGATTACTATAGATACAATAACTTTCCATCATTCCCATGCCCTCCTTGCTACCTTCTACAGATATCCAAATCCCCATCTCAACTGAACTAAACCATATTTCTTCAACCTCCTTACAATCTTCTCCATACTCTCATCCAACTTCCGATACCAACATATTCACCTCAATTTCACCAAACATATCCACTGTCTCTTTCTCATCTACATCTCCCACTACTATTCCCTCACCACAATTTCCACCATCTCCACATATTCCCAACCTACGTTCGATAATGGAGCGCAAATCTAATTCCAAGTACTTTAACTCGATGTACATCAATCACACTACACTCCATCACATACCCACAACCTTAGAGCCAACCTACATCTCTCAAGACATGAAAAACCCCAAATGGTGTGCTGCCATGTCTGAAGAATTTGATGCACTCTTATGAATCGGAACATGGAATCTTATACCCAAGTCAAAGCAAAATCTAATCGGATTCAAATGGGTTTTTGCATCAAATGAAACTCTAATGGCACCATTGCAAAATACAAGCTCGCCTTGTGGCAAAAGGTTCTCATCAATGCCCTGGACTAGACTACTCTGATACATTTAGTCCAGTCACTAAACCGACTACAATTCAGATAGTCCTTTGTCTCGAACTCTCTCATGGTTGGCCTCTTCGTCAACTCGACATCAACAACGCCTTCTTGCACGATACTCTGAATGATGGTGTCTATAAGGCTTCAATTACTCATCACTACCAAACTATGTATGCAAACTACGAAAGGCATTGTACAGGCTTAAACAAGCACCTCGTGCTTGGTATCAAGAACTCAAGTCTTATCCACTTCAATCTGGTTTTACCAACTTGATGGCTGATGCCTCTCTTTTCATCTACACCAAGACCACCGCCATTGCTTTTTTTCTAGTATATGTCGATAACATAATCTTAACCAGGAATAACAACTACTTCTTGGAATCATTTGTTCATCAACTTGGGCAACGGTTCTCTCTAAAAGACCTTGGCGCTCTACATCAATTTCTAGGTGCGAAAGTTATTCCTACACATCACATTTTGTTTCTCTCTCAACACCAGCATATCAATGATTTACTACAGTCTTTTGCTATGGCAGGAGCTAAGGAAGTAAACACTCCAATGTGTAACACTACTCCTCTCATGCTTCATGATCGCTCCTCTCCCGTTGATCCAACACCCTGTCACAAGCTGATTGGTGCTCTTCAGTATCTCTCTCACCCGACCTGATGCATCCTTTGCTGTGAATCGCTTGTCCCAATTCATGCATTCCCCCCACCGGACAGCATTGGACGGCTCTCAAACGTGCTCTTCAGTACCTAAAGACCACTATTCATCATGGTCTCTATCTTAATTGAGGAACTCCTCTAAATATTCACACCTTTAGTAACTCTGATTGGGGTGGCAATCGTGATGACGGTCATTCAACAACTGGCTACATTATTTACCGTGGATCAAATGCCATTTCGGAAATAGACAAACAGTGTATATTCGGGTCGTAGACCACGAATAATAGACTGCTTCAACCGTGCTTCCGAAATCGACTCCTCCGGATTGAGAGTATTAATCTCAGAGCAAAGATTTTTTACCTTGATGAAAAACTCTGAGATTGAAGACTCCCCCTGGTTCGCATTCGCCAACTCGTTCTCTAACAGTTGTAGACGAGCCTCGTTCTTCTTGTTGAACAATTAATCTAGTGCCTGCCAAATAGCACTTGCGGATGTACATCTTGAGATATGCTCAAATAGTCCTGAAGATATTGACCTCTTTAAAGCAAACTCCGCCTTGGCATTCTTCCGTGTCCACTCCTTTGTCGCTTCCGCTGTTGCAGCATCTCCCCTTGGTGGTGTTGTGCTGCTACCGCCGACGACATCCCATAAGTCCTCACTAACCAAGTATGACTCCATACATGACTTCCATAACCGGTAGTTTGATTGGTTTAAGATCTCCATTCCCAATCCAATGACACGACCCATTGATTCCATACTTAGAGTAAACCTGAGCTCTCTTTAAACCCTAATCTTGAAGAGCACAAGATTAGAATGGCTCTGATACCATGTAAAGATAACACCGATAGTGCTTAGCACTAGCCCAAGACCGTAATACCCGAGAAACCCGAAAGAAACCAAGAGAATAAACCCCTAAGTATGAAGAAGAATATGAAGAACACTTAGAGAATACTTGAAAGACTTTTAGAGAAATGTAGAGGACTTATGAAGAGGAAGACTCTTTATTTGAACTTGCTTTATTCACTTGTTCAACTTTTTCTTCTTGCTTACAAATGAGAGAGGTGAGGGGGTATTTATAGCCTCCCAAAGATATGTTACAAAGGATCTAGATTCTTCTAATATCACCTCCATAGTTCCTAGATATTTTTCTAATCTCTAGAAATTTCTACATAATATCTAAATATTTTTATCACAAATTATCTAGATGTTTCTATACTATTATCTAGATATTTAGCTTAAAGATTTCTCTAGAACACTTTAAGGAGGTGATCAACCTTCTAGAGTGTTTCTAGAAAACCTCTAGAATTTGGACCTAATTTTGGGTTTGGTCAAACTTAGAATAATTCCATCATAAACCCAAAATTAAGCTTGATCCAAAATCAAGTTTAATTTCAATAGATCGCTCCTCTCCCGTTGATCCAACACCCTGTCACAAGCTGATTGGTGATCTTCAGTATCTCTCTCACTCGACCTGATGCATCCTTTGCTGTGAATCGCTTGTCCCAATTCATGCATTACCCCCACCGGACAGCATTGGACGGCTCTCAAACGTGCTTTTCAGTACCTAAAGACCACTATTCATCATGGTCTCTATCTTAATTGAGGAACTCCTCTAAATATTCACATTTCAGTACCTAAAGACCACTATTCATCATGGTCTCTATCTTAATTGAGGAACTCCTCTAAATATTCACACCTTTAGTAACTCTGATTGGGGTGGATCATGGTCTCTATCTTAATTGAGGAACTCCTCTAAATATTCACACCTTTAGTAACTCTGATTGGGGTGGTAATCGTGATGACGGTCATTCAACAACTGGCTACATTATTTACCGTGGATCAAATGCCATTTCCTGGAAGTCACAGCTCGTCAAAAATCAGTTTCTAGATCATCGTAGGAAGCTGAATATAAAGCAATCGCCAATTCAACTACTGAGGTACTATGGATAAAAACTCTTCTTCATAAATTAGGCATCCGTCTCAAGAAGACTCCTTCACTATTACCCAAACTTTCACTCAAAAATGAAGCAATTGCTCTTGACTACCAATTTGTTCGGGAATGTGTCACCAATAGATCGCTATGTTTACATCATATTAGCACAAAAGATCAATTAGCAGACATCCTCACTAAAGCAACTAGCCGGAAACAATTCGTAGCTCTTCGCTCCAAAATTGGAGTCAGCGATGATGCCTCAATCTTGCGGGGGCGTTTTAGCGATACATCACCACAACTGGAGTCTTCTGTTAGAGATACATTACCAGAAAAAAAATCTGAACAAGTCCACCTCATAATAAGCGATTCTCTTTTAGTTGTGTTGATAATAGTGTATTGTAGTGGGTTTTAGTCCCACATTGCTTGGGAGAACAAACCTCACACTCCTCTACTTGTATAAATATATGTGCACACTCAATATTCAATTCAAGGGAAATTTACCCAAGATTCTCTCTCTCTCTCTTACTTTAACATGGTATCAGAGCTAGGGCTATTTCCCTTTCAATAAAATTTTTAACGCTTTTGCGTTCTTTTGCCAAATCTTGGCCTTATTGCTTTGCAGCCGTTTAATGTTTTATTTTTTTTATTTTTATTTTTAATTATTTGGCGTTCATCTGCCAGATATTTTGGCCTTGTCGTTTTGCGGCCTCTTAACGCGTTTCGCGTTCTCGTTTAACCTTCGGGTTCTATTTTAAACCTTCGGGTTTCATTCTAACCTTCGGGTTCTATTTTAAACCTTCGGGTTTCATTCTAACCTTCGGGTTCTATTTTAACGGCATTGTCGTTTCAAGACCGTCTCTCGGTCTCAAATTAACGGCATCGTCGTTTCAAGCCGTCTCTCGGCCTCAAACGAACGACATTAGTAACAGCATCTCGATATCTTAACGTCTCAAGATTGCTGTTATGGCTCCTTCAGAGAAGATTCCCAAACCACCTTTGCCCCTCAATGATCAAAGTGACTGGGCAGGGTGGTCCACCATTGTCACCAATGCCTTGCGTGGCGCTGGTTTGCTTGATCATCTCACCAGTACGGGACCAGTTCCACCGTCCATCAGCACTGTTGCTTCATCCAGTACTATTGCCTCTGGCAGTGGTGATGTCGATCTTCAGACTGCTCGTGCTCTCTATGTCAAGGAGAGTTCAGAGTGGCAATTGCAGGAATTTCGTGTTATGGATTATCTCACTCGCTGTGTTGGCTCTGGTCTCACTGTCGAGATTGGCTCGCTTCCCTCTGCTCAGGCCATGTGGACTCGTCTCACTGAGCGTTTCACTGAGTGCTCGGGTGCACGGGAGGCATATCTTCTGCAACGCATTTCTCTACAACGCAAAGGTAGTTCATCTCTGCAGTCCCATTTTGGACAAATGCAAGCTTTTTGGACAGAGTTACGCTCCATGCTTCCTGGACGTAATTCCACATATGAAGACTGGCTAGCCTGGTACGAACGGCATGAGGTGCATCAATTGTTTCAGTCCCTTCCTGAATATTCAACTATGGCTGATCAACTACTTCACCAGCCTCAATTTCCGACTTTGGCCTCAGTTATGGGAGCTCTCACTGCTTATGAGACCCGGCAGCAGACAGCACGACTCAATTTGTCAACAGACACTCCTACCTCTTCACTCGAGACTGTTTTGTCTGTACCTGTCACTGCTCCTGTTATGAATTATACTTCTCCACAGGCTCCCTCTCCACAGGCTCGATCTAAGCTCTCTTGCAAATATTGTAAGAAGGAAGGACACCGCATTGAGACATGCTTCAAGCTTCATCCTGAGTTACGTTCCTCAGGTACTGGACGTGGTCGGCGACCCCCTCAGTCTCAACCCTCTCGTACACCAGGATTGTTGGCCAATGCTATACCTTCTACTACTTCAGACTCTACTATTCAAGCTATTGAAAGTCTTCGCCGTCAACTTGATGCTTTTCAACATATCACCTCTACATCCGCCGCACAACTCTCTGGTATGCATTTTGCTGGTTCTTCAGCTAATCCTTCAGTCTCTGGTATGAATGATCTCTGGATTTTTGACTCTGGTTGTTCCTTTCATATGACTTGTAATGCCTCACTTTTATCCTCTGTCTTTACTTCATCCTCTCTTCCTCCTATCTACACAGCTGCTGGACAACCATTGTCCATTACTCAGTATGGCTCTATTACCCCACAAAATGATCCATCTGGTCGTCTAACACTTGGTCCCGTCTATGTGGCTCCACAATTGTGCTTGAATTTAATTTCTATTAGCTCTTTATGCATGGCGGGCCTGTTTGTCTCATTTTCTTCTGATACTTGTATTGTGCAGGATCCACAGACGGGCAAGACGGTTGGGGCGGGTCGTAGGAGGCACAAACTGTATTTTCTGGAATATCTTCACCTTCCAGAGTCCATACGTCCACGTTCTCTTGTTGCTTCTCTTTGTTCGTCAAAACCCTCTACCTCGCTTCCTGCCAATTTATGGCATAGACGACTTGGTCATGTGTGTAATAAAAGGCTGGAGAGTCTTATTCAGTCTGGAGTACTTGGTCCTGTATCATCTAGTTCTAGTATTGAGTCATGTGCTGGTTGCAAATTGGCTAAATTCACTGCTTTACCATTTAAAATGAGTACATCTGTATCCACTTCCTTATTTGATTTAGTACATTCTGATATTTGGGGGCCAGCTCCTTTGCCTTCTTCATCTGGCTACTTATATTATGTTAGTTTTATCGACGATTTCTCTCGTTTTACATGGGTTTACCTACTTAAGAATCGCTCTGACGTACTTACTGCTTATCAAGCCTTCACTGCTATGATTTTCACTCAATGGCAATCTCGTATTAAAGTTTTTCGTTCTGATTGTGCCAAAGAGTACCTATCCTCTGCCATGCGCTCTATCATGTCCTCTCATGGGACTATCTTTCAACAGTCATGTCCCTACACTCATGAGCAAAATGGTGTTGCTGAACGCAAACATCGTCATATCCTCGATACTGCCCGATCAATGCTCATTTCTTACTCTGTTCCTCGTCGTTTCTGGGCTGAGGCTATTCTCACCGCGACTCATGCCATTAATATCACTCCATCTAGCTCTCTTTCCGGTGCTACTCCTTATAGTCGTGTTTATACTCATCCTCCCCGTTATGATCTAGTTCGCGTTTTTGGTTGTCGATGTTTTGTTTTTCTGCCATCTCACGAACGTGATAAATTGTCTCCCAGAGCAGTTTCTTGTGTTTATTTAGGAATTAGTTCAGAACATCGAGGTTATCGTTGTTATGATCCCGCAACTCGTCGAGTTCATATATCTCGTCATGTTCAGTTCGAAGAGGATTCTCCATATTATTCTACTTCTGATGACTTTAATTTCCTCCACTCTACCGATCATGCTTCCCCGTCCACTGCATCACCCACTTCTTCACCTCAATTTTCCTTTCGAGATCTCCCTGACATCTCTCCCTCTCCTTCTGTTGACTCTTCCTCACCTGAGTCTTCTCTTACACCATCTAATCCATATCCTGTGGACACAACTCTCACTCCAGAAAATACTGTTGATCTTCATGCACCTGCGCCAGCATCTCCCCCGCCTGAGGTTCCTCTTGCTCTTCGTCGAGGCAAACGCCCACATGTCATGCCTGCCCGGTATGCTTCTGTTACTTCTTATTCACCTATCTTTCATAACTTTCTTGCTGCCATTCATACTATTGTTGAGCCAAAGTCCTTCCAAGAGGCAGTTCAAATTCCAGAGTGGCGACAAGCTATGGCTGAGGAATTTCAAGCATTTCAGCAAACTCATACCTGGGATATTGTTCCCTGTCCTCCTGGGATCTCTCTTGTTGGCAGTAAATGGGTTTATAAGGTCAAGTTTCGTCCTGATGGCACCATTGAACGTCGAAAAGCTCGTTTAGTGGCTAGAGGTTTTACTCAGCAACAAGGTATTGATTATGAGGAGACCTTTGCTCCTGTTGCTCAGATGCCCACTGTGCGTACTCTCCTTGCGGTCGCTGCTGCTCATCGTTGGCCCTTATACCAGATGGATGTCAAAAATGCTTTTCTTCATGGCTCTTTATCAGAGACCGTATATATGCAACCGCCTCCAGGGTCAAATATTCCTCCGGGACATGTATGTCTCCTTCGTCGTGCTGTTTATGGTCTCAAACAGGCACCCCGCGCTTGGTTTGAGTGTTTTCGCGATGTTGTGCTCAAAGCGGGCTTTATAGAAAGTCATCAAGATGCTTCTCTGTTTGTTCGCACTACATCGCGTGGCAGGGTTTTATTACTCATCTATGTAGATGATATGATCATTACAGGTGATGATATGACAGGTATACAATACGCAAAATCTCAGTTGCAACAACAGTTCCACATGAAGGATCTTGGATCTCTTCGGTATTTCCTTGGTCTAGAAATTTCTCAAGGCCCGCGGGGTGTATTACTGTCTCAACAGAAGTATCTCTCAGATATTCTAAATCAAGCTGAGTTAACTGATAATACAACTGTCGATACTCCACTCCAGCAGAATGTCAAACTTTGCTCTACTGACGGTGAGCCTCTATCTGATCCTACCCGATATCGACATCTTGTTGGTCAGTTGGTCTATTTGTGCATCTCTCGACCAGATATCTCTCATGCTGTTGGTATTGTCAGTCAATTTGTTAGTGCCCCACGTTCTGTACACTATGCTGTCTTATTACGGATTCTTCGGTACCTCCGGGGTACTAGCACTCGCTCACTTTTGTTTCCTGCTACATCTAAGTTAGAGCTTTGTGCATATTCTGATGCTGATTGGGCTGGTGATCCAACTACCAGAAAGTCTACCACAGGTTATTGTATATTTCTTGGTGATTCCCTTATTTCCTGGCGAAGTAAGAAACAAGATGTTATTGCTCTTTCCAGTACTGAGGCAGAGTATCGTGCAATGTCCACAACAGCTAAAGAGATTATTCATCTTCGTCGCCTTCTCAGTGATTTCGGTATTTCTGTTACGACTCCTACTCCTCTCTACTGTGATAATAAGAGTGCCATCCAGATTGCTAATAATCCAGTATTTCATGAAAGGACCAAACATATTGAGATCGACGCTCATTTTGTCCGTCACCAAGTTATCAAGGACAAGACAATTCTACTTCCTCATGTTTCATCCGCAAATACAGAAAATTTCATCTAGTGAATCCTAAAAACAAGCAACTACGTGGAATCATGTTCCACTATCAACAACAACTAAAATCCAGCCACTAACATCACTAACTGGTAGTGTTTTTTAACTGGAAAACAGAAAATGGCTAAAAATAAGGAAAATAACAGCAGTAAAAATTGACTGAGTCTTTGTTGCAGTAACTGAAAGCAATCCATCAACAGATACATTACTAGAAAAAAAATCTGAACAAGTCCACCTCATAATAAGCGATTCTCTTTTAGTTGTAACAACTTCTCCATATCTCTCATTGGTACTATACATTCTAATCCTATATATACTCTAAGGAAATCAATACCGAGACAAAGCTCAGATTCAAAACTCTAACTCTTACAAATGGCCGGCCCATCACAGTAAATTGTTTCTCAACTCTGATGATAAGTCGTTTGTTCATAGATAGTTCTTATTGCTACTCATTATTTTGGTACGCATGAATATTTATTAGTTAGGGATAGAAGATTCGGTATAAGATTCAAATTACAGAAAATGCATAACAAGAAAAGGAAAGAAGAAGATTTGGATGTGAATGAATCATGTTTGGGGAGCAGTTGGAAGATATTATATTTATTAGTTAGGGATAGAAGATTCGGTATAAGATTCAAATTACAGAAAATGCATAACAAGAAAAGGAAAGAAGAAGATTTGGATGTGAATGAATCATGTTTGGGGAGCAGTTGGAAGATATTGATTTCACGATAGAAGTCTAATTATTGTTAAATTGAAGTAACAATGTATCTTCTGATAGAGTCTACTTGTGTTGTTCCAAATTGATCTTAAGCTTCCGCAATTTTATTATTATTTATTTCTTTGGAAAAAAAGCTTCTGTAATTTTGTTGATTTGTAGCAGCTGCTGCTTTTTATATCTGATTTGTTTACTTTTATTCCTTTGGATGGTTTAGTTAAATACTTGATAGCACATCAGAGTTTTTGCTCACCTTTTAGCTCAAAATATTGCGTGCTTGGATCAATGATTCTTGTACCATATCAATATTAATGTTATTACAGTAAAATGAAAAAGCTAAGGTGAAAATGGATATCATTTCAAAAAAAAAAAAGAGGTGAAAAGGGATAAAATAACATATTGTAATCAATAATATACGCTTAAGAGAAGTTAACTTTTTCTATCTTAAGTAAATTATATTATTTACTTATAAAATAAATAGTATTATATGTTCTCAAAGCTTATGAAAAAAACATTGACGACATTGTAATAGCGAACAAAGTTTTGTGTAAGGAAGAAAGTCCTTGTAATGTAAGCAAAAATATTGTTGTAGGAAGAAAGTCTTCGTAATGTAATAAAAAAAGGTAACTTGTGTCTCACATTTATCTACACCCTGAGTCTCCATGCAACTTCATCATTCAAAAACCTTTGTATCCTTCTATTTGACTCTAAAGACATTGACAACTTGGCACTAACAGACACAATATCCAACTTTGATCTATATTTCAACTAGCAACTATCATTTTTGATCTGTAAATGAATTTGACTACTGAATGTTTCTTCCTTCTTTCCTTGACCATCCAATTCCCTTGACCTCTCCAACTTCACCTGTAAGCATTAAATTGGCTCCCATTCTGTTTGACAAAGTCACACAGTTCCCACTCAAATTCTCTTCAAACCTCATCACTTCTCCCTCTATATATATTGCACCCCTTCAATGCACATTTCATTCACTAAGCCAAAACCTTAGCCTTCAAAAAAAATTATCCCAATCTCTTCTTCTCTCCTTAATTAATTTTACCCAAAGAAAAGAAAGATGTCGTCGTCGCAGACCATCGAGAGCCACCGTTCAGCTGCTGAGATCTGCCATGGGGATGCTGAGTGCAAGAAGAAGATTGTCCAGCTTTTGACAGAGCTCTGCCTTCCAAAGGGCTTGTTCCCTATGGAGGATATCGAAGAATTTGGCTACAACCGTGCATCTGGATTCGTATGGATAACTCAGAAGAAGAGTAAGAATCATACTTTCAAAAAGGTAAAGCGTCAGGTTTCATATGCGACTGAGGTGACCGCATTAGTTGAGCCTCGCAAGATGAAGAAGATGACCGGAGTGAAAACCAAGGAGCTTCTGCTGTGGCTCTCCGTTGTTGAGATGTATTTTGAGACTCCTTCCTCTGAGAAGCTCACCTTCAAAACTGGAACCGGACTGTCTGATAGCTTCGATGCATCAGCTTTTGAACTTGAGTGAAGGAGAGAATGAGCAAGGAATTTCTACCCTCTAGCTTGAATATATCTGTGTGCTGTTGTTTTTTACTTTGGAAGTCAGTGCTGTTCTTCGTGTTAAATTAATGATAAATAAGAATTGTTATGTGTAAAATAAATTCTCCCTCCTTGTTGTTTTTATCCTCTGTTTTAATTATTAAGATCTTAATGGAGGAGTTTGGTCGGTGATTCATGAAGTGATCTAAGTATCTAGAAATGTACTTAATTACACCATGATTCATGAAGTAATTCCATCAAATTTCTTATTTATCAGTCTTCAAACCACCCAAGATAAGTAAAGTTTAAAATCCAGGTTCCTATTTCTCTATTTCATTTTCAATTTTTGAAACCTATTTTCTTGACTCTGTCACCTTTCTCTTCTTTTTCCTATATCACTTCTCTAAATTAGTCACTATTCTCCTCTTTTTACCTCTTTTTCTCTTCTTCGTATCTTTAGACAATATCCACAGCTCTACCATGTCCCTTTCGGTTTTAACACATTTTAATGGAAATTGAGTTTGATATTCTTCAAGAGAGACCATCAGAAGCCCAACTCAGATGAATAGTTGACTTGTCACTAAAGAAGTAACCGTATCTTTCAATTCAAAAGTAAAATTCAGGTAAATAATATACTAGTATAGATCACGTGCTGACCTAGTTGTTTCATATTTTGAATACTAGTATACCATACGTGCGTTGCACGTGATGCATATTAATAAACTACATGAGTTTAAATATTGAAGGTCAAGTAATTTTCCACTCACCTATTTTACAATTAGTTATTAAATACATTCTTCACATAGATTATATAATGCAGTTGCATACTATGATGCAAATCACGAGATAGAAAGAATTCCCAACTAATGACAGAAATGGTAGATACCCATCATTTAGATAGTATACATACATGGTGACATTTTCTTATAGTCTTATTGTGACATTACTTCATCATGTATTTGAACCGATGGTTTAAGTACAATCACAGATGACTTAAACCGATTGAACGCACAATACTCGTACAAAAACTGCAGCAGATTGTGAGGCGTTGCAACTTAGTTTATATAGAAACTACTGATTACATCCTTATGCCCAACTCTCCACCACAGGGCTATTATTAGCTCATTATATAAAAACCAGGTTTCTTGCAAGATCGAGGGATTTTTCATGGAAGTCTCTGGCCTTCTGTTTGTGATCAGGTTTCCATCAACCACCACCCTATTCTCACATTCACTTTGATCAGAAAGCTTGTTGCACATAGAAGGGTATTTTTTTTACCTCCTTACCCTATTCTCACATTCACTTTGATCAGAAAGCTTGTTGCACATAGAAGGGTATTTTTTTTACCTCCTTTTCCTTAAAAAAGAAAACCAGAAAAAGAAAATTAGAATATACAAAATATTATCTGTAAGACTAACAAATGATTGAATCAATCACACACAATGGTAAGCCTTGAAATCGTACTTTGAATAAACCGTAATGTTTATAAACTTACCTTGAACGTCAAATGGAATTCGACTCTTACAGAAAAGTTAATTTATAGTTTTTGAGAATCTAGAGTATTATAGAGGCTAGGGTTTGCATGGCTCTTATACAATGTTAAAAATAATTTTGAGGAAAACCGAAGACTCTATCTAAAGCTATGTTGATCTCTTATATTTATACAAATAGCCAATAAATACATGTTACATATTATTAGGAATATGATAAATATATTCTTAGCATATTCTTTTATCCTCTCAATTACATCCCTAATATCCTTCAACTACATATTCCTAATATATTTTACCTAATATAACTATAACATCATAGATCTGCATAATATATTCATTAACACATAAGAAAGATTCATATCCTACCAACAAGGTCTAAACAGAGTAACTCTTTCTTAAAACATTTCTAGACAGAAATTCCCAAAAGTTCAAATCACAAGGAAATTAATTTTTAGAAACTTATCTGAGCATCAGTACCTAAAGATACCAGAATATTTAAGTTGTTGGAAAAAGCCAATCCACTTATGCATTTCTGATGGCCATTCAGTTTTTGTTTAAACCTACCAGAAAATATGGAGAAAAAAACAATGAATCGAGAACAACTCTAAGAGTAGAAAAATTGTCAGGGTCTAGAGATACTACCTCATCCACTCTCACCTTGTATATATGGATGGTGGAGTCTTCCATACCAATTGCTAAAATGTTGTTGTCTTGAGGATGGAATGCTAAAAACGTTGAAGCTAGTGGTGGTGGCATGAATGTCGTCATTACCTGCAGAGACAGATGCCTTGAAAGGTAATGGGGAAACATAATTAACAATATTTGCATGTTCCTTTATGCAAAATGTGGTAAAACTTACCTTGAACGTCATCATATTAAATAATGAGACCTTTCCGCCACATGTAGACATTACATATGAATCATTCTTTGAGAGAGCTATACAAGGGACGACACCTTCAGGCTTAGTATCTGAGACATCATTTGTCATAAGGAGACCACTATTTGGTTGCCAATGCTATGGTACAACACTGGCATTGGCCTTTAACATTCAATTAGCTTAGTTCATTCCCTTTGCGATCAAAGAAATATGAAAAAAATAATTACCGACAAAACTATACATCCAAAAATTACCTTGCCAGTTGGATTTTGCTCGCTACGGCTCCATTTCCACAGCCTCTGAACAGCATTTGATGCTAGTGTTAATAAGCCAACCCCAGAGTTTGTGTAAAGTAATCTAGCAACTTGCTAGTAAATGAGGTGTTAAACATTTAAACTCAACCATATAGCATTCAAGGTGTGGATTTGAAATTCAATAATTCGCACCTTGTTCGTAGGATCCATGTTTTCTGGCATTGTAACAACCCGACAAATTCAATAATTCGCACCTTGTTGGTAGGATCTGTGTTGTATGGCATTGTAACAACCCGACAATGTTCCGCATTCAGGATTTCTGCCAATTCCTAAGGTTTACTTCTATCTGGCAGATCTTCCGAAATTCTTGTCTTAATTTTTGTACACCTTAATGATAGATCACCTCCATTCTGTAAATAATAGAACGGGATTTTAGAATGAATTTAATGATGCTCTATAAACCTCTGCGTCGTATTTAATCAGGGTAAAGAGATAGTAATATAGATAAATAAAACCAAATTACACTGCAAAAGCAAAACATGATTGATTATTTCAGCATATAGGAAGATTTTGTGTTTCATACTATCTCCATGACAAGAAAGATATTTACAGCTTGAACTGCATAGTAGAGGCAAAAAGTGAATCCCAAGAAAAGAGTCATAGAAGTAGCAATACCAAGATACTTTTACCTTTTCATAGCAAACAAATTGAGCAGCCATTGACAATAGTACATCAAATAAAGACATCAAAAAAAGGCCCAAAAAAAATTAGTACAATTGTTAAGTTTCTGTCTTATAGAAATTTATATTCAAGGTAATACAATCTCTCGTTTGATGGTATGCATAACATAAAAAAAGGTTGTACTACAAGATTCTCTTTTATATAGCATTCAGATATGTAGTACGGATCTAACAAGCGCGTCTAATATGTGGAGATTGATATGATAAAATTAGGAAACATCATATTTTTGCAAATTGGGAATTGAAATATAAGCACATGCTGGATAGTGTCATTCTACTGATGTTGAGAAAATAGGAAGACCTTATGTGAGCTTATCGTCATAACTATGACTCTGTTTATGAAATTTGTTGCTGACCATTTGACTGAATATATCATTTGTTGCTGATCATTTGACTGAATATATCATTTCTATTGGTTTCCTAGTTTCAGGAGCTTTGGAGATTCTTGAGTAAGATTGACATGAATAATCTTTTTACAGAAGAAATTTAAAACGTAATAATGACAGGTGTAGATTATTGCTGATGACATTAAGTTGTGTAATATTAATACCTGATTACCATTATACTGTACAAGAATTTTCTTGTGTGTGAAAAGATAATATTTGTTTTCATCATTTTTATCCTTTTCTCACACATTACCTGTAATGTAGAGTGCTATAACCATTGTTCTCAGGTACGATAATCAACTGAGTGATGCAATACCTGCTTATGAAACAGAAAAAATGATTACAGACGACTGTCGCATCGAAATACTATTTAATAAGAGAATGTAGCCTTACTCATTAAGTCCTCTTCCTTGATCAAAAATGGAGAATGCGCAGTTATAAATAATTCCATCATTCTCAAATATAACTCCAACTTGATCCACTAGTTTAGAGTCCTTATGGCCTCCTCTCTTGCCATAGAGCTTAAGCTGCACAGGACCATATTTATATTTATAGGTTAAAATCTGAAATATAAAACCAAGAACAATGTAAAAGATATAGTTGAGAAAAAGAATTACCTATGCAGTCAAGGATTCAAAGGCTTCTTCACCAGGATCTTGTTTTTCCTACGGGATCGCAGGAGAAAGTAACTCGATAAAGGAGAAAGTATGGAATGAAAATAGCACAACATTAGCATTGATGTTACATCAGACCTCTTCACAATTTCAGTACCATCACACTTTTTTCTACTAACACATATATTTATACTCATAGGTAACTATAACGAAATCTAAATATAAAACTTTGAAATCCAATAAAGAATTTAATTAAATTATTAATCTAAATTTCAAAAAAAAACTGAGAAATCCAATAAGTAACATAATTGATAGCTAATTTTAAACAAACAAACAATATCTAAAATGTACTTAGTAAAATCAACACAGGTTCAGTATCCTCGACGTAATAAGTTTAAATAAACATAATTAAGTGTATTCATCATAGTGCTGTAAATGATGTATCACTCCTCACTTTCTATTTTAATATTTTTATTTTTCATGAACTTTCTTTTGTTCATATCTTTTTTCAGGCTTGCCATACTCTTTCGCTTTATTAAATGTCCTTTGAATCTTCATATTCATCACATTCTATTGGTTTGAAATCGTCTGGCCTGCATATTTCTTGAGCAGTTAATCTTCCTTCAATTCCTTTTCCTTCATCGTTCCTGTTCATTTTTACCAAGAAAAGATATTCTTTGTTGCAACAGACCATCATTTTCTGATACATAGGTGATATGTGTTCCTGCATTATATTTATGGTAATTTTTACTAATTTACTAATTTTATGGAAAAAGTTTTTATATATTTAAAAAATATTTTATTACATTTCCTTCTTCATCAAATGAATCTACATATTCTTTAGGGGAACAACCAGTTAGAAACCGAGCTTCATCGAAAAGCGTAACATATGCCTTGTCGATATGATCTTTAACTTTTAATCACATAAGGTACCTTGATATGAAAATTTAATATTATTTTTAATTTTTTATTTTTAATAAATAAAATTTGAAACTTACTTTATTTCCCATTCCGCATCTTCTGAATTGCAATTGTTGCAATTAGCTATGCTATCTTTAACAAAAACCTTTCTTTGACAACTCTTGCATGCAGTGTAACAAGGTGATTTTGGATTGATTATTGTTGATATCTCCGCTTTAAAGTTGCAATAAATATTCTAAAAAATAGCAGTCATACTATAAATTCATAATTTCTTATTATTTAACTTGTTAATATCTCAACCAATATAATAAAATACCTGTTTTGTAGCTATTGATGATGTGATGATATCACCAAGCATAACCTTCTTAGACCTTCTCATTAGCTTCGATAGGGTCTGCTGCATCATTTTCTCATAATTTTTCCCCGTTCCCGTCATCCTATATTTAAGACATGTATTCTTTTTTAAAAAAATTATATTAGGAATGTTTTATTAAGTATTACCATTCTTTAAGAGCATGTGCTTTAGTAATGTCTGGGTCTAACAAAAATATTGTTGTAGGCTTTGATGAAATTTGCGAAACTCCTGTATTTATTATATGGTTACTCTTTGGTTATATAAAATTTTGAGAACAATTAAATCGAAAACTCTTACCCATATATCTACTTGCAGTAACATTAATTATTGCTATAATTGGTTTTTGTTTTTTTCTTGTCTTCGAATATTTGACCTTCTTTCTCTGCATGCTCTCCCCATAATATTAATACCATTGGATCCATCCTGTGTCAATTACAATAAATTGTTAAACGGATATGTTAGTATTTTATTTTTTTGTTAGTGAAAATATATTTCATCTTCAAAAACGCTTACTCTTCATTCATTATTGTGATCTCCCTTCTAACTGATGTACTTGTTGTGTACAACGGTCTCACTGAAGTGATGAATCCTAGCACATCTATATAAACATTAAAATCTTAGTGCTTTAAATTTTAATTTTTTATTACAAATGCTATGTTATTGGTATTAAAAATTTAGCATACCGAAAATATTTTTTTCATTATTTGTCTTTGTCACCTCTTTAAATTGCTTGAATGAAAAAGGTAGGGTACCAATATTGATTTCACTTTCAGATATTGTGATCTTTGTATTTTGTCCAAAAGCAAGCTCAAAATTCGGATTTACTGATGCATATTTCCTATTTATAAGCATGACTATACCATTCTTGATGATAATAGTACTGTTGAGATGGATGTATTATTCAAACGTTTTAATTGTAGCATTGAATAGTGTGGCTTGAATCTTCGTTCCCTGTATTTATTTGTTGTTATTTAAACTTAAAAAAAATTACCAGTTAAGTATAAATGTAATGAAATTCAAATATAATATTAAATATTTCATTTGAAGAGTTGTACTTACCTCTTCGTCGATAAAAATAATCTTTTGAACCTGACCTAAACCTTTTGAAGATGAGAATTGCTCCAAGGACACTTTCAGTATAAGCACTTTGATTGAAAAAGATTCTTGATATAACTTCAAATCCTTAATGAAACTGTTTTCACCTTTACGTTGTCTTTCAGCAGACATCTTCGCTATAAGCAGAGTAAATATTAGAAATATGAAATGAAGTAAATTTTAAAAATTATAATAAAGATTATTAATTTTTTTGCCATCTTATTGTGATATTAATTCCTATAAAATAATTATATTTAATTTTGATATTTATTCATTGACATCTACAATAAATTAGTTAGTCATTTAAATATTTTTCCTTACCTTTCTCTGGATAGAACTTCTTTGTAGACGATATTTTTGGTTATGTATATCCTTTCTTTTGTTTTCTTTCGCCTTTAACCAGCACTCTTGTAGTGTTTGTTGATATACCACGAGATAAAGCAACGTATAATTGTCTATGTGAAAAAACATGTTGTGGTAAGTAAATACCCACTGTGCGAATTGTTTGCCCCTGTGCTTTATTTATTGTCATTGCGAAGCATAACCTTATAGGAAATTGCTTTCGTTGAAATTTGAAAGGGTAATTTTCATTTTCAGCCGGTGATAAGGGTATCCTTAGAATCATGACTTCTTGACCCGCATGATGACTTTTTGTTATTTCTGCTTTAATAACATTCTTATCAAATTCTTTGTAAACCATTCTAGTTCCATTACAAAGTCTATTCGATGGATCAAGATTTCTAAGCAACATTATTAGGCAATTTTGCTTCAGCTTTAGCTTGTGCGGTAGAAGACCATTAGGCATCAACTTGTTTAAAAATTCTTCTTGGTAGTAGTTGTGTGGAAAATTCTGGTTTTCTAAATAAGGGAAACCGTGTGTGTATAGCTGTAATTAGCTAGGAGATTTTTTTTGTAATAATTCAGTCATTGTAATCCCTGATTCTAGGGAGTTAATTATGGGTCAATATTTCTAGGATTAGTCAGTTTCCTAGTTTAGAGTTTCCTAATTTAGATTCTCTGAAGTGTATATATCAGTGTAATTTCATTTTATTTTAATATAATAGAATTCAGCCCAATTTTTATCATGGTATCAGAGCTTTCGGCTCAATTCTGGGAATTGTATTTCTTGTCTTGTGAATTCTGATATCGCTAGACGGCTTATTATCAATCCCCAATCAAACACTATCACCCCTCAAGTTCGTAACTTTTTTTTCACCAAAAGATCATGTCTGGAACATCCGAACCTAGCAACACTGTGGCTACCTCGGAGGTCTCTTTGATTGAAGGCAACAACTCGACTTCAACAGGGGAACTACAGAACATCCAGGCAGCGTACAGGTTAAATGGGAAGAATTATCTGAAGTGGTCTCAACTGGTTCGCATGTTCTTGAAGGGAAGAGGCAAACTGAGTCACTTACTCGGTACTGGGCCTGAAAAAGGGGATCCTAAATTTGATGCTTGGGATGAAAAAGAGGTGATGTCTTGGTTATGGAACTCTATGCTTCCAGAAATCAGTGATACATGTATGTTTCTTAACACAGCCAATGAAATATAGGAAGCTGTGAAGCAGACTTATTCTAAAGTCTGAGATGCTGCACAAATCTATGAAATCAAAACCAAGATTTCATCTACCAAGCAAGGAAGTCGGTCAATCACAGAGTATTCCAATCTGTTGCAGAGCTTATAGCAAGAGATGGATCATTACCAGTGCATTCAAATGAAGTGCAGCGAAGATGCAGCGCTCCTTAAGTGGTTTGTTGAAAAAGACCGAATTTATGATTTCCTTGCGGGACTGAATATTGAATTTGATGCAGTAAGAGTCCAAATTCTTGGAAAAGAAGACCTGCCATCACTAAATGAAACAATTGCGATTGTTCGTACAGAGGAAGGAAGGAGAGGAGTCATGATTGAAAATAATCCAGTGGACAGTTTAACTTTGGTCGCAAAAGTTGTAAATGAGAGGAAAGTTGGCTGGGAGCATCCAACTAATGAAGATAACAAGCAAACAGATTTACAAGACCAGTCGATAAAGATTCCATGTGGTACACATACTGCAAAAGGTCCCGTCACACTAGGAAAAAGTGTTGGAAACTCTATGGAAAGCCACAGACAACAAACAAAAATTTTATAAGGTGGGCAGTCCAAAAGACAAGGGCAGACATATATGGCAAAAAGGCAACAAGCTGGAGAAGTTAATTCTCAAGAATCTCCTGTTAAGTTCAATAGAGAAGAAATTGAGAAACTGAAGAATCTGCTGGGATCATTGGAGAAAACATCTTCAAAGGTACTTGCACTTTGGCATTCTCTGGTATATCTTTCTCTCTTCATGCTTCTAAAGTCTCGGGTATATCCACCACAAGCTCCTGGGTCATTGACTCAGGAGCTACAGATCACATGACCCACTCCTCACAAAAATTTATCTCATATACACCTTGTCCTAGTAATAGGAAGATAACAATAGTAGATGGTTCTGTGACAACAGTGGCTAGTCAGGGAGACGTTTTTATAAGCAATACCCTCACACTTAGAAATGTCCTCCATGTACCAAAACTGTTTACTAACCTTTTGTCAATCCAAAAGCTCACTAAAGATTCCAATTGCAATGTGGTGTTTTATCCCTCTCGATGTGTATTTCAGGAACAGGGAACGAGGAGGATGATTGGACATGCTAGAGAAAGGGATGGTCTATACTATCTTGAAGAACCCAGTGGTCAAGTTAGTGTTCCAAATTCCTCACCATTTTCTTTTCTTTCAGAGTCCTTTAAATCCAATAAAGACAAGATTTGGCTTCAGCACCTTCGTCTTGGTCACCCGTCATTTAGAGTCCTTAAAATTATGTTTCCTTTATTGTTCAAAGGATTAAATGTTGAAAAGTTTCATTGTGATGTTTGTGAACTTGCAAAACACAAACGTGCTTCTTTTCTAATAAGCGATAAAAGAACATATGTTCTATTTACTCTTATTCATAGTGACATTTGGGGACCGTCAACTGTTTCAAACATTTCTGGGGCTCGATGGTTCGTTTCCTTCATTGATGATTGTACTCGTGTGTCTTGGATTTTTCTTATGAAAAATAAATCTGATGTGAGCTCTGTCTTTCCCATTTTTTACAACATGGTCAAAACACAATTTGGGATTGAAATTAAAAGATTTTGGTCTGACAATGCTAAGGACTATTTTAATCAGTTCCACTCACCATATTTCCAGGAAAGAGGCATAATACATGAATCTTCTTGTGTTAGCACACCCCAACAAAATGGTGTAGCCGAACGAAAGAATGGTCACATTTTAGCTATCACGAGAGCATTCTTGTTTCAAAAAAATGTTCCTAAACAATATTGGGGGGAAGCTGTTTTAACTGCTGTCCATATGATAAATAGATTGCCTACAAAGGTTCTTGATTTTCAAAGTCCTATGTAAATTCTAACGAAGTTCTTTCCTAGTTTCAATGCTTCAAGTAATCTTGTCCCCAAAATATTCGGTTGTGTTGCTTTTGTCCATGTGCATTCCCAAAACAGGGGAAAACTTGATCCACAAGCTATAAAATGTGTCTTTCTTGGCTATTCTTCCACTCAGAAGGGGTACAAATGCTATCATTCTCCCACAAGAAAATTCTACGTGTCAGCTAATGTCACTTTTGCAGAAGAAGATAATTACTTTACTCGTTCTTATCTCCAGGGGGAGATCTCCTTCATGGAAGATAAGGACAAGGATCTTTTTCTCCTTGACTTTCCATTATCTTCTCCTGTTCCTATCCCTATTGTCCATCCAAATACTCAAACTATCTCCTTTGCCCAGCTAAATACTCAGTCCATTCCTATTAACCAGACTGAGCCAGTCCAGCTTGAGCCAATCTGTCAGTCGGAATCAATACAACCTGAGTCAGAGATTAAGCCAAAATCCATACAACCCAATACCGAGCCTCATACACCCAAGTTACAAGAGGTGATTCAAGACACTACTCATCCACTGCTGGTTTTTTCAAGGAGGGGGGCACCTGTGTAAGTTCAATCACCCAAATCAACTCCTGTTCTTGGACTTAGCGAGGTAATTGCTGAACCTATTTCTAATAAAGATGGTACCACTGAAAATCTCGATCAAAGTGACTACGATATTCCCATTGCTATTAGAAAAGGAACTAGAGCATGCACAAAACACCCTCTGTACTTATTCATGTCAGATATTCCCATTGCTATTAGAAAAGGAACTAGAGCATGCACAAAACACCCTCTGTACTTATTCATGTCATACAAGAATCTGTCCCATAATCACAAAGCCTTTCTCACTAGCCTAAACACAATCTCCATTCCCAAAACTATATCTGAGGCATTAGGTGATGAGAATTGGAAGAATGCCATGAAGGTCGAAATAGAAGCACTTGAGAAGAACAAGACATGGGACTTGGTGAAATTACCAAGAGGGAAGAAGTCGGTGGGATGTAGATGGGTATTCACAGTGAAATACAAGTCAGATGGTTCATTGGAGAAGTACAAAGCAAGACTAGTTGCTAAAGGCTACATTCAAACGTATGGAATAGATTACCTTGAGACATTTGCTCTTGTTGAAAAGATGAACACAGTGAGAGTGTTGTTGTCATTGGCTGCCAATCGGGGCTGGAAATTACAACAATTTGACGTCAAGAATGCCTTTTTACATGGTGATCTCGAGGAGGAGGTCTATATGGATGTTCCACCAGGGTTCAGTCCAAATACAGGACAAGTAGTATGCAAGCTAAAGAAGGCATTATATGGACTAAAACAGTCTCCAAGAGCTTGGTTTGGAAGGTTTTCCAAGGTAATGCTCAATTTAGGATATAAACAAAGCCAAGGCGATCACACATTGTTTGTAAAGTACTCAACTTCAGGGGGAGTGACTGCACTATTAGTCTACGTAGAGGACATTATAGTGACAGGTGATAATTTAGAAGGAATGGAGAGTTTAAAGAAGTGCTTAGTAAAAGAATTCGAAATCAAAGAGCTTGGTAAGTTAAAGTATTTTCTCGGCATTGAGGTAGCACATTCTCGGGTAGGGATCTTCATATGTCAGCAAAAATACATAACAGACTTGTTGATGGAGACGGGCAAGTTAGGATGCAAACCAGCAGAGACGCCTATAGAGTTCAACCACAGGCTTGGAGATGCCCTGGAAGATGCGGCGATAGACAAAGGATCCTATCAAAGACTTGTGGGAAAGCTTATCTACTTGTCACACACTAGACCAGACATAGCCTATGCGGTTAGTATTGTCAGTCAGTTCATGCACAATCCCAAAGAATCACATCTTAGGGCTATGTATCAAATTCTGCAATACTTGAATGGCACGCTAGGCAGAGGAATTTTGTTTAAGAAAGGGGAGAAGATAACTATTGAAGCCTACACTGATGCAGACTATGTAGGGTCTGTAGTCAATAGAAGATCAACCTCGGGTTATTGCACTTTCCTAGAAGGCAACCTTGTAACTTGGAGGAGTAAAAAACAGAATGTTGTGGCAAGATCCAGTGCAGAAGCAGAGTTTAGAGCAATGGCACTTAGGATTTGCGAGTTATTATGGCTGAAAATTGTCTTGGAAGATTTGAGAGTCAAGTGGGAAGGTCCAATGAAGCTTTATTGTGACAATAAGTCAGCTATTAATATTGCACATAATCCAGTTCAACATGACCGTACGAAACATATTGAAGTTGACAGGCATTTTATAAAGGAGAAGCTTGACAGTGGCCTGATTTGCACTCCATTTGTATCCACTGGTGATCAACTAGCGGATATACTTACCAAGGGGTTGTCTGGGAAGTTTTTTCAGAGACTAGTAAGCAAGCTTGGAATGGATGATATCCATTCACCAGCTTGAGGGGGAGTGTGGAAAAATCTGGTTTTCTAAATAAGGGAAACCGTGTGTGTATAGCTGTAATTAGCAAGAAGATTTTTTTGTAATAATTCAGTCATTATAATCCCTGATTCTAGGGAGTTAATTATGGGTCAATATTTCTAGGATTAGTCAGTTTCCTAGTTTAGAGTTTCCTAATTTAGATTCTCTGAAGTGTATATATCACTGTAATTTCATTTTATTTTAATATAATAGAATTCAGCCCAATTTTTGTCAAGTTGTTTGGATCATCAATAGCCTTATCAAAGCTATGGAAAATAAACTCATCACCAGGAATTTTTTCCAAAAGCTTGTCATTGAGTTCATCTACATATTCATTCTTTGTTGCAAGAATAGCTCGTTCTGTCATATATTCAGCTGATTTGTATTTTGTTCAATTGATGGAAATACTTTGTTTAACAATTCAACTTCTGATTGTCCATTTTTGCTATCTTCAATCACAATACTTTCAGGAAGTCTAATTAGTTCATGTTTAGTTGTTTTTTCTGTTCCATTTCCGACGCGCAGCAAGAATTTATTGAATTCTTCATCATTTTTTGCTCACATGTTTTTAAGGTTATCTTTTCCATTTTCTCCCACAAATAAGATTTTACTAAGCTAGCATTAACTGTTTGGCTTCTTGTTCCTCTTGGAATAACAGGCAATACTTGACAAAAATCTCCTCCAAAAACGACTACTTTACCACCAAACAATTCATCTATACTCAATAGGTCTTGCATTGTATGATCTACACTTTTAATTGCTACTCGTTTTTCCATTGATGCTTCATCCCAAATAATTAGTGCTGCTTTTCTAATCAAATGTGCAGTACCTTCTTGTTTAGATATATTACAAATTATTGTCTCAGTGGCATTAATTGGTATCTTAAGCCGTGAATGTGATGTGGGCCTACCAGGCAGTAAAGATGCTGCTACTCCTGAAGTTTTAGTTGCTATTGCAATCATTCCTTTTGATCTAACATTGGTAAATATAGTTCTGTACAGAAATGTTTTTCCCGTCCCTCCAGGACCATCTATGAAAAAAACTCCTCCCTTATTCATATTAACTCTGTCCATTATTATTTCAAAAGCTTTCCTTTGATCTTCATTTAATTTATACTTACCATCTATATCTTCCTGACAGACTTCAACATCCATCTCATCTTGTATGATTCGTAGATTGCATGATGTATCACCTATTTCATTTTCTTTAAACCTAGGTAAATCAAAATCTTGTAATGTCTTCCCCATGCTCTCCAGGAAATAATTAACTCCCTCTAATACCCATGTAGTTTGTTCTACATCTGTCGCCCGTGTGTTCACCGACCACCTCTAACTTAACGAAATGTATGATGTGAATTGGTGAAGCGTACAAGTCAACGTGACACACGAAATGACAAAACAACTCAGCTAGTAGTTGTGTTTCGCCCAAAAGGGGGCGAAATACCATGTGTGACTCGCACACACCATGTGTGTCTCGGCCATAAAAAGTTGTAGGTATCTTCTCTAGCTTTCCAATGTATCTTGAATTACCTCATTACGAGATCGGACGAGAGAGTTAGAGCCAAAATACCCGACGTGGTACGAACTGGCTCGGCCAAGGCCGAGCCATCAATTGGTGGCTCGGACCAGGCCGAGCCACCATTTAGTGGCTCGTCTATTGGAAGTTGTAGGTCTTTTTGTCAGCTTTCCAACGCATCTTGAATCACCTCATTCCGAGATCGGACGAGAGAGTTAGAACTAAAATACCCGAGGTGGTACGTACTGGCTAGGCCAAGGCCGAGCCACCAATTAGTGGCTCACACCAAGAAGTGATATTTTGACCATGATACGATTTTATTCTGAAGAAACTTAAAAGATAAAAGTTGTAGGTCTCTTTATCATCTTTCCAACGCATCTTAAATCACCTTATTCCAATATCAAACGAGAGAGTTAATAAAGTTAAAATACCCGAGGTGGTACGAACTGGCTCGGCCAAGGCCGAGCCACCAATTGGTGTCTTGCACAGAGAAGTGGTATTTAGACCATGATACAATTTGATTCTGAAGAAACTCAAAAGATAAAGATTGTAGGTATCTTCTCCATCTTTCTAACGCATCTTAAATCACCTCATTCCGAGATCGTACGAGAGAGTTAGAACTAAAATACCCGAGGTAGTACGAACTGGCTCGGCCAAGGCCGAGCCACCAATTGGTGGCTCGCACAAAGAAGTGATATTTTAATCATAATACAATTTGATTCTGAAGAAACTCAAAACATACAACTTATAGGTCTCTTCTTCAGCTTTCCAACGTATCTTGAATCACCTCATTCTGAGATCTAACGAGAGAGTTAGAGTAAAAATACCTGAGATGGTACGAACTGACTCGGCCAAGACCGAGCCACCAAATGGCGGTTCGGTCAGATTCGATCCTAAAACATGTTTTTTCAGTTTCGACAGGTTTTCACGAGATTTCTTCGGTTCTTGAGTGTCCTAACTGATTGGATATCATCTCTGAACATATTACATGGTTGTCAACTGAAGATAAGACGGAATCCATCGTTGTTATCCAAAAAACCCCCCAACCGAAGCCTATAAATACAGGCCTAAGGGCTTATTTCAGGGCGGACATCAAGAGGATGAAACGCTGCCGAATTGGAGAGTGGAGCCACGAATTTACAGCAAGGGTTAGCGGATCTTAGCGATCTCCTGCGCATAAAGAGTGGAGTTCAAGTGATTCGAGACCCGTCCCCTATTCCTCCGGATTTAAGTTTGGTCTTAAATCTCGAGAAGAGCCGTGATCTCGTTTGGTCGAGATCATCGCTGCAGCGATTACTTCCTTCGTGAAGTAAGAGCTTTGATCATCAATCTGTCAACCGGATCTGATCCATGACGGTTCACGGATATTAACGTCCCAGACACAGGCAAAGTTCCCACGCAAGCAGTGGGTGATAAACGTCCGTTGCGCTGTTTGACAAGAGTCGTATCTTTTATGCTGTTTGACAAGAGTCGTATCTTTTATATTTTCATTATATAAGGAGATCTTATAAAAAGATCAACTTTTTATTTAAGTTTATTGAAAACGATTAAAGTTGTAATAGATTCAATCACAATGAAAACAGCGATTTTTGACCCAAACACGCTGGCGACCATAGTGGGAGCCAATAGCTTCGTTGCCGAAGCTGTCGTGTCGCAACCACGGATCCGGATCCCGGTTGACGAAGAGATCGAGTACGAATTCGACCAACTAAAGTTTGAGGAGTATCTGTCGTCCTCCTCCTCCAGATCCTCTGCCCCTCGCAAGCGCAGGAAGATCAAGGCCCATGTTGCTGTTGAAATCTCGCCTTGCAAAGCCCCTCCGGCCTCTAATGAGCCCAGATCTATAGATCTGGACCCTTCCTCCATCAAGTAGTCAATCGCAGAAGGCACGCCAACCTTATCAAAGAGGGCACGCCAAAGACAGCGCCAACGACTTGCACGTCGACTTGCTAAGGCTTTGGAGCCTGTTGACGGGATTGGCTATGAGGCGGATCTGAAACGCAGAAGGCACCGAGTGCCCCAGCAGCAAATAAATGGCCTCTCCTCCAAACAACCAGCGAATGAGTGGATCCAAGTCAAACGGACCCGCTCAACCCTCGAGGAGTGTATTCAGAAGCGTCGCGCCTTGATTGCGCACGCACGGATTCTCGTACAAAAAGCGCAGAAGTTAAAGCTAAAAGAGATGATCAAGAGGCCACAGAAACCACGCCAAGTCTAGAAACCAAAGTCCGAAACGGCGTCGACAAAAAGTCAAACAGCGCCCGGAACTGCCAGAATGCGCGAACCACCATCTGGTGGCTCGGCCAAAACCGATCCACCAAAAGGTGGCTCGGCCCAAGCCGAGCCACCAAATGGTGGTTCACGCTGGTTCGCACCTGGTTCGGTTCGGTTCGCACCCGGTTCACCTCCCGCAGTCCCGTTTAAGCCTCCGACGGCCCCTGTTTCTGTTCCAATGAATTCCGCACTTTCGATGAAGCCTCACAACCACAGAGACTTGTCCCGTTTCAAGATGAGGATGACGGATCGCCTGGGTCCTTTGCACGAGGATCGAGACAAAGTTCCGATCAAAGAACGCTTGGGTCCGGTGACTGAACCCCAAGCAACCACTCGAGCTAGGGGTCGTACACACCCTCACAACAAGTCAGAGCATTCCTATAATGGGAAAACCCCTGCACTTGACCGCCTCGGACAACGAATTGAAGTCCAAGAGCCCGTCAATAGTTCGTGCTCCCAAAAGCGTCGCTCCAAATACGTGACTCTTAAGAACGCCAATAAGGCAGCAAGCTCTCAGAAGGAAACATGTTCGTCAGACAATGACGTTATACCTGAAGAGTCGTGTCAACACGCGATAGGTTGCTCCGGTCATATGACCGACGAGTTGTACTATCGGGCTGGGGGTACGAACAAATCTCAGAAGAGAAGTACCCGAGAAACAGAATCTTACTGCCCGTGCACCAAACTAATCAGGGCAGTATTATCAGCGTGTAGCTACCCCAAGACCGTTCCGCAGAGGATCTCGGTTTTCAAGAGGATCTCCAACGGAATGACTAAATCCAAACCAAAGCGTCTACGTAAGAAGCGATTGGCTGTTCATGATGACGAACTTACAGAAGTCACAATTAACATGGCTGATAAAGGAAAGTCGATTCGACCTTCTAGTTCTGACCCCCTCGTATCGCATCGTCTGACTCGGCTACATGCAGGGACCACTAGACGCATGGACTATCAGAGAATGCAGAGAGGTTTATCCTCGGATGATGAAGCATCAGATGCTAACTCTGTAATCGCTTCTGATAATACGATCTCCAGCCCAGGTCAATCCCGCGAAGCATTCATGATCAATACCGAGCAAGTGGCCAAAATCATCGAAGATGCCTTGGCTAAGAAAAAAGAGAACTTCAAGTTCGAAATGGAAATGGCTATGTTGCGGGTGAGGGAAGAGCATGACCAACAAATCCGAGCTTTGTCGAATCAACTTGGTGAATCCAGCCGTCGCAACGTTACTAACCAATCAAATAGAGATTTAGATGTGGATGAATGCCTCAATGCTGATAACCCTCCTATTGAACAAAACACTGGGGGTGGTTCCATCGAAGATGACAATGACGGGGTGGCCGCATTATTCCTCTTTCAAATCGTCCAAGGCCTGATACGAGCGAGGATGAGAAAATGAAAGATCTCGAGAGCAAAATCTACGCTCTAATGTCTGCTCAAGAAGTGAAAAAGACCGACATTCCATGTCCCTATCTAAGAGAATGGGATTCGATCCCGTATCCGGTGAAGTCCAACCTGATTAACTTCACACCATTTAATGGGAAGGGTTCGCCCACTCAGCATATGATCTACTTCAAGTCCCACTTGGGCATGATCTCCGACAATGAAATATTGATGGTCCGGTCATTCGTTGGCATCCTTCGTGGGCCCGTTTTCGATTGGTACCGTCGTCTCAAGCCTGCAAGCATCAACAACTGGGACGACCTGGAGAACTTGTTTCTCGCTCACTTCTTTGATGATGATGCCGAAGTGTCAATCAGGACACTCTTCGATGAGAAGCAAGAAGACAACGAGACGATCGACGACTTCGTCAAACGCTTCCGGAATAAGGCGATGAACTGCCGAGATCCGATCACGGAGGACTTCATCCTCCAAACCTGTCACAACAACCTCTCTTTGGAAGTGTTGGAAGTTATGGGGGTAGCACCGTCCAACACATGGAAAGAGTTGAAAGTGCATGGAGAGCGGGCCGAACGCTTCCTCAGAAGGAAACAGGCCGAGAGAAGCCAACCGATGGCTAATCCTCCGAACTCAAGCTTCGTCTCCCATAGCAAAGGGAAGGCAACTGCAACAGTTGTTGATGCTAATCAAACGTCACAACAATAATCCCGGAGACAACAAAAGACTTCGGATTCGAGACTCCAAAAAGAGTACTCTTTTAAGGACGAAGACGTTCCAGCCATCTTCGAATCCCTCCTTGAAAACAACAAGATCAAGCTACCACCTATCACAAATCAGGAGGAAGCTGACAACACTATGGATCCAAAGTACTGTGCGTACCACAGGAGGGTCCTTCATCCCACCAAGGATTTCTTTGCTCTTAAGAATAGTATCCAAACCTTGGTTGAAGCCGGCGTCATAACACTGGGATAAGCCAGCTGAGAATGGCAACACTCCGAAGAGTATACGAGTATAAACTGCTTCTTAATACTCCAATAGGTATATGCGTCTAAACTGTTTCCTGTCTTTAACGGGAAGTTCCTGGAGAATTTTTATACGCAATATTCTTAAGAATAACCCGATCATGTAACTGGGTACAATGTCAGATCTAGTTCCGTAAAGAAAGCTAGGGGTGGATGGTTCATGTAACGGGAAGTTCCCGGAAGAATGATACATGTAATTTTCTTAGGGATAACCTGATCATTATGAACAAAGTGATAAACACTAAACTCCTACTGTGATTTTCGAACACTCTTTTGCTGAGATGAGATTCGATCACTTCATTAGATCAATTTTCTCTCACAAAACTCTCATTGGTGTTTGTTGACTCACAGTCTTCCACCACAAAATCCCCCACCGATCAGACTAATTATTGGTGGGACCACCAAAATTCTTTCTGGTTTAATCCATTCAAACTTCCGCTATGTTCATGCACTCAACACTTTCATGGTTAGAGTTCGGATATAATGCTTAAAATTTTGATCTGTCAATCCTTGACGAATTGTAAAACCCTTTCGTGTTAAGTCCTTATCACTTGACACCAAGAACCTCTACTGAGTGATTTGTACAAGTCAACACTCCCACTGTGATTTGTACTCCCACTCCCACTGTCCACTTGGTCAAACCTTCCTATAGTTAGGACCACAGTCAAAATCCCCTCTCGATTCCTTCAATGAACGAGAGGTCTACAAATTGAGTGATCAAACCTATAAAAGTTAGGGTCATCTCACACTCCCACTCTCACTTGGTCAAACCTTCCTATAGTTAGGACCAAAACCAAAATCCCCTCTGGATTCCTTCCATGAATGAGAGGTCCACTTTCAAACCGAGTGATCAAACCTTCCTATAGTTAGGATCACCTTAAACTCCCGCTTGGTCAAACCTTCCTACAGTAAGGACCAAAACTACAATTCATTCTTAATAAACGAAAAATCCATTTTTAGTTCGGTAATTAAACCTTCTGACAGTTAGGGTCATCCGAATCTTTTTGATTCTCGGAGTGGAGATCCCACTCTTAGTTTCACCTTCCCGGATTCTTGAAGTGGAGATCCCACTTTGAGTTTCCTTTTGTAACTGGGGATAGAATATAAAATTCTTCCTCTTTAGCTATGGGAGATAGAATATAAAATTTTTCCTCTCCCGCATCGGGTTTGTCTTTGCCCCAAGAGAAGACACCACTTTTTTTAACTCCCAAAATCCATGCCTCACACGCACGGGGAATTTTATCCCGAATCCTGAGTAGGGATAAGTCAATGCCTAACACATGTTTCCGGTTTAGTCTTTCATCAATTAAAAAAAGACACCAGAATACCAGTCTGGGGTATTTTATCCCGAAGCCTTAGTAGAGATAAGTCAGCGCTTAACCTGCGTTGCTGGGTGGTTCGTTCCCGTAAAAACAACCGAGTTTACGTATTCAACATCATAGCAATAAAAATCCATGCTTTTTATGCATGAGAAATTTTATCTCGAATCCTGAGCAGGGATAAGTCAATGCCTAACACGCATTGCCGGTTAGTTCTTAACCGTAAAAAGAACAACAGCCCACATATTCGACATTGTGACAGGTTGTTATTCATAATGCCAAAATCCGTGCTTCACACGCACGGCGAATTTTGTCCCGAAACCTAAGTAGGGATAAGTCAGCGCCTAACATGCGTTGCCGGGTAGTCTATTCCCGTAAGAGAGACGAAGTCTACGTATTCAATATCATAGTACTAAGAGAGTTAACTCTCTTAGCACAACATCATATGCGGAACGGACTTAAACAATCCGCATGCAAGCCCGATTCAAATGGTATTCGGTAAAGGTACGTCAAACCCGTTGAAGGCTGAGGGTTTGCCAAAAATCTTAAAGTCTACTCCTAACACGCATCACCGTTTAGTCTTTTCTCGTGAGAAAGACGAAGTCTACGTATTCAATATCATAGCACTAAAAGGGCTAACTCTTTTAGCATAACGTTACACGCGGAACGGATTTAAATAATCTGCATGCTAGCCCAACTCAAACGGTAGTCGGTAAAGGCTAATCAAACCCGTTGATGGCTAAGAATTTGCCAAAAATTCTATAAACGCGAGTCATTAATACATCAGCTTCATTAGTTGGTCTCGTGACTTGAGCATCCAACAACTTCGGAATAAGATCCGTATCTGCAGACGAAACAACTTCAATAGTTGGTCCTGCAGCCCAAAATTTGGGACCGCTGTGTTCCAATGTCTTAAGAGCTTAAACTGTGTAAACTCCAACAAATATACGAGTATAAACTGTGTTAACGCCGATCAGCGCGTTACAGCAAAGGTTAACGCCGGTCGATGTAAAGGTCGATGCCGGTCAACGCATCAGCAATTTTGCCAAAATAAGGCAAATGATGATTCCAGGGAGTTCCATCGCATTCAGATATGAATTTCTGACAAAGATGATCAGTTGAAAGTCAACTCAATGACACGAGCCATAACTAACAACTCAATGACACAAGCCATAACCAACTTACCAAGTTCGATTCGAAATTTTGACGACGGCCAGACGATAAACGCAGCACCGGAAGAACTTCAGCTATTCATCAAAATAGATTGAAAATCGAAGAAGTCAAGAATTGAAGCCAGCTACAGGTCCTTTGACACCGACTGAAGGTGGGGGCCTATCATAGCCAAAGCATTCCAGACTCCTCTATAAAAGAATGAGTCTGAAATACTTTGGAGGGGGTATCTGTAGGTGTCTAAAAATGCCTATAGGTGTCCGCACACAGCTCTAGACAAAGAGAAGGCGATGAACACTATTTTCCAAGTAAAAGAGGATGACATGGCGATGAACCACCAGAGTAAAAGAGGATCATTTGACACCGACAAGCATATGAAGCGAATCGACGAAACGTTGATGACATGGCGATGAACCACCAGAATGGCCAACACCAGGTGGCCTGCGTGCTCACCGGCCACCACCAAGTGGTCCACACGCTAATCAGCCACCAAAATAACAAACCAAGTGGCCCGCATATTCATCAGCCACCTCCAACTTAACGAAATGTATGATGCAAATCAATGAAGCGTACGAGTCAACATGACACACGAAATGACAAAACAACTAAGCTAGTAGTTGTGTTTCGCCCAAATGGGGGCGAAACACCATGTATGACTCACACACACCATGTGTGGCTCGGCCATAAATAGTTGTAGGTCTCTTCTCCAGTTTTCCAACGTATCTTGAATTACCTCTTCCGGAGAGTCGGACGGAGAGAGTTAGAGAGGCCCAAGACATACGAAGGTGGTCACGAACTCGGCTCGGCCAAAGCCGCCTAGCCATAATTTGGATGGTCGGACCATTGACAAGCCACTCATTTAGTGCGCTCGTAAAGCTTATGTCTTTGTCAACTTTCCAATGCATCTTGAATCACCTCATTCTGAGATCGGACGAGAGAGTTAGAGCTAAAATACCCGAGGTAGTACGTACTGGCTAGGTCAAGGCCGAGCCACCAATTGGTGGCTCGTACAAAGTGATATTTTGACCATGATGCGATTTTATTCTGAAGAAACTTAAAAGATAAAAGTTGTAGGTCTCTTCATCAGTTTTCCAAATCATCTTGAATTACCTCATTCTGATATTAGATGAGAGAGTTAGAACTAAAATACCCGATGTGGTACGAACTGGCTCGGCCAAGGCCGAGCCACCAATTGGTGTCTCGCACAGAGAAGTGACATTTTGACCATGATACAATTTGATTCTGAAGAAACTCAAAAGATAAATATTGTAGGTCTCTTCTCCTATTTTCCAATGCATCTTAAATAACCACATTCTGAGATCGTACGAGAGAGTTAGAGCTAAAATACCCGAGGTGGTACGAACTGGCTCGGCCAAGGCCGAGCCACCAATTGGTGGCTTAGTTAGAGCTAAAATACCCGAGGTGGTACGAACTGGCTCGGCCAAGGCCGAGCCACCAATTGGTGGCTTACACAAAAAAGTGATATTTCAACCATGATACGGTTTGATTCTGAAGAAACTCAAAACATAAAAGTTATAGGTCTCTTCGTCAGCTTTCTAATTCATCTTGAATCACCTCATTCCGAGATCCGACGAGAGAGTTAGAGTAAAAATACTTGAGGTGGTACGAACTGGCTCGGCCAAGGCCGAGCCACCATTTGGTGGCTCGGACCAGGCCGAGACCGAGCCACCAAACGGTGGTTCGGTTAGATTCGATCCTAAAACGTGTTTTTTTAGTTTCGACGGGTTTTCACGAGATTTCTTCGGTTCCTGAGTGTCCTAACTGATTGGATATCATCTCTGAACGTAGTTACACGGTTGTCAACTGAAGATAAGACGGAATCCATCGTTCTTATCCAAAAATCCCCCAACCGAAGCCTATAAATACAGGCCTAAGGGCTTATTTCAGGGCGGACATCAAGAGGGTGAAACGTTGCTGAATTGGAGAGTGGATCCACAAATTTACAGCAAGGGTTAGCGGATCTTGGCGATCTCCTACGCATAAAGAGTGGAGTTCGAGAGATTCGAGACCCATCCCCTATTCCTCCGGATTTAAGCTTGGTCTTAAATCTCGAGAAGAGCCGTGATCTCACTTGGTCGAAATCATCGCTGTAGCGATTACTTCCTTCGTGAAGTAAGAGCTTTGATCATCAATCTGTCAACCGGATCTGATCCGTGGCGGTCCACGGATATTAACGTCCCCGACACAGTCAAAGTTCCCACGCAAGTAACGGGTGATAAACGTCCGTTGCGCTGTTTGACAAGAGTCGTATCTTTTGTATTTTCATTGTATAAGGAGATCTTATAAAAAGATCAACTTTTTATTTGAGTTTATTGTAAACGATTAAAGTTGTAATAGATTTAATCACAATGAAAACAACGATTTTTGACCCAAACAAAGTCTTCCCATAATTAATAACATACTCTTGTGAGCATCCATGGGCAATAAGACGTGCTTTGTGATGCTCAGCAGAACCGTTTGATTTTGTTTTGATTTTGAATATCCACTTGAAACTGATTGGTCTGGTATCACGAGGCACGGGAATAAGATCCAAGTATGGGTACGCTGAATGGCCTATAGTTCTTCCTGTATAGCTTGTTTCCATTCTGGATATTTAATTGCCTCAGAATAAGATCGTGGTTCCTATAAAGAATGTATAGTAGCAGGAAAGGATACAAATCGAGGTGAATAAAAATTGGTTAAGCAAGAGTATCTTAGAGATAAGTGATAGTTTCGAGGACGATTGCATTGTGGTGGGAGTGAGAGTGGCGATAGCGGTGTTGGCAGTACAATAGCCTGCGAATTGAAAGCAGGAGTAGTAATGTCCGTAGTATTAGTTGAATTCACCTCATGAAGTGGTGAAGGTGATTCGGGGGATGAGGATAGAATAGGAGTGTACGATGGTATCAGCAATGTCGATGTGGACGTGGATGAGTTGAGAAAATATAAATCCAACTCATTGTTTGATGAGTAGTAATACAAGTTCAAAAAAAATGACATGACAGGAGATTCGAATTCTGCTACAATTAGGATCATAATATCTATACTATTTATGACATAGGCTATATCCTAACAAGATGCATTGAGCGGAGCAAGATGACAACTTACCATATTCATTTTGAGGAAGAAGGACAAAACAAACACATCCAAAGACTCGAATCTTAGGATAATTAAACTGAGTTTGGTGTAGTCGATAGTATGGACATGTGTCTATGAATAAGGATGACGAGGTAGTATTGATCCACATGACAACGGCTAAGAGGGCTTCAACCCAAAAGGATCGAGGAACATGTGCAGTGAGCATGAGGGCACGTGTTGTTTCAAGAATGTGACAATGTAGACTAGACTGCTGGGCAATAGTTCCTTGTGAATTAACGAGATTTTTCATAGATGAGGAAACATACTCACATGCATTATCAGATCAAAAGACTTTAATTGTCTTAGTAAACTGAGTGTAAATCATATTAGTAAATTATTTATATATATCAAAAATTATGCACGTGATTTCAAGAGATAAACCCAGGTATGTCTTGAAACATCAGTAATAAAACTCACATAATGTCTGTAATCAGACATGGCTTCAAGAGGGCCAAGACCCCAAATATCAGAGTGTACTAAATCAAATGATTCAATCGAAATATTGTCGTGAGTTACAAAAGGTAAAGTTGACTATTTTGCAATACGACTGTTTGGGTAGAAAATTATTTTTATTGCTGAATTCTTTACAACTTCAGGCGTTACAATAAATTCAAAACAAAGATAGCCTTTTTATAAGACTTTTAATATAATGAAAATAAATTAAAACTCTCTTTTAAACAACACGTAACAGGTGTTTATCCCCTATTTCTTGCGTGGGATCTTTGCCTGTGCCAGGGACGTTAATATCCGTGGACCGTCGCGGATCAGATCCGATTAACTGATTAAGTTGATCAAAGCTCTTACTTCACGAAGGAAGTAATCGCTCCAGTGATGATCCCGACCAAGCGAGATCACGGCTCTTCTCGAGATTTAAGACTAAGCTTAAATCCGAAGGAATAGGGGTAAGTCTCAGATCTCTCGAACTCCACTCTTTATGCACATGAATTCTCTAAGATCTCCTAACCCTCGGTGTAAATTCGTGGTTCCACTCTCCAATTCGGAAGCATTTCGCCCTCTTGATGTCCGCCCCGTGAAATGAGCTCCTAGGCCTGTATTTATAAGCTTCGGTTGGGGGTATTTGGATAAGAATGAGTGATTTGTACTTATCTTTAGTCAATAACGGTCTAACCACATTTATGGATGATATCAAGTCAGTTGGAAACCCCTAAAATAGATAAATCCTAAGAAAACTGCTTAAAAACCATCAAAAACGAGTTTGGGGATAAAATCTGCGCGACGGACACTAGTGACTCGCGGGGGCGCGGGTCGACCGTG
>NC_033801.1:31421078-31428362 GCF_001876935.1 Asparagus officinalis
ACGAGTCGGCTGCGTCTGACACGTGAGGGCGCGGGTCAGTTGTGACCGACCCGCACTTGCGCGGGAAGTTTGGCCTTTGCTGAACTTTTTGGTGTTTTTTGATTTTTCGGGACTTGTATTTTTCTGCTGTTTTGTGTATTGATCGTCTTGTTGACTTGCACGCATCGTTAACTCGTTTCATATGTTCGTTAGCTTCTTTACGGCACTTGGAACTGACCGACAAGCGCGTCGGGCACTTTGGATCTGACTGAAAAGCACGTCGGGCATTTTGGATCTGACCGACGAGCGCGTCGGGCACTTTGAGCTGACTGATGCGTGCGAGCTGACTAACGAGCGTGACGGCCAATTGGAGGTGGCCGGTGAGCGCACGAGACACAGTTGGTTCGCCATTCCGGTTCATGCACTTGTCAGCGTCAGATAATCCTCTTAGACTCAGATAACGCCGTTTGTCATTTTCTCTCTGTCTCGAGCTGTGTACGGACACCTATAGGTATTTTTAGACGCCTACAGATACCCCCTCTAAAGTATTTTAGACTCATTCTTTTATAGAAGAGTCTGGAATGCTTTGGATAAGATAGGCCCTTTCCTCAATCTCGTAGAGGGACCTATGAACCGCTTCAATTCTTAACTTCTTCAGCCTTTAGTCTATTCAGTATTTTGTCGAATAGATGAAGTTCTTCTGGCGTTGCGTTTATCATCTGGCCATTGTCGAAATCTTGAACTGAAGTTGATGCGTAAGTTTCTGAATTTAGCTCGTGTCATTGAGTTAACTTTGAACTGATCATCTTAATCAGAAATTTGTATCTAAATACGATTGAACTCCCTGAAATCATCATTTGCCTTATTTTGGAAAAATTGCTGATGCATTCACCGGCATCGACCTTTACTGTAGCGCGTTGACCAGCGTTATCCTTTGCTGTAATGCACTGACCGACGTTAACACAGTTTATACTCGTACGTTTACTGGAGTTTATATAGTTTAAGCTCTTAAGGCATTGGAGCGTGGCGGTCCCAAATGTCGGAGCTGCAAGACAACCTATTAAAGCTGATTCATCTGCACGTATGAATATTATCCTGAAGTTATTGGATCCTAAAGCCATGAGACCAACTAATGAAGCTGGTACGTCAATGACTCTCACACTTATAGGATTTTTGGCAAACCCTCAGCCATCAACGGGTTTGATGAGCCTTTACCGACTACCGTTTGAGTCGGGCTAGCATGCGGATTGTTTAAGTCCGCTCCGCATGTAACATTGTGCTAAGAGAGTTAACTCCCTTAGTGCTACGATATTGAATACGTAGACTTCATCTTTCTTGTGGGAATAGACTACCATGCAATGCGTGTTAGGTGCTGACTCATCCTTATTTAGGCTTTAGGACAAAATTCTCCAGACTTGGATTCTGGTATCTTTTTTAATCGGTGAAAGACTAACCGGCAAAACGTGTTAGGCGTTGACTTATTCCTACTTAGGATTCGGGATAAAATTCCCCAGATTTAGATTCTGGTGTCTTCTTTAATCGGTGAAAGACTAAACCGGCGACGCATGTTAGGCGTTAACTTATCCCTACTTAGGATTCGGGATAAAATTCCCCGCGCATGTAAAGCACGGATTATGGTGTTATTAATAACAACCTGTCATAATGTTGAATATGTGGGCTTTTATCTATTTTATGGTCAAAGACTAACCGGCAACGCGTGTTAGGCGCTGACTTATCCCTTCTTAGGCTTCGGGACAAAATTCCCCAGACTTGGATTCTGGTATTTTTTTCAATCGGTGAAAGCGCGTGTTAGGCGTTGACTTATCCCTACTTAGGATTCGGGATAAAATTCCCCGCGCATGTAAAGCACGGATTATGGTGTTATTAATAATAACCTACCACAATATTGAATATGTGGGTTTTTATCCTTTTTACGGTCAAAGACTAACCGGCAACGCGTGTTAGACGCTGACTTATCCCTTCTTAGGCTTCGGGACAAAATTCCCCAGACTTGGATTCTGGTGTCTTTTTCAATCGGTAAAAGACTAAACCGGCGACGCGTGTTAGGCGTTGACTTATTCCTACTTAGGATTCGTGATAAAATTATCCGTGTGTGTGAGGCACGGATTTTAGAGTTATAATGTTAAAATATTGTGTCTTCTCTTGCGGCAAAGACGAACCCGATGCGGAAGAGGAAGAATTTTATATTCTATCTACTAAAGCTGAAGAGGAATAATTTTATATTCTATCTTCAGTTGCTAAAGAAAACTCAAAGTGGGATCTTCACTTCCAGAATCCGGGAAGGTAAAACTAAGAGTGGGATCTCTACTCCGAGAATCGAAAAGATTCGGATAATCCTAACTGTCGGAAGGTTTGATTACCGAACTAAAAGTGTGTTTCTCGTTTATCGAGAGTGAATTGCGGTTTTGGCTCTAACTGTAGGAAGGTTTAACCAAATGGGAGGTTTGAGATGACCCTAACTATAGGAAGGTTTGATCGCTCGATTTGAAAGTGGGTCTCTCGTTCATGGAAGGAATCGAGAGGAGATTTTGGTTGTGGTCCTAACTGTAGGAAGGTTTGACTAAGTGGGAGGTTTGAGACGACCCTAACTGTGGGAAGGTTTGATCGCTCGATCTGAAAGTGAACCTCTCGTTCATGGAAGGAATCGAGAGGTGATTTTGGTTATGGTCCTAACTGTAGAAAGGTTTGACCAAGTGGGAGTACAAATTACAGTGGGAGTGTTGATTCGTACAAATCACTCGAAGAGAGTTCCTGATGTTGAGTGACAAATACTTAACACGAAGGGGTTTGACAATTATCAATGATCAGGAGATTAAAATTCCGAGTACTATATCCGGACTCTAACAATGGGAGTGTTGAGTGCACAGACGTAGCGGGAGTTTGAGTGGGAATTTGAGTGGGAGTTTCTTATTCATTACCTTCTTGTAGTGACCGGGTTATCCCTAAGAATACACTATATAGAATTCTTTCGGGAACTTCCCCTTACATCCATCCTCAGTTTCCTTTGTGAAACTGGGTCTAACATTGTACTCAGCTGAATGGTCGGGTTATTCTTAAGAATATCACATACGATATTATTCCAGGAACTTCCCGTTAAAATTAGGAAATAGTTTAGACTTGTATACCTGTTGGAGTATTGAGAAGCAGTTTATACTCATATACTCTTCGGAGTAGTTTATACTCTTATACTTGTCGGAGTCTTCATTCGACTTAATTGAGCGTTATGACCCCGGCTTTAACCAAGGTTTGGATGCTATTCTTGAGAGCGAAGCAAGCCTTGGTAGGATGAAGGATCCTCTATTCTTGAGAGCGAAGCAAGCCTTGGTAGGATGAAGGATCCTCCTGTGGTACGCACAGTACTTTAGATCCGCAGTATTGTCAGAAGCAAGCCTTGGTAGGATGAAGGATCCTCCTGTGGTACGCACAGTACTTTAGATCCGCAGTATTGTCAGCTTCCTCCTGATCTGCGATAGGTGGTAGCTTGATCTTGTTATTTTCAAAGAGGGACTCGAAAATGGCTGGAACATCTTCGTCCTTGAAGGAGTACCCTTTTTGGAGTCTTGGATCCGAAGTCTTTTGCTGTTTTCAGGGTTGTTATTATTACGTCTG
Source organism: Asparagus officinalis (assembly GCF_001876935.1). NCBI lineage: Eukaryota > Viridiplantae > Streptophyta > Magnoliopsida > Asparagales > Asparagaceae > Asparagus > Asparagus officinalis. Next base: position 31,424,688 of record NC_033801.1, read on the forward strand.
GTTAATGTCAACAACTGCTGCAGGTACCTTCCCCTTACCACGGGAGGTGAAGTTCGAGTTTGGCGGGTTAGCCGTCGGTTGGCTCCTCTCGGCCTTCTTCCTTCTGAGGAAGCGTTCGACCCGCTCTCCGTACATCTTCAACTCTTTCCAGGTATTGGAGGATGCTACTCCTATAACTTCCAACATGTCCAAAGAGAGTTTATTGTGACAGGTTTGGAGGATGAAATCCTCTGTGGTCGGATCTCGGCAGTTCATCGCCTTATTCCGGAAGTGCTTGACGAAGTCGTCGACTGTCTTATCGTCTTCTTGTTTCTCATTGAAGAGTGTCCTGATTAACACCTCAGCGTCATCATCAAAGAAGTGAGCGAGGAACAGGCTCTCCAGATCTTCCCAGTTGTTGATACTTCCGGACTTGAGACGACGGTACAAATCGAAGGTGGGTCCGCGAAGGGTGCCAACAAATGACTGGACCATCAATGCCTTATTGCTGGAGATCATGCTCAAGTGAGACTTGAAATAGATTAGATGCTAAGTGGGCGAACCCTTCTAGTTGAACGGCGTGAAGTTGATCAGGTTAAACTTCGTCGGGTATGCTATTGAGTCCCACTCTCTTGGGTAAGAACACAGAATACCGGTTTTCTTCACCTCTCGAGCAGACATCAGAGCATTGATTTTGCTCTCGAGATCTTTCATCTTCTCGTTCTTATCTGTATCATGCTTTGGACGATTTCTGAGAGGAACAACGTGACCACCCCCGGTATTATCATCTTCGGTGGGACCACCCCCAGCATCGTTATCTTTAGCGGGGCTACCCCTAGCATTCTAGTTAACGAGAGGGTTATCAGTATTAAGGTGTTCATCCACATCTGAATCGCTAACTGCTTGACTGACATTGTTACGACGACTGGATTCATCTATCTGATTCGACAAGGCTCGGATCTGTTGGTCATGCTTTTTCCTCATCCACAGCATAGCCATTTTCATTTTGAACTTGAAGTTCTCTTTTTGCTTAGTCAAGGCATTCTCGATGATTTTGTCCACTTGCTCGGTGTTAATCATAAACACTTCATGGGATTACCCCGGACTGGATACTATTTTGTCGAAAGCGATTGCAGAGTTGGGATCTGATGTTTCATCATCCGAGAATAATCCCCTCTGCATTCTCTGATAATCCCTTTGTCTAATGGTTCCTGATCGCAACCGGGTTAGACGATACGATATGAGCGGGTCAGAACTAGAAGGTCGAATCGATTTTCCCTTGTCAGCCATATTAACCGTGACTACGGATTTTTTAGGTTCGATAGCTTCTAGCTAAAGTCAAGACATTAGTTGGGCTATTCTTGAATTGACTCCTCTTCCTAGAGAAAAGTCAGGGCTAGAACAACTTGAAACAATCGGAGATTTTCCTTTATTGACCATGTTGATGGTGACTTCTGGGAATTCGTCATCTCGAATGACCGATTTTCTTTTGTGAGAACGCCTTGATTTGGGTTTTAACGCTTCAGAGGAAAGCCTTTGGAATACCGAGACCCTCTATGGAGCGGTCTTGGGGCAGCTACACGCTAATAATACTACCCTGATAAGTTTAACGCACGGACAATGAAAGTCCATCTCCCAGGTATCTCTCTTTAGAGATCTATTTGTACCCCCAGCCCGATAGTATAACTCATCGGCATGATGACCGGAGTAATCTATCGTGTATTGGCACGACTTTTCAGGTATAACGTCGTCATCTAACGAACACGTTTCCTTCTGAGGACTTGTTGCCTTGATGGCGTTCTCAAGAGTCACATGTTTGGAGCCACGCTTTCGTGAGCACAGGACCTTAATGGGCTCCTGGATACTGACTTGCAGTCCGAGGCGGTCAGTTACAGAAGTTTTCCCATTATAGAAAGGCTCTGACTTGTTGCGAGGGCGTGTACGACCCACAGCTCGAGTAGTTGATCGGGGTTCAGTCACCGGACCCAAGCGCTCTTTGATTGAAACTTTACCTCGATCCTTGTGCAAAGGACCCAGACGATCTGCCATTAGCTTCTTGCTTTTGAACAAGTCTACACTGTCGCGAGGCTTCACTGGAAGCATTGGATCAATCAGAGCAGGGACAGAACTTGACGAAATCAGAAAAATGGGTGCATAGTATCTCCTGTCTCGGCCCTAGCGCGGGTCAGACCTTAGTGACCCACGGCTGGGAGGGTTAGACTTGGGTGACCCGCGGCTGGGTGGGTCAAACATGAGTGACCCGCGACTGGGAGGGTCACTTCGGGGTGACCCGCGGTTGCCCGCGTCTTGGAGAATCAGACTTGAGTGACCTGCGGCTTGGAGGGTCAGACTTGAGAATTTTTGATCTCTTTGGCCGCTGTCTTAGACTTTGGCCTCCGAGTTTGATGCAGTCTTGGTTGTTTCTTGGCTATGTCCTTCTTCTGCATCTTTTGTGCCTTTTGCATAAGAATTCGCGCGTACACAAGCAGTGCGTGGCGCTTCTGGATTCGCTCCTCAAGAGTTGAACGGATCCTTATAACTTGGATCCATTCGCTTGTTGATGATTTGGAGGAGGGGGCATTTGCTCGCTGTTGGGGTGCTCGATGCTCCTTGAATTTCAGATCCTCTTCGTAACGGATCCCGCCTATAGGCTCCAACGCTTTGGCGCGCGAGGCGTTGGCGCTGCCTTTGGCGAGCTCTCTTTGATAAAGTGGGCGCGCCTCCAGTGGCTATCTCCTTGATTGAGGAGTCTAGATCTGTAGATCCGGTCTCGTTGGAGGCCGGAGGAGCGTTGCAAGGCGTTGTAGCAACAACGAGGGAGTTGATCTTCCTATGCTTGCGAGAGGTGGAGGATCTAGAGAAGGAGGAAGACAGATATTCCTCGAACTTGGCCTGGTCGAACTCGTACTTAACCTCTAAGTCAACCGGGATCCGGATCCGAAGTTGCGACACATCAGCCTTCACAGAAAGGCTGTTGGCTCCCACTATGGTCGCCAGCGTGTTTGGGTAAAAAATTATTTTTATTGCTGAATTCATTACAACTTCGGGCGTTACAATAAATTCAAAACAAAGAAAGCCTTTTTATAAGACTTTTAATACAATGAAAATAAATTACAACTCTCTTTCAAACAACACGCAACAAATGTTTATCCCCTATTGCTTGCGTGGGATCTTTGCCTGTGCCGGGAACGTTAATATCCATGGACCACCGCAGATCAGATCCGATTGACAGATTAAGTTGATCAAAGCTCTTACTTCACGAAGGAAGTAATCACTGCAGCGATGATCCCGACCAAGCGAAATCACGGCTCTTCTCGAGATTTAAGACTAAGCTTAAATCCGGAGGAATAGGGGATGAGTTTCAGATCTCTCGAACTTCACTATTTATGCACAGGAATTCGCCAAGATCTGCTAACCCTCGCTGTAAATTCGTGTCTCCACTCTCCAATTCGGCAGCGTTTCGCCCTATTGATGTCTGCCCCGTGAAATGTGCCCCTGGGCCTGTATTTATAGACTTCGGTTGGGGGTATTTGGATAAGAATGAGTGATTTAGCCTTATCTTCAGTCAATAACGGCCTAACCACGTTTGTGGATGATATCAAGTTAGTTGGGAACCCTTGGAACAGATAAATCCTGAGAAAACCGCTTAAAAACCATCAAAAATAAGTTTGGGGATAAAATCTACGAGACGGACAC
>NC_033801.1:31428372-31432763 GCF_001876935.1 Asparagus officinalis
GTGGGTCGGCTGTGTCTGACCCGCGAGGGCACGGGTCAGTTGCGACCGACCCGCGCTTGCGCGGAAAGTTTTGCCTTTGCTGAACTTTTTGGTGTTTTCTGATTTTTCGAGACTTGTATTTTTCTACCGTTTTGCGTATTTGATCGTCTTGTTGACTTGCACACGTCGTTAACTCGCTTCATTCATTCGTTAGCTTCTTTACGGCACTTGAAACTGACCGACAAGCGCGTCGGGCACTTTGGATCTGACCAATGAGCGCGTCGGGCACTTTGGATCTGACCGACGAGCGCGTCGGGCACTTTGAGCTGACTGACGTGCGCGAGCTGACTAACGAGCGTGACGCCCAATTGGAGGTGGCCGGTGAGCGCATGAGACACAGTTGGTTCGCCATTCCGGTTCATGCACTTGTCAACGTCAGATAATCCTCGTAGACTCAGATAACGGTGTTCGTCATCTTCTCTTCGTCTTGAGATGTATGCAGACACCTATAGGTATTTTTAGACGCCTACAATGACAATCAGTATAATTTTTTGTGCATGGAATGAAAATGATCCTAAGACTCTTGACTCAACAAAAGTTTTCAGACGAGAAATAGCGAGATGTCCTAATCGATGATGCTAAAGAGCAGAGGTAGAGTAACTGGACCCAACGTCTAAGAGAGGAGTGTGAAGCTAGTCCAACTGATACAATTTGTCCACTCTATGACCTGTCCTAATCTGCTGACCATTGCGAAAACCCTACACAACACATGATTTTAAATCAAATGAAATAATACATCTAGAATCAACTAATTGGCTAACAAAAATGAGATTCCTTGTGAGTTTAGGAACACACAAAATAGATGATAAGGTAAAAGAAGATGATATAATATCACCACACTGAGTTACTGTAAGAGGGGAATTGTTAGCAGTTTATATGAATGAAGATGTAATAAGAGTGCAGTTTTGAATTATAGAATGATGAGGGGTCATGTGTTATGAGGCACTTGAATCAAATATCCAAGGAGTTGAGTTACCAGAAGTAGCAACAAGAGCAACAACGTCAAAACTCAAATGAGTTTCTGTCATACAATGATTTTGCGCAACAAGACTAGCAATGGCAGATATCTAAGCCATGGAAAGAGAGCTGGAGGCAATATTATTTTAAAAATCAGCTGTACTCTGAGGATGATATGAAGCCTTCGTAGGACAATTTCTCAGTCAGTGTCCCCGAAGCTTATAATTGGGACATGGACCTAGAGTTTGAGTTGGGCAATCTCGCATCCAATATCCCTCAAGCTTGCAGTTGTGACAAACTCTAGAAGAAGTACCCTGCTGAGGTCATCGAGTACGAAAATGATCATGATCCTTTCGATATTGTCCCTAGTTTCAGTTCTGAACTCGAGATTGCGCAGCAAGTACTGTAGCGACAAGAGTAGGAGTAGCTTTTAGGAGATGAAGACGCGTCTCCTCAACAGTAAACTTGCAACAGCATCTGTAAGTCGCGGAAGTGGAGATCTATGATGTATATGAGCCCTTAATGACTCAAATTAAGGATGTAATCACATCACAAAGTGATATAGATGCTGACGATCACGATGAGCCTCAAATTCTCAAGTAAAGTTAGGTAATAACACTAGAACAATCGCCTCCAACAGCTTGCGTTCTTCCGAGTAGTTAAAAAGAAGAGTATAGAACTCCTGAATGGACCGATCATCCTGACGAGCATCTTGGAGAACTTGATGTAATTGATATTCTCTGGTAACTCTGCTTCGCACGAACATGCGAGATAGCGTGGTCCATTATTCACGTGAAGTAGAGAGACTACCGGTAGATAGTTGAATAGTACAAGATACGGATCACATATTATATGTCATGATCTGCTAATCCGTACGATTCCACTGCTGATATGGAGTAGGCCCAGGTGTAATGACTGGAGGAGAAACTCAAGTCGTTACTATGCGCCCTTCTCCGATAGCTGGCTAAAGATGGAAAACCACTGCCTGAAACTAGGGCCTCCTCAAAAGTTTCTCTTATTTTCCAATAGCAAATGAGATTGTGAAGAGGTTGCGTTGGTAAACTCAGTCCAGTCATTGTGTTTACTAAAATTCGCGTCGAAGCTCCAGCCTTCTTGCCCAAGAACTTATGGCTATTGACAATTTTTTTTTTTGTTAAGCCTAAGAGCAAGTCCAGCAAGCTCCCAGTTAGGAGTCCTAGTCATCAAGCTCTCAAGAGCTCTCAAGCATTTTGGTATAAAAAATTATAAAAATAGGCCTTGGGAGCATCTCCTTATTTTATGGAGCTCCAACAAGCTCCTAGTTAGGAGCTTCAACAATATCAAAAAAACCCCTCTTCTATTTTGATATTTTACCCATTACTTTTAATTATATTTAAACCTCTTGTATTTTATTTCTAACCGTTGGATACGGTCTTCGAGGGAGCGCACACGGTCTTCGAGGTAACCCGCGGCTTTCGAGGGTACGCACACGGTCTTCGAGGTAACGCACACGGTCTTCGAGTTAACTCGCGGTCTTCGAGGGAACGCACACGGTCTTCGAGGTAGCTCGCGGTCTTCGAGGTTGGGCACGAACTTCGAGTTATCGCAAACTTTGACCGTCAACCGACTGATTCCTATAAAATTCGATGCCTTCTCACCTCAACCCATCGTCTCCCAGAACAAAATGTCTATCTCATCTAGCTCTAGCGATGGTGAATTGATGAAGACGTTCTTTCTTATGGGAGATGCTGCCGTCGAGGAAGAAGTACAAGGGAAAGGTTCAACTTCAGTTCAACACAAAAGACGTACCGTGCTCCACCGATACCGACTGGAAGGCCACAATCGGTTGTTCCAAGATTATTTTGCTGACACACCAACATATCCTCTTCATTATTTTCGTCGAAGATTCAGAATGTCGCGTTCGTTATTCCTTCGAATCCACGACGCTGTCGTCAGAGGAATGGTGCTGGACAGTTAGGACTATCTAGCCTTCAAAAGATTACTGCAGCTATGCGGATGCTCGCATATGGAGCATCAGCTGACGCCGTTGACGACTACGTTCGGATCGGTAAAAGTACGTCGCTTGAGAGCGTGAAGAGGTTTGTTCGATCGATTATCAACATCTTTGGGGAGGAATACCTTCGTTCACCGACTAATGAAGACGTTGCACGCCTGCTCGAGGAGGGTTCACAACGAGGTTTTCCTGGTATGCTTGGGAGCATTGACTGCATGCACTGGGTATGGAAGAACTGTCCAACCGCCTGGCAAGGTATGTATACTGGGCATTTTCATGAACCTACAATTATTTTGGAGGCCGTAGCTAGCAAAGATCTTTGGATATGGCATGCCTTCTTTGGACTGCCGGGGTCTCACAATGACCTCAATGTGCTACATCGTTCACCGGTTTTCGCACAACTTGCGGAGGGAAGAGCTTCACCGTGCAACTATACTGTTAATGGCCACGAGTACAATATGGGATACTATCTCGCCGACGGGATTTACCCAGAGTGGTCCACATTAGTGAAGACTATTCCAGCACCGCGAGGAAACAAGCATAAATACTTTGCTCAACAACAAGAGAGCGCAAGAAAAGATGTTGAGCGAGCTTTTGGCGTGTTGCAAGCTCGATTTGCGATTGTTCGTGGACCAGGACGTTTCTGGCAACCTAGTGTGCTGAAAGACATCATGACAGCTTGCATCATAATGCATAACATGATTGTTGAAGATGAACGAGATTGTCAATTGGACAACAACTTCGACTTTAATGATTCGATACCAGTCGTTGAACCTTCTCATGTGCAGACGGTGCCTCTAACTGAGTTCATCCAAAATCATCATCGAATCAGGAACACGCAAACACACAAATCACTAAAGAATGATTTGATCGAGCATCTGTGGCAGCTCAAGGGATCCATCGACGAGGATTAAATTTCTTTATGTCTAATGTAATTTCAGCAAAGAAGTTCGAGTTGTTGTACTACGCCAATTTCATTTTTAATAAAGTAGTTGTTTTCATTCAATGCCAAAATTTTCAACTTCAAGTACAATCATAAATCTAATATAAGATAATATTTGATAATTAGGAAGAACTAATGAGGATGCGATGCGAGTACAATATATGATAATTAGGAAGAACCCTTGGACATCCACCTCTCCAATATCTCTGCCTGACGCATTTCAAAGTATTGTCGTTGAACTGAATTGAGTGTTGAGAGATCCATCTTCATGATATCGTCATATTGTTTCTTCTATTTTAGCTCTATTTTTTGATTGGTGGTTTGCTTCATCCACGCGAAAGCCTCTCCCATAATGGACTTAGCGGACTCAGATTTGTCCACATTTTGTTTCCTCTTGAGTTTTGCCGCTTTCCTCCCTTCAGGCCTTGCTATAACATCATCCGAGTCAATGTTCAACTC
>NC_033801.1:31432777-31469333 GCF_001876935.1 Asparagus officinalis
AGAAGAGAGATCTTTTGATGATGACCAACTCAACCTAACAATGGTCAAACAGCGAATGGTTTAGCGCATAAAGAGATTGGTATAATTCATTTAGCCCTTCTGGCAGTCTAACACCAAGAGTTATTTTAGAATTAATCAAAACATAATTTAAACATTTGAATCTGAGCAAAAATAATCAACATGAATTAACATATTTACGCTGGTCAATGAATCCCGACGCAGATCTTTGTCTCTCCTTCGCCAATCTGGCAACGCACCCACAAAAATTTGTTGAGACAATTGAACGTTGACACAAACGTTGCATCTTTAGTTGGCGTGGCGGCTCGTTGGATCGGTGGAGTATAGGAATAAAATAGTCGTTAGCTCGGTGCCAAAACTTATCTTTGTTTGCCGTACCGTACCTATTGGGTGGCAGTCTTGGCAATCGTGTCAGCCAAGCACAGACACAAGAAGCTATCCCGTGACAGTACCAGATTTTTCGACCGCGTGTAAGCCTTCTTCTTCTTTTTGGTAGTCGTGTTCTTGGGATGACAGCTTGTTTGTGTGCCGATGCGAGAACTCCATAGGGTGACCTTCTTCTATCGCTACGCCTTCTGTATTAGAACGACGGTATAGAGGTCGATGCCTTCACCGGTAAGGAGATGCGAATAGTAGTTGTTTGGGAGGGATCCATGAGATTTGTAATTTTATAGAAAATATTAGAAGTTTTTTTTATAGAGAATTGTGTGGAATGAGTGTGTAGGTGAATTGTGAATTTATAGAGTTTTTTGTTACTCGTCAGCAGTGCATTTTTTCAAACAGCAACGGTAAAATTTCGACGATCAGCGTTCACCCATCAACGGTAAAATATTTTCAACGTGCAACGGGTAACGTATTTTTTTCTTTGTTCGCACGCGAAGTTGAAAGCCATTAAAAAAAATTAACATCAAACACCGTCGGCCCGCCAAATCAAAACACTGTCACCCCCAACTCATCTCGCCCAAAATCATGCTCCTCAAATCATGACTTCGTCCCAATTCTTCGTCCCCGAAATTTTGCGTCCCAAACTCAAAACTTCGTACGCCCAGTTCGAAGCGGCCAACCAGTGACCCTCGTCATCTTCGAAATCAAGCCCCAACCGAGCCGACACCGTCGACATCCCCGCCCTCTCCGCAGACCTCCGGCCGCCTCGCGCCTCCCATTTTCAGTTCCCGGGCAGCCTCCGTCGAACAGCAAGCAAAGGTTGATTTTTGTGCAGATTTCCTATTATTTTTTTTGTTAGCTTCTGGCAAGTAGGAAACTTGTGGGGGGTTTTTTGTAATATCTCCTCCTCTCTAAACCGAAAGTTGGGAGCTCGCCGAAGCCGCTGCCACAAATTTGTGGAGGCGCTTGGGAGCTTGGAAGCTCCAGGCCAACGTCAGCCTAGGAGAGGTGCTTGGGAGCGGGGTTCAGAGCGCTGCGAGGGGGGCTGCGATCTTCCATGGCCAAATGTAGCCTTTGAGAGCCTTCCTTCAAGAAGCTTGCTGGTGACTTGCTCTACAAGGGAGGTTCTGTGGAGGCTGGCCTGTGCAGGCAAGGTCTTAACGGCAACCGTGGTGCGATCGAGCCAACAGGCGTTGTTGAAAAGAGCGGTCGATGGATGAGGGGTGCAATGGATCTCGTCGACGGCAGTGAAAGCAGCAGCGACCATGGACGCTAGGATCCGGCGACGACGGCATGCTCCAGCAAAGAAAGGGCGGCTGGATTTTTTTTTTTTTTTTGATATTTTGTCTGAGTTGTGTGGATGGCCAGGATTGACTTGATATTTCCTCTCTGATACCATATCAATTAGGAGAGTAAAATCTCTACAGAATTGATCTTGCAATATTACATATAAACTTACAGTTTATAAAAAGAATTTATCAAAAGTCTTCATGCAATTTAATTGATATTTGACTACACCAAAAGAATTCACAAAACTAACAACAGACTGTAAGCTTGGTACAATTGTAGAAAACCCAATAAAAAAAACTATGAAATTTGAGATTTTCTCACCTAAGAATCATGAAGCTGGTCGGCAAAACGGGGACCAGTATTTAATGAGAGTATATCGCACTCGGATATCTCCATCATTGGTGAGTTCTACGAAGAATTAATAAGAAAGGGGATTAACTTAGCTACGGGACTTGAATCCAAATCATTTTCAAACTCTACTTCTAATTGAAAGAAAATCAAGCATCAAATTCCTACTTGTCCTTGCAAATCTAAACCGCTTCTTATCTAGACTCAAAAATCACCCAGAAGTTTACTATAGAACTACATAGACAATCTAAACCCCACAAATCCCTTAAAATCTCTATTTCCCCATAACAATCAACAGAATTTTGACAAATATCATAGAACATAGCTCTAATTTTATTATTTTGCCATCTACATTTTATAAGGAAAGATGTTTTTGCTATGAAAAATGCAAGCTACGAAGTACACATAACATCACAGATCAATAATTTTCTTACCATATAAATAATAAAAATACATTTTTGATTGTTACAATGATAATAATATAACAGATAAAGGTAATAATAACACTCACCTTAGAAAGGTGAACAATGAGACCCTAAACAAAGCTTCCAATTTCAACACTGATTGCTACACCAATAAACTATTACAGTTTAAGGTACTAATAATACTCACCTTGAAAAGAAGAACACAATCTTAAGGCCAACCATTTTCCAAACTTTAGTAGCACCACGGATCTGAATTGCAATGTCACACCTCCGCTATTGACCCGATCAACTTGTTTTGACTCGACAAAACCCAATCTACTCGTATCTCTTGCTCCCCTTTAGTGAGTGAACGTGAACGGCCACTGCTTTCCTTTGTGTTACATGAAATGAGGGCCCCCCTATCACTTAAAGGCAGCCTCCTAACCCGTGGAACCTGCTTGCCCGTTGGATGAGAAAGCTGACTTCGCCCTCAAAACCTGATCCGTGTGGAGCAGGAAAGAGGAGATCGGAGTCAAAGGGAAGGATAGCACCAAAGCGAAACACCTACTTCAAGGCAAGGAGAGCAGACCCAGTAGGAGAAATAGGTTTTAAGGAACCAAGTCAGCAAGTCGAAGCTCAAGGACGAATGAGTTCTTGAGTCAGCAAGCTTTCTCCTCTTTGGCCCCCTTTCCAGCACCAAGGTACCAACAAAAGCGAAGCGTAGCGACCAAATCGAAGAAGAGAAGGAGAAGGGAGCTTACTCCGCTTAGAGAGACTGGAGATCGTAGTCTCAATCCTAACCTCATAGAAGGTCTTTTCATGGTATACCTTCCTGGCTCGTATGATTGTCTTGCCTTCCTCACAGGTATTCCCATATCGGGATCGGGGACCAAGACGAAGCGTAGTACCATACCTGAACCTACCTCTCGCTAGTCTTACTTATTTTTCCGACTTGGTGGTGGAAAAGGGAATAAAGCATGATTGCGAACTACACTAAGGTGCAGATAAACTCGTTAGCGGGACTAACAACGACTAGCAGTACGAGGAGGCGATTCAGCAAGAATGTCACACCTCCGCTATTGACCCGATCAACTTGTTTTGACTCGACAAAACCCAATCTACTCGTATCTCTTGCTCCCCTTTGAAAATCAAGTTCATAAAATGAATTCTTGTTGGGGATTCGTAACAATCAAATCAAACTCTTGTCCTTCCGGACCTTGTGTTGAAAGTAGGAAAGTAAGAAAATTCACCACAAATAAAGATCAAAACTTGCAGGAATAATAAAAGAGACGAACACATAGATTTAACGAGGTTCGGCAATGTGCCTACATCCTCGGGAGACACACCACATAACTTTCTTATTGATTGAAGAAGAAATACAAGCTCTCAAACTAGGGTTTTATCTCTCTGAGATCTCTCAGTCAAAAGCTCTCTCTTTTGATGGTTTTCTGATGCTTAACAAAGCCTAAAAACGTACATTTGGGTATTTATATCAAACCCAGTCCAAACAGATTTCCTGAACTCATAAGAAATCTGGCAAACAGCGTCACGGTCGACCGTGATGGTTGACCGTGGCGGTCAACCGCGCAGGTATCGCGGTCGTCCGTGATGGTCGACCGAACCAAAACCCGAGAACAGAAAACATTACAGGGTTAGCGCGATTGTCCGCCTTCAGCTCCAACCTCTCCCTAACTCCTGTGCACGTTCGCGGTTAACTCGCGGTCGACCGTCAGGCTTGTTTGCGGTGAAAGTTAATTTCTTCATTGCGGTGTTCATTACAACTTCAGTCGTTATAATAAAAACAAAAAAAGATAGTCTTTTTATAAGACTCTTACACAATAAAAATAAAAATTACAACTCTCGTCAAAACAAACATAACGGGCGTTTATCACCCGCTGTTTGTGTGAGATCTTCACCTGTGTCGGGGTTTATCCGTAGACCGCCTATAGATTGGATCCGATTGACAGAAAATTAACAGAGCTCCTACTTCAGCAAGGAAGTATTCGCTTGAAGCTCTGAGATCGACCAAGCGAAATTAGTAGCACTTCTCGAGATTAAGACAAAACTTAATCTCGAGGAACGGACGGACGGGACTTCGGATCTCTCGAACTCTCCCTCTTTATGCTGAAGAACTTCACCAAGATTAGTTAGCCTCCTCTAAAATTCGTGCTCCTTTGACTCCTCATTCCGACAGCACCTCGTCCTCTTGATAATAATCCGCCTCCCGCTAAAAAGAGGCCCTAGGCTTGTATTTATAGGGCTCCGGATGCGGGTATGTGGATGAGAATGATTAATTTGGCCTTATCTTCAGTCAATAATGGTAAAACCATGTTGGTAGATGATATCTAGGCAGTTAAGAACCCCTGAAATAGATAAATCCAGAGAAAACCGCTCCAAACCGTCAAAAACACGTCTGAAGATCGAAACAGCATGGGGGGCACCGGAACGGCACGATCCTAGCGCGGGTCGGACGGATCCGACCCGCACGGGCGCGGGTCGAACCGCGCGGGCGCGGGGTTTTGACCTTTGGCGTTTTTTCGATCCTCCGAGACTTGTATTGCGCATTTCGTCATACCGTTGACTTGTACGCTTCGCGTGTGTTGACCGATGCGCTCGAGTTGATTGATGCACGCGAGCTGATTAGCACGCGTGTGTTGACCGATACGCGCGAGCTGATTGACACGTGCGAGCGGATTGGCACGTGTTCGGACAATTGGAGCTGATTGACGCGCGCGAGCTAACTGTTAGGTTGTTGATATGATGTGCGCGAGTATGTATTGATGCGCATGGCCGATTGCGCCCGCAGTGCTGATCAAGTGCGGAGTCTGATACTTGTTGCGCATGTTATTGACGCGCAATTGACGCACCGCGCGAGATGATCGACAAGTGCGTGTTGATTATCACGCGCGTGTTGACCGACACGCGCGAGCTGATTCGCGCGTGAACTGATTGATTCGCGCATATTGATTAACGCGCGCAAATTGATTGACTAGCGCGCGGGCCACTCAGTTCGCCGTTTCGCTTCATGCGCTTGTCGACGTCAGATAATCCTCTTAAACTCGGATAGCGACGTTCGTCATCTTCTCTCTGTCTCGAGCTGTGTGCGGACACCTATAGATATTTTTAGACGCCTACAGATACCCCTTCCAAAGCATTTCAGACTCATTTCTTTTATAGAATAGTCTGGAAGGCTTTGGATAAGATAGGCCTTTTCCTTAATTTTGTAGAGGGACCTGTGAACTGCTTCAATTCTTGACTTCTTTAGCCTTCAGTCTATTCAGTATTTTGTCGAATAGATGAAGTTCTTCCAATGCTGCATTTATCATCTGATCATTGTCGAAATCTTGAATTGAAGTTGGTGTGTAAGTTTCTAAACTTAGCTCGTATCATTGAGTTGACTTTGAACTGATCATATTCGTGAGAAATTCATATTTGAATTTGATTGAACTTCTTGAAATCATCGTTTTCCTTATTTTGGCGAGATTGCTGATGCGTTGACCGTCATCGATCTTTACTGTAACGCGTTAACTAGCGTTAACACAATTTATACTCGTACGTTTGCTAGAGTCTACACAGTTTAAGCTCTTAAGGCATTAGAGCATGGCGGTCTTAAATTTTGGGCTGCAGGACCAACTATTAAAGTTGTTTCGTCTGCATGTATGGATCTTGTTATGATGTTGTTGGATGCTCAAGTCACGAGACCAACTAACGGAGCTGATGCGTCAATGACTCGTATTTATAGAACTTTTAGCAAATTCTCAGCCATCAACGGGTTTGATGAGCCTTTACCGACTACCGTTTGAGTTGGGCTAGCATGCAGATTGTTTAGACCCGTTCTGTATATAACGTTGTGCTAAAAGAGTTAACTCTTTTAGTGTTACGATATTGAATACGTAGACTTCGTCTTTCTCACGGGAATAGACTACCCGGAAACGCATGTTAGACACTGACTTAGGATTTTTAGCAAATCCTCAGCCTTCAACGGATTTGACGTGCATTTTCCGATTACCGTTTGAATCGGGCTTGCATGTGGATTGTTTAAGTCTGTTCCGCATGTAACGTTACGCTAAAAGAGTTAACTCTTTTAGTGCTATGATATTGAATACGTAGACTTCGTTTTTCTCACGGGAATAGACTACTCGGTAACGCGTGTTAGGCGCTGACTTATCCCTACTTAGGCTTCGGGATAAAAGTCCCTAGACTCGGATTATGGTGTCTTCTTCAATCGGTAAAAGACTAAACCGGCAACGCATGTTAGACGTTGACTTATTCCTTCTTAGGATTCGGGATAAAATTCCCCGTGCGTGTGAAGCACGGATTTTGGTGTTATGAATAACAACCTATCACAATATTGAATATGTGGGCTTTTATTCTTTCTACGGTTAAGAACTAACCGGCAACGCGTGTTAGGTATTGACTTATCCCTGCTTAGGATTCGGGATAAAATTCCCCGTGCATGTGAAACACGGATTTTGGTGTTATGAATAACAATCTGCCACAATATTGAATATGTGGGCTTTTGTTCTATTTACGGTTAAGAACTAACCGGCAACGCGTGTTAGGTGTTGACTTATCCCTACTTAGGCTTTGGGATAAACTTCCCCAGACTTGGATTCTGAGGTCTTCTTTAATCGGTGAAAGACCAAACCGGCAACACGTGTTAGGCGTTGACTTATCACTGCTTAGGATTCGGGATAAAATCCCTCGCGCATGTAAGGCATGGATTTTGGGAGTTGAAAAAGTGATGTCTTCTCTTGGGGCAAAGACGAACCCGATGCGTAAGAGGAAAAATTTTATATTCTATCTCCCAAAGCTGAATAGGAAGAATTTTATATTCTATCTCCAGTTGTAAAAGAAAACTCAAAGTGGGATTTCCACTTCAAGAATCCGGAAAGATGAAACTAAGAATGAGATCTCCACTCCGAGAATCAGAAAGATTCAGATAACCCTAACTGTCGAAAGGTTTGATTACCAAACTAAAGATGAATTTCTTATTTATCGAGAGTGAATTGTGATTTTGGTCCTTACTGTAGGAAGGTTTGACCAAGCGGGAGTTTGAGGTGATCCTAACTGTAGGAAGGTTTGATCACTCAATTTGAAAGTGAACCTTTCGTTCATTGGAGGAATCAAAAGAGTATTTTGGTTTTGGCCCTAACTGTAGGAAGGTTTGACCAAGGGGAAGGTTCGAGACGATCCTAACTGTAGGAAGGTTTAATCGCTCGATTTGTGGACCTCTCGTTCATTGGAGGAATAGAGAGGGGATTTTGGTTGTGGTCCTAACTGTAAGAAGGTTTGACCAGGTAAACAGTGTGAGTGGGAGTACAAATCATAGTGGGAGTGTTGACTTATAGCGATTACTCAATGGGGGTTCTCGATGTCAAGTGATAAGAACTTAACACAAAGGGGTCTGACAATTTGTCAAAGATTAGGACATTAAAATTTCGGATACCATGTCCGGACTCTAACAATGAGGATGTTGAGTGCACAGATACATCGAAAGTTTAAATGGATTTAACTAAAAGGAATTTTGGTGTTCTCACCGTCAATTAGTCTGATCGGTGAGGATTTTGTGGTGGAAGACTGTGAGTTGTCAACAAAAGTGTGTTCAGAAATCACAGTGGGGGTTTAGTGTTTATCACTTTGTTTGTAATGATCAGGTTATCCCTAAGAAAATTACATGTAGCATTCTTCCGGGAACTTCCCGTTACATGAATCTGTTAGACCCTAGAGGGGGGGGGGGGGATTAGGGTCTTATGCTAATCTAATCCGATTAAATGCCAATTAAAATATATTAACAAGTTATCCTAGCAAGTATGAAATACAACAAGATATGTAAGATAGGATAAGCAATATGAGCAAATGAATATATCCTATCAATGAGATATTATAAGTATATGAGCAAGGATATATAAACTCAAGGGTAAACAATCTAAACTAGATAGTGGGCCATATAAACAACAAGTAATATACAAAGGCGATATAAGATATGAACATGAAAACAAGTGCGCCAATGCAATCACAAACAAACAATATGATTACGGAGTTCGGTCCCCACGACCTACGGATCCCCGACTCTCACCACACACTCCTCACTCGGTGTACAAGTGTATTACAAAGTGATTTCACAATTAAGCACAATATAGCAAATGATTGTTCTCTCTAACAAGGTGAGAACTCAATTAGGCTCAACTCAATGTCACACTATCCCACAACCTAATTATATAATGTATGCAAATACAATAAGCTCAATGGTTGTGTGTGTAAACATAGAGTAAATCAAATCAAACTAAACTCAATATAAAACTAGCTTTAATAGAAATGATAATCAACAAATAATTATAGATAAAAGCTAGAGTTGAGTTTAGGAAAACTTCTCTAGATCAAGATGGAGAGATGGAGATATGAGCCCAAACAAGAAGATAATCTCCTCCACTTGTGAAAACCAAAATAGCTTAAACCAAACCCTTAAACAAGCTTAAACAAGCTTAAACTCTTTTTAAAACCCTTGTTTAAAAAATTTCTTTTTAAAACATTCTTAGATAATTGAGAAGAGATCAGCAATGGGGTATTTATACCCTCTCACAACTCAGCCAAAAACCCCAAGCAAAAAGACAGAAAAGTCCCCAGAAGACAGCTCAGAAAAATAGCCGTTAGTGTCTAACGGATCTATTGGCGGTCGACCAACAGATCGTTCGGTCGACCAAAAAAAGAATTCAGTCTATGAGAGCAAAAACACGCAAAAAACAAGCAGAGACTTCGTCGGTCGACCGGTGCGGTCGACCGATGGAGCTTTCGGTCGATCGGACTGGTCGACCGACAGACTCTCTGTCGCACAGTGAGCAGAAGAACTCAGGTTCGGTCGACCGGTTCGGTCGACCGAAAACTGACATACTCAAAACCTGATTAGCTGATTTTAAAACACTGTTTAAAAATATCAAATAAATTCTAAAAAATGTAAAACTTTGGGAAATGATTGTAGACATGATAATAAACATGCTATAACGACTAGTTTCGAAAAAGGACTTCCCAAATGAAAAATATCATCATTTTGCAAAATAATCCAAAACATGAAAATATGAGATACTTGAATTTTGATGTTTTGACATAAACCAACTTTTGAAACTTTGTGAAATGTTTTATAGACTTAGTAAAACATGTATAAACTGATATTGAAGTCTACAAACTAAGAATACAATATTTTCACAAATACAATAGAAAATGAAACCTATGAGTATGTATATGAAAGTATATTTGTTTCATATCTATGTAGATAAACCAAATCACAATAATAAATATGAAACATGTGATTTCATATTTATAAACATGAAAACTCAAAACTATGTATGTATATATATAAAACTATATATATGCATAGAAACCAAAACTTGTGTATATATATATAACTATATATATATACGAAGAAACCAATAAAATGTGTGTGTATATTATATTGAGCTTAGAGTATATAACACACATAATATAAAATCTAAAACTACATTACCCAAGCAATATTGATCTTCAATTAAGCTTGACTTGGTACACTTGCGGATGAAGCTTGAACTTGATCTTTAACTTAAATTGTATAGGCTTCAACCCGACATTCCGCCAACCTCCTTTGGATATCATCGTTGAAGCACAATCCATCCAACCTCCAACAACGTTGTTTGTCTATAATACATAAGAATGTAAAAACACTAGACAAACAACATTAGTAGTAAATTGTTTGTTAAACATCATCAAAACAAAGAGGCCAACAGAATCATCTACCCCAAGCTTCCATTGTGGAATTGGGTCAGATTTTGTACTCAGTTACATGATCGGGTTATCCTTAAGAATATTACATATAAAAATTCTCTAGGAACTTCCCTTCAACGGTAGGAAACAGTTTAGACTCATATACCTATTGGAGTACCAAGAAACAATTTAACCTTATATACCGGTTGGAGGATCAAGAAGTAGTTTATACTCGTATACTCTTTGGAGTGTCGGAAGGAGCAGTTTATACTCTTATACTTATCGGAGTGTTGCCGTTCTCATCTGGCTTATCCCAGCGTTATGATGCCGGCTACAACCAATGTTTGGATGCTATTCTTGAGAGCAAAGTAATCCTTGGTGGGATGAAGGACCCTCCTGTGGTATGCACAGTACTTTGGATCCGCAGTGTTGTCAGCTTCCTCCTGATTTATGATAGGTGGTAGCTTGATCTTGTTGTTTTCAAGATGGGATTCGAAGATGGCTGGAACGTCTTCGTCCTTGAAGGAGTACTCTTTTTGGAGTCTTGAACCCGAAGTCTTCTGCTGTCTTCGGGGTTGCTGCTGCGACGTCTGATTAGCGTCAACAGTTGTTGCAGTTGCTTTCCCTTTACCATGGGAGGTGAAATTTGATTTCGAAGAGTTAGCCATCAATTGGCTTCTTTCGGCTTTCTTCCTTCTGAGGAAGCATTCGGTCTGCTCTCCGTGCACCTTCAACTCTTTCCAGTTGTTGGACGGTGCTACTCCCATGACTTCCAACACATCCAAAGAGAGGTTGTTATGACAGGTTTGGAGGATGAAGTCCTTTGTGATCGGATCTTGGCAGTTTATTGCCTTATTCCGGAAGCGCTTTATGAAGTTGTCGACCGTCTCATCGTCTTTTTGCTTCTCATCGAAGAGTATCTTGATTGACACCTCGGCATTATCGTCAAAGAAATGAGAGAGGAACATATTCTCTAGGTCGTTCCAGCTATTGATTCTTCCAGACTTGAGACGGCGGTACTAATCGAAGACTAGCCCGCGAAGGGTGCAAACGAATGACCGAACCATCAAGGCTTCATTGTCGGAGATCATGCCCAAGTGGGACTTGAAATAGATCAGATGCTAAGTGGGCGAACATTTCCCGTTGAACGGCATAAAGTTAATCAGGTTGAACTTGGCCGGATAAGGGATTGAATCCCACTCTCTCGGGTAAGGACACGGAATTCCGGTCTTCTTTACCTCTTGATCATACATCAGAGCATTGACTTTTCTCTCGAGGTCCTTCATCTTTTCGTCCTCGTCTGTATCATGCTTCGGACGATTTGTGAGAGGAATAACAAGGCCACCCCCGGCATTGTTATCTTCGGTGGAACCACCCCCAGCATTGTTATCTTTAGTGGAGCCATCCCTAGCGTTTTGGTCAACGGGAAGGTTATCAGCATTGAGGCGTTCATCCACATCTGAATCGCTATTTGCTTGGTTAGTAACATTGTGACGATTGGAATCACTAAGTTGATTCGACAAAGCTCGGATTTGTTGGTCATGTTCTTCCCTCATCCGCTGTATAGCCGTTTCCATTTCGAACTTGAAGTTCTCTTTTTGCTTGGCCAAGGCATCCTCAACCATTTTTGCTACTTCCTCGGTGTTAATCATAAACACTTCGTGGGATTGTCCTGGGTTGGACATCGTTTTGTCAGAAGCGACTACAGAGTTGGCACTGATGCTTCATAATCCGAGGATAACCCTTTCTGTATTCTCTAGTAGTCTCTTTGTCTAATGGTTCCCGATCGTAACCGGGTTAGACGATGCGATATAAGCGGGTCAGAACTAGAAGGTCGAATCGACTTTTCCTTATCAGCCATATTTATTGTGACTTTCGGAAGTTCGTCACCTTGAACGGCCGATTGTTTCTTGCGGAAAATTTTTGGCTTGGACTTAGTCACTCCGTTAGAGATCCTCTCAAATACCGAGACCCTCTGCGGAGCGGTCTTAAGGCAGCTACATGCTGATAATACTACCCTAATTAGTTTGGCACATGGACAGTAAGACTCTGATTTTTTGGTACCTCTCTTCCGAGACTTGTTCGTACCCCTAGCCTGATAGTACAACTCATCGGTCTGATGACCGGAGCAACCTATCGTATGTTGGCATGACTTCCCAGGTATAACGTTGTCATCGTCAGATGAATATGTTTCTTTCAGGGGATTTGTCGTCTTGTTGGTGTTCTCAAGAGTCACGCGTTTAGAGTCACGCATTTGTAAGCGTGAACTCTTGACAGGATCTTGGACTTTAATTCGCTGTTCGAGGTGGTCAATTATAGGAGTTTTCCATGTGAGACCCCCAGTTCGAGTAATTGCTCGGGATTCAGTCTCCCGACCTAAGCATTCTTTGACCGGGGCTTTGCCTCGACCCGCGTGCGAAGGACCAAGATGATCTGTGATCTTCATCTTATATCGGGATAAATCCACGCTGTCACGGTGCTCCACTGGAGGTGCGGAACTCGAAGGGATCGACGAAACAGGTGCAAAACGTCTTCTGTTTTGACCCTGGCACGGGTCAGATTTGAGTGACCCGTGGGTTGGAGGGTCAGATCCGGGTGATCCGCGAGTAGGAGGGTCAGATCTGGGTGACCCGTGAGCAGGAGGGTCGAATATGTGTGATCCGCGGCTTGGAGGGTCGGATCTGGGTGACACGCGGCTTGGAGGGTCAGATCTGGGTGACCCGCGAGCAGGAGGGTCGGATCTGGATGACCTGCGAGCAGGAGGGTCAGATCTGGGTGACCCGCGGCTTGACGGGTTGGATTTGAGTGACCCGTGGATTGGAGGGTCGGATCCGGGTGACCCGCAAGCAGGAGGGTTGGATCTGAGTGACCCGTATTTTTTAATCTTTTCGACCGCTGTTTGTGGAAAATTTGTAATGATGAAAGAACTGTATCTGATTTTATTCTTTCTAACTGCTTAGAAAAAGAATGATTACAACTCTCTTAACTCTCGATTACAATTGGATTTCCTGATTACAAAAGAGAAGAGAATGATCTGGATTCTCCCCTTTGTTTAATTCTGGGTTCTTCACGGTGGCGATGGAGTGCCTCCTTCGAATGCTTGCGTCGAATTTGCTCTCCGTTGACGATCCGAATATCTTGATTCACTGGAACGATATCTTCTCCTCACGATTTGACGTTGTGGAGAACTCTGAACGAGTTTAAAACTCTATGAAAGAGTTGATTTAACCGAAAGTCGGTTATAAGCCAAGGATGAAAAAGATCTTGTTGCCGATCTCCAAAGCTCCAACCGAAGGATGAAGGATCCTCTTTTCGCTGCCAAGAAGTTCCAACCGACCGACCCTGAACTGAATTGATTTTCAGTTATTTATAGGGGATTAAGGGGTGTAACCACCTCCTTAATTCGCTCCTAAGTGGGGCTAATGGGATGTAACCGCCCCTTAAATCACTCCTGAGTGGAGTTGTGATCCCCTCAGATCGTGGGAAACAGTTTTGGAACCGTTCAGCTCGTGTTTGAACGAGTCAAACGCAGGCCCGCATTCTAGCATGAATTCTGTGTCCAAACGCAATGCCTAAAAGCTTGAACGTAGCATCTGGAAGCTCGGACGCAGCGTTTGGAAGCTCATTTGCAGCGATTTAAGAGCTGCGTTTGGCAGCGGAATTGAGCTGCGTTTACAGCAATTTGGAAGCTGCGTTTGTACGATTTAAGAGCTGCGTTTGGTAGCAGATCTGATTTGCGTTTAGAGCTGGATGTGACCTGCGTTTACAGCGGTTGAAGGCTGCGTTTACAGCGATTTGGAAGCTGCATTGGCGGCCGAATCTGAGCTGCATTTGCAGCTTTTGGAGCTGCATTTGAGCTGCGTTCGTGGCTATGAACACGGCGCATCTTGATGCTGGTACGCGGGGAGGACTTCTACGTCTTGATTTGAAGAGGCCGTCGATTTGTAGTCTCTTTCTGTCGAAGTGTTGCAAAGATCGTCATTTTGTAATCTTTACTTTAGCTCTTTGATATGCAAGAGTCGTCAGATTGTAACTCTCGATGTTGATGGTGAAGGCTGTTAAACTAGAGCTCTCATCGGTTGTCGTGAAGGTTGTCAGATTGTAACCTTCAGCGATCTACGTGAAAGTCTTCAAATTGTAGCCTTCTGGAAGTCGTCAGATTGTAACTTCCATCATCGGTGTTTGATGGGGATCAGCTATCTATTGTGATTTTTAGACAGCCTACAGAACCCCCTCCAAAGTTTTCGAAAGTTCGCGGTTGACTGGGACGAATTTTCGGAATACTTTGGATCTCAACTCTGATCTTGGAGCTGTTGATTCCTTGTGGTAAAGGATTTGTTCTCTGCACTTGCTTCGAAGACATCATGATTGAAGGGATTTGCCACGTAGGACCTGTGTGAAGGTATGCGCCATAATCCCGCTTCTGGAATGTGGGGGTGAACCCTGCATTTTGAATTTGAGATGCGGGTCTCACCCTTGCATGTTGAATTTGGAACACGGGTGTGACCTTGCGTTCGGTTTTTGCTTCGCGGGTCTGACCTCAACGTTTTGACTTAAGACATGGAAGTGACTTCCGTGTATTTTTGACTAAGTCTTTGAGACTTGTCTTTGGCTCATCTGTTTTAAGTCTCGGCTCACATCCATTAAGCTGATGGACCTGCAAACGTGCATAGGATTTTTGGCAAACCCTCAGCCATCAACGGATTTGATAAGCCTTTACCGACTACCGTTTGAGTCAGGCTAGCATGTGGATTGGCTAAGTCCGTTCCACATGTAACGTTGTGCTAAGAGAATGAACCCTCTTAGACTTGATGCTATGATTTTGAATACATAGACTTTGTCATTTTTACAGGAAACGACTAACCGGCAACGCGTGTTAGGCGTAGGCTAATCTCTAATTAGGGATCGAGATAAAGTCCCCCATGCGTGTGAGGCATGGATTTTGATGTCCTTTTCACGGTAAAAGACTAACCGGCAACGCGTATTAGGTGTAGACTTATCTCTAATTAGGGATCAAGATAAAATCCCCCATGCGTGTAAGGCATGGATTTCAGTGCTATTAATAACAACCTACCACGATGTTGAATACGTGGACTTTGTCGTTATTTCTTCCTGTGTTACTTGAAACACTAAAAGAAAGTTAGAAATGCCAGAGGTGTAATATTAACTTGGCATGAATTTTCACTTAGAGTGAAATTCAAAAATTTTCTTTATTATTACTAGGATAATTCCAGAAAATAATTAATCCGTTGGGGATTTTATAATGACAACTTGCTATTCTTGTTGAAAAAGGATTAACAAGTTCATTGGGGGTTTTGACTGTTAGAGGTCTGATGTTAACCTAACAGTATTTTTATGGACCTATCGCTCTATTGAAGAGAGTCGATAAATTGATTTGGTCGTCAGAGGTGTGATATTAACTTGACGGGTTTGTGGACCTATCGCTCTATTGAAGAGAGTCGATAAGTTAATTTTGTCGTCAGAGGTGTGATGTTAACGTGACAGGAATATGTTGCGATTGGAGCAACTTTGTGGGCTTATCATCCTATTGACGAGGATTGATAAGTGGATTGTCAGAGGTATGATGTTAACATGACAAGAGGATGTGTTGCGATTGGAGCAACTTTGTGATAAGTGGATTGTCAGAGGTGTGATATTAACGTGACAGGAATGTGTTGCGATCAGAGCAACTTTGTGGACTTATCATCCTATTGACGAGGATTGATAAGTGAATTGTCAGAGGTATGGTGTTAAC
Source organism: Asparagus officinalis (assembly GCF_001876935.1). Taxonomy (NCBI): domain Eukaryota; kingdom Viridiplantae; phylum Streptophyta; class Magnoliopsida; order Asparagales; family Asparagaceae; genus Asparagus; species Asparagus officinalis. The sequence continues at coordinate 31,448,711 of NC_033801.1, forward strand.
ATGACAAGAGAATGTTGCGATCGGAGCAACTTTGTGGACTTATCATCCTATTGACGAGGATTGATAAGTGGGTTTTGTCAGAGGTTTAGTGTTAACGTGACAGGAATGTGTTGCGATCAGAGCAACTTTGTGGACTTATCATCCTATTGACGAGGATTGATAAGTGAATCGTCAAAGGTATGGTGTTAACATGACAAGAGAATGTTGCGATCGGAGCAACTTTGTGGACTTACCATCCTATTGACGAGGATTGATAAGTGGATTTTGTCAGAGGTTTAGTGTTAACGTGACATGATTTGTGTACTTGTAATTTGAACAAGATTTTGGGGGGACTAGCGTCTTGCTGGGGAGAATTGCTAAATGAGTTTATCATCAGAAGCGATGAATTTTGATACTAAGATTTTAAAGACTTAGTGTCTTGCTGGGGAAGATTACGATTTGAGCAATTTTGAGGACCTATCATCCTATTGGAGAGGATTGATAAGTTGATTGTCAGAGGTGTATTGTTAACGTGACAAATTAGGAGTGATGCAAGCTGCATTCATACTCTGTGGGGTGATGATCGTCAGAAGTGTAATGTTAACTTGACGATGTAAAAGATTCATTACTCTTAATCTAGTGGATTCCAAGTAACCAGCCCCCAGTCTTGATTAAGACTTAGCAGGGGAATAAGAAGAAGTAGATAAGGCATATCACGTAGTGGGACACTATCCATAAAGTCGGAACAGAGGCACATCACCTGGTAGGCCATTATCTGATGAGTTTGACTATCAGAGGTAACTGTTAACGTGATAGTTTTATGGACCCACCATCCTACTTGAAGAGGATTGTTGGGGGAATTTGGAGGAAATGAACTATCAGAGGTAATTGTTAACGTGATAGTTTTGGTGGACCCGTCATCCTATTGAAGATGATTGGTGGGGGAATTTGGAGGAAAAGGACTATCAGAGGTGACGGTTAACGTGATAGTTTTGGTGGACCCGCCATACTACTTGAAGAGGATTGGTGGGAGAATTTGGAGAAAAAGTACTATCAGAGGTGACGGTTAACGTGATAGTTTTGGTGGATCCGCCATCCTACTTAAAGAGGATTGGTGGGGGAATTTGGAGGAAAAGGACTATCAGAGGTGATGGTTAACGTGATAGTTTTGGCGGACCCGCCATCCTATTGAAGAGGATTAGTGGGAGAATTTGAAGGAAATGAACTATCAGAGGTAATTGTTAACGTGATAGTTTTGATGGACCCGTCATCCTATTGAAGAGGATTGGTGGGGGAATTTGGAGGAAATGGACTATCAGAGATGACGGTTAACGTGATAGTTTTGGTGGACCCGCCATCCTACTTGAAGAGGATTGGTGGGAGAATTTGGAGGCAAAGGACTATCAGAGGTGACGGTTAACGTGATAGTTTTGGTGGACCTACCATCCTATTGAAGAGGATTGGCTTCAGTGGTCGTGGTATCTTCTTCTTCTGACTGACAAGATTGGGCTTGGTCCGATTGCTTAGGTTGATCCTGCATACTTTGTTCTTCAGCTTTGATCCTGACAATAATCTTTTGAGTCTGTTCGCCTTGAGAGATTAGTTGTCTCCAAGAACGGCATTCTGCAACCCCGATTCTGGCTAGAAGGTCAGTCTGCAAGTTGTGTCGATAGGTCTCTACTAAAGTAGACTGTGTCATACCTGACGAACACCGGAGAGCCATGGTTCGGAACCTCTTGACGAAGGCTTTGACGGACTCTCTCTTCTTCTGCTTAGTGGCGAGAAGGGTATGGATGGAGACTTCCGTATCCTCTTCAAAGAATCTCGACAGGAAGAGTCTCTCTAGATCCGCCCATTTTTGAATACTTCCCGCAGGTAGTTTCATGAACCATTCAAAGGAAACTCCCTTGAGGGTGCCAATGAACAATCGAGCCAGTATGGCATCGTTTGATATCACATTCCCAGTCTGTGACTTGAAATGATAGATATATTGGTTCGGTGATCCCGTGCCGTTAAAAGTTTATAGCGTCGGGACCTCGAATTTTGGAGGATAAGGGGCTGCATCCCATTCGGCAGGATAGGGTCTGACAACTCCCTCATCTTGGAGCTCGCATGGCATTGAGGCGGGCTTCCAATTCTTCCATTTTAGCAGATTGGAGATTCTGCTCGTTCTCAGTCTCTCTTCCTTCATCAGAGGAAGATTCTAGGTTGTGGGCTTCTTGGTCAGAAGCCGTGTCATCAACCACTTTTCTCTTCCCTTTGCTTGTGTGAGGTCGGGATGAAGATGTTTTTCCTCTCCGGGAGGATTCTTGCCTATGTGGCGAATCTGTCTTCTGAGATTTAGCCTTGTCTGCGACGAGTTGAGTCAACAGGTCTAGGAGTTCATTGAGGGTCTTCTGCTGTAATTTAAGCATGGCGTCTTGCTCAGCAACCCTCTTTGAAAGATCTTCAGAATGTTCTGCCATGTGGGTGAAACTCTCATGCCCAATGAAAGAGCTTGATGATTGAGACTCCGCAATGGCTGAGTGTTCATCATCGAAATTAGTTCCTCTGGCTAACCTCCGATAATTAATAGGGAGAATAGTTCCTGTTCGTGTCCGAGTGCGTTGGTAGATTCCTTCAAACTCGTTAGCGATTTCTCTGACGGTCGGTGAACGACTTGTCTCAGAGTCATCGGAACTAGGACCTGAGACTTTTCCTCTGCCGATCACATTGATAGTGACCCCAAGATATTCGGTCTTTAGAGACTTCTTCCTGTGAGAACATCGTCGTTGGTTGGGCAAAGCAACGTTCGAGAGGATCGTAGGAATCAGCCGTTCACATTGGAATGAACGAATGATTTGTTGCATCGGTCTTTCTCTCGATATGAACTCTCTCAAATCTATTGTGAAGATTCGAGGAGAATTACTCACTGATCGTGAGGTTTGAATTGGAACCCCCAGTCCATGATTAGACAGGACTGGCTCTTGGTGAACATGGATCTGGTTGAGATGCCTTGAATCCATGAACTTCTATATCTGCCCCTCAACCTAGTCACGCTACGCAGAGTTTTTTGGTACCTCTCTTCCGAGACTTGTTCGTACCTCTAGCCTGATAGTACAACTCATCGGTCTGATGACCGGAGCAACCTATCGTATGTTGGCATGACTTCCCAGGTATAACGTTGTCATCGTCAGATGAATATGTTTCTTTCAGGGGATTTGCCGTCTTGTTGGTGTTCTCAAGAGTCACGCGTTTAGAGTCACGCATTTGTAAGCGTGAACTCTTGACAGGCTCTTGGACTTTAATTCGCTGTTCGAGGCGGTCAATTATAGGAGTTTTCCATGTGAGACCCCCAGTTCGAGTAATTGCTCAGGATTCAGTCCCCCGACCTAAGCATTCTTTGACCGGGGCTTTGCCTCGACCCGCGTGCGAAGGACCAAGACGATCTGTGATCTTCATTTTATATCGGGATAAATCCACGCTGTCACGGTGCTCCACTGGAGGTGCGGAACTCGAAGGGATCGACGAAACAGGTGCAAAACGTCTTCTGTTTTGACCCTGGCACGGGTCAGATTTGAGTGACCCGTGGGTTGGAGGGTCAGATCCGGGTGATCCGCGAGTAGGAGGGTCAGATCTGGGTGACCCGTGAGCAGGAGGGTCGAATATGTGTGATCCGCGGCTTGGAGGGTCGGATCTGGGTGACACGCGGCTTGGAGGGTCAGATCTGGGTGACCCGCGAGCAGGAGGGTCGGATCTGGATGACCTGCGAGCAGGAGGGTCAGATCTGGGTGACCCGCGGCTTGACGGGTTGGATTTGAGTGACCCGTGGATTGGAGGGTCGGATCCGGGTGACCCGCAAGCAGGAGGGTTGGATCTGAGTGACCCGTATTTTTTAATCTTTTCGACCGCTGTTTGTGGAAAATTTGTAATGATGAAAGAACTGTATCTAATTTTATTCTTTCTAATTGCTTAGAAAAAGAATGATTACAACTCTCTCAACTCTCGATTACAATTGGATTTCCTGATTATAAAAGAGAAGAGAATGATCTGAATTCTCCCCTTTGTTTAATTCTGGGTTCTTCACGGTGGCGATGGAGTGCCTCCTTCGAATGTTTGCGTCGAATTTGCTCTCCGTTGACGATCCGAATATCTTGATTCACTGGAACGATATCTTCTCCTCACGATTTGACGTTGTGGAGAACTCTGAACGAGTTTAAAACTCTATGAAAGAGTTGATTTAACTGATAGTCGGTTATAAGCCAAGGATGAAAAAGATCTTGTTGCCGATCTCCAAAGCTCCAACCGAAGGATGAAGGATCCTCTTTTCGCTGCCAAGAAGTTCCAACCGACCGATCCTGAACTGAATTGATTTTCAGTTATTTATAGGGGATTAAGGGGTGTAACCATCTCCTTAATTTGCTCCTAAGTAGGGCTAATGGGATGTAACCGCCCCTTAAATTACTCCTGAGTGGAGTTGTGATCCCCTCTGTAACCGCCCCTTAAATTACTCCTGAGTGGAGTTGTGATCCCCTCAGATCGTGGGAAACGGTTTTGGAATCGTTCAGCTCGTGTTTGTCTGGCATGAATTCTGTGTCCAAACGCAATGCCTAAAAGCTTGAACGCAGCATCTGGAAGCTCGGACGCAGCGTTTGGAAGCTCATTTGTAGCGATTTAAGAGCTGCGTTTGGCAGCGGAATTGAGCTGCGTTTACAGCAATTTGGAAGCTACGTTTGTACGATTTAAGAACTGCGTTTGGCAGCAGATCTGAGCTGCGTTTGGAGCTGGATGTGACCTGCGTTTACAGCATTTGAAGGCTGCGTTTACAGCGATTTGGAAGCTGCGTTGGTGGCCGAATCTGAGCTGCGTTTGTAGCTTTTGGAGCTGCGTTTGAGCTGCGTTTGTGGCTATGAACGCGGCGCATCTTGATGCTGGTACGCGGGGAGGACTTTCACGTCTTGATTTGAAGAGACCGTCGATTTGTAGTCTCTTTCTGTTGAAGTGTTGCGAAGATCGTCATTTTGTAATCTTTACTTTAGCTCTCTGATATGTGAGAGTCGTCAGATTGTAACTCCCGATGTTGATAGTGGAGGCTGTTGATTAGAGCTTTCATCAATTGTTGTGAAGGTCGTCAGATTGTAACCTTCATCGATCCATGTGAAAGTCTTCAAATTGTAGCCTTCTGGAAGTCGTCAGATTGTAACTTCCATCATCGGTGTTTGATGGGGATCAGCTATCTATTGTGATTTTTAGACAGCCTACAACCGCTGTTTTAGACTTTGGCCTCCAAGTTTGATGCAGCCTTGATTGTTTCTTGGCTATGTGCCTTTTGCAAAAGAATTTGTGCGTGGGCAAGCACCGCACGGCGCTTCTGAATTCGCTCCTCAAGTTTTGAACGGATCCTTTTGACTTGGATCCATTCACTTGCTGTTGGTTTGGAGGAGAGGACATATGCTCGCTGTTGGGGTGCTTGATGCCCCTTAAATTTCAGATCCGCTTCGTAATGGATCCCATCTATCGGCTCCAAAGCCTTAGCAAGCTGACGCACGAGGCGTTGACGTCGCCTTTGACATGCCCTCTTCGATAGGATTGGCGCGCCTTCAGTACTCAACTCCTTGATTGAGGAGGAGTTCAGATCTGTAGATCCGGCCTCGTTGGAAGCCAGAGGGGCATTGCAAAGCGAGAGGGCAGCAGCAACAGGGGTCTTGATCTTTCTGTGCTTACGAGGGGTGGAGGATATGGAGGAGGAGGAGGACAGATACTCCTCGAACTTTAGTTGGTCGAACTCATATTCGACCACTTCTTCAACCGGGATGCAGATCCTAGGTTGCGACACGAAAGCTTCGGTAATGAAGTTGTTGGCTCCTACTGTGGTCACCAGTTTGTTTGCGGTAAAAGTTCATTTCTTCATTGCGGTGTTTATTACAACTTCAGTCGTTACAATGAAAACAAATAAGATAGCCTTTTTATAAGACTCTTACACAATGAAAACAAAAATTACAACTCTTGTCAAAACAAACACAACAGGCGTTTATCACCCGCTGTTTATGTGGGATCTTTGCCTGTGTCAGGATTTATCTGTGGACCGCCTACGGATCAGATCCGGTTGACAAAAAATTGACAGAGCTCCTACTTCACCAAGGAAGTATTCGCTTGATGCTCTGAGATCGACCAAGCGAAATCAGTAGCTCTTCTCAAGATTAAGACAAAGCCTAATCTCAAGGAACGGACGAACGGGACTTTGGATCTCTCGAACTCTCCCTCTTTATGCTGAAGAACTTTGCTAATATCAGTTAGCCTCCTTTGAAATTTGTGCTCCTTTGACTCCTCAATCCGGCAACACCTCGTCCTCTTGATAATAATCCACCCCCTGCTAAAAAGAGGCACTAGGATTGTATTTATAGGGCTCCGGATGCGGGTATATGGATGAAAATGATTGATTTGGCCTTATCTTTAGTCAATAATGGCATAACCACGTTGGTAGATGATATCTAGGTAGTTAAGAACCCCTGGAATAGATAAATCCAGAGAAAACCGCTCAAACCCGTCAAAAACGCATCCGAAGGTCAAAACAGAATGGGGGGCGGCACAATCCAACCCGTGCTTGCACGGGTTGGACGGACGCATCCGACCCGCGCGGGCGCGTGTCGAACCGCGTGGGCGCAGGGTTTTGACCTTTGGCGTTTTTTCGATCCTTCGGGACTTGTATTGCGCATTTCGTCATTCCGTTGACTTGTACGCTTCACGTGTGTTGACCGACACGCGCGAGTTGATTGATACGCACGAGCTGATTAGCGTACGTGTGTTAACTGATGCGCACGAGCTGATTGACACGTGCGAGTGGATTGGCGCGCGTTCAGACAATTGGAGCTGATTGACGTGCGCGAGCTGACTATTGGGCACACGTTGATTGATGTGCGCAAGTTGATTGACACGCACGAGTCGATTGGCGCGTGTGTGCTGATCAATGCGTGCGAGTTGATACTGAGTGGTGCGCGCGTGTTGACCGATGCGCGTGAGATGATCGATTAGCACGTGTTGATTAGCGCACGCGTGTTGACCGATGCGCGCGAGTTGATTGGCACACGCGAACTGATTGATGCGTGCATGTTGATTAACGTGCGCGAATTGATTAACGAGCGTGTGGGCCACTCGGTTTGCTGTTTCGCTTCATACGCTTGTCAGCGTCAGATAATCCTCTTAGACTCGGATAGCGACGTTCGTCGTCTTCTCTCTGTCTCGAGCTGTGTGTGGACACCTATAGGAATTTTTAGACACCTACAAAGATGACTGGCAGTTCTCCTGGACTTTTTGGACTGTGTTCTTCATGATTCTAGCTTCGGCTTTAACTTTGGGTCTACACTTTAGACAAACAATCTCCCACTTGGAGACCAAACTGCCATCAGTGAGTTCACCCGAACTCTCTCCTTCTTCGTATGTATCTTCTCCTCCCCGGAAAAATCCTTTCTTCAATCAACAATATCCCGACGATCTTGTCGATCCTCGTAGTGTGTCTCCGTCTTCGTCTTTTACTTGTGAAGGCTAACTGAAGTTGCGCACAACTGTAGTTTCTCAATAGTGACTGCTTTCGTCAACATGTCCGCTAGATTTTGACTCCCCAAAATCTTCATTAAGTGTAACTTTTCTTCTTGAACTGGCGAGCGTATAAAATGATATTTGACATCGATGTGCTTCGTTCTGGCATGATATACTGGATTCTTAGCAAGATGTATAACGCTCTGACTATCACAATAAAGAACTCTCCCTTGCTTCAGATCCAACTCTTCCAAGCACCCGTTCAACCAGATCATTTCCTTGCTTGCTTAGGTCACCGCGACATACTCAGCCTCAGTTATAGAAAAAGTCAAATCTTCTACAGACATGAGACCCAACTCATTGCTGTCGATGCTAAGGTATAAACATACTCCGTTGTGCTTTACCTCGTATCATGATCACCGGTGAAATCCGCATCCACGTATCCCAGCAGCACCAACTCATTCCTCCTAAAACATAGTGGTTTGTTCGTTGTTCCCCTCAAGTACCACAATATCCACTTCACGGCCTCCCAAATGCTACTTTCCTGGATTGCTTGCAAACCTGCTCACAACTCTCACTACCTAGGCAATGTCTAGATTCGTGTAAACCATCGCGTACATGAGACTCCCAATGACCGAAGAATATGGCACTCTACTCATATGCTCTCTATGCATCGGTCTTAGGCGATTGATCCTCAGATAGCTTGAACTGACTTCTAAGGCGTGCTAACAACTTTACCATTTTGCATGTTGAACTCTGAAGTAACTTCTTAATGTATTCAGCTTGGCTCAATCTCAACATCTCTTCAGCTTCATCCCTACTGATTCGCATCCTTAGAATCTGCTTTGTTGTACCTAGATCGTTCATTGCAAACTCCTTTGCTAGCTACTTCTTCAAACTATTTATATCTTCTAAACACGGTCCTGCTACCAATATGTCATCAACATATAATAACAAGATAATAAAGCTGGACTCGAACCTTTTGAAATAACAGCAATGATCCGAATTACATCTTCTGCAGCCATTATTTTGCATGAAGTTATCAAACTACTTGTACCACTGTCTCAGAGCCTGTTTCAAACCATATAAGTTCTTCTTGAGCTTGCACACCATCTCTTCATTTCCTTCTTCAATGAAGCCAACATGCTGCTTTATATAGATTTTTTCATCCAAGTCACCATAAAAAAAGGCAGTCTTCACATCTAACTGCTCAAGAAAGAGGTCTTCTGTAGCTACCAAACTCAACACCACTCTGATGGTTGTGAGCTTTACGATAGGGAAAAATATCTCTGTGTAGTCCACTCCTTTCCGCAGTTGAAACCCCTTCACTACTAGTCTGGCCTTGAATCTCTTGCTTCCATCACTCTCCTGCTTGAACCGGTAGACCCATTTGTTATGTAAGGCCTTCTTCTGTGCAGGTAGCTGGGTTAACTCTCATGTCTCATTAGTGAGTAGAGAATCCATCTCCTCCTGCATCACATGCTCTCACTGCTAAGATTTACTCACTTACATAGCCTCCTCATAGCACCCTGGTTCACCGCTATCTGTCAATAATAAGTAATCAAGAGATAAAATATATCTGAGATTTGGCTTGGGTACCCTGGATGACCTTCTAAGCTCCACGCCCTGGGTAGTTGTTTCTGCACTTGGAGCCTCCTTCGTTCTATGGTCAGAACAAATATCATCACCACTATCTGGAAGTTCCTCTAAATCCATGTACCCGGATCCACCTACATCCGTAGTGCTGCTCACACTGCTTTAGCTATCCTTAGCATTTCCCTGTTCTTGTACATCACCTCCTCATTGGATATCATGTCCCTGTTTCTGATGATCTTCCTGTTCTTCTCATCCCAAAGATGATACCCGAACTCATCAATGCTATATCTAATAAATGTGCACGTCTGTGACTTAGCCTCTAGCTTATCTCTGACATGGTCACTGATATGAACATAAGCCACGCAACCAAATACCAGTAAGTGTGAGAGATTTATCTTCTTTCCACTCCAAACCTCATCTGGAATCCTAAAATCTAATGGAACTGATGGCCCGTGATTAATAAGATAAGCTGTCGTATACACCGCATCCGCCAAAAATGTCTTAGGCAGATCTGCATATAATCGCATGCTCCTGGCATGCTCTGTTAAGGTTCTATTCATCTTCTCTGCAATGTCGTTCTGCTACAGCGTCCCTGGAGTAGTCCTCTCTAAATGAATACCATTTGTAGCACAGAACCTCTTGAACTTCTCCAGCTCGTATTCTTCACCATTGTCTGATCTCTGACACTTCACCTTCAGATCTGTCTCGTTCTCCATCATGACCTTCCACTTCTTAAAGATTCCAAATATCTCTGACTTGTGCTTCATAAAGTAGACTCACACCTTCCTCGAGTGATCGTAGATGAATGTGATATAATATCTCGAACCGCCAAAAGAAAACACACTGGCTATACCCCATACATTTGTATGAATCAACTCTAGCTTCTGAGTCTTAGGTGGCCTTTCACCCTTCTGGAAACTAACCCTCTTCTGCTTCCCAAAGATGCAGTCTTCACAAACCCCAACTTCCATGGAGTCGATCCCATTTAGTTTTCCCTGTGAATGTAAGATCTTCATCCCCTTCTCGCTCATGTGCCCTAACCTATTGTGCCACAGATCTGTACTCTCTTTGTCAGCTACAATTGCGAGGGTGTCACTCGCATGTAAGGTGAGATAGAGAGTCCCTAGTTTGTTGCCTCGAGCAACTATCATCGTACTGTTGGAGATTCTCCTTGAATCACCTGTGAATGTCAAAACATAGCCTTCTGCTCTAAGTTGTCCCACCGAAACAAGATTCCTCTTTAGCTTCGGTACGTGTCTCATGTTCTTCAAGGTCCACTTAGAGCCCTTCATCTGAATCTGTACTTCACCCTTTCCAACAATATTACAAGGTTCGTTATTCCCCAAATAAACTTTTCCAAAGTCCCCTACTACATAATTCTGGATAAGCTTCCTGTTAGTAGTGGCGTGAAAAGAGGCTCCTGAGCCGATGACCCAAGAATCCGAGTCGCTATCCATAGTAAGGATCAATGCATCCTGCACGATATAAGCCTTCTGCTCACCCGTATCCTTCTTTGGACTCTTGCAGACTGAAAACATATGGCCCTCCTGGCCGCAGTTCCAACACTTCCCTTTAATAGGCCTAATCTTCGAGTTCGACCTCTTCTTTACTGATTTCGACCGATTCCTGTTCTGGTTCCTTTTCTTCTGGCTTCTGCCTCTTTGCTCGAAATTTAGGGCTGAACCTGAACCTTCTGATTCAGACTATTTCCTTCTAACCTCCTCGGATAAAATCATGCTAACCACCTCACTCAGCTTTAACTTTTCCTTGCCCGCCAAATTGTTGATTGCCGTCACAAAACCTGCCTAACTATCTGGCAATTGTGATAGTAACAGTAGGGCCTGCACTTCGTCATCAAACGTGATGTCTACGAAGATAAGCTGATCAATAATAATGTTAAACTCGCTGAGGTGCATCGTGAAGGACCGTCCTTCTGCTATCTTGAGGTTGAAAAGAGTATTGACGAGATGCACCTTGTTTGCTGCCGACGGTTGCTCGTACATCTTCGCGAGCGCTTCCATAAGCCCCACCGTCATCTTCTCCTTCAAGATATTGTAAGCTACTGATTTGATGAGTGACAACCGAATTTGTCCTAGAGCCTTCCTATCCAGTATCTTCTAATCATCATCTGACTTCTCTTTCTTTTGTCCCTTATCCTTGCCCATCAACGAGCGATATAAGTTCTTCTGGTACAGATAGTCCTCCATCTGCGACTTCCAGTAGGTGAAGTCTGAGCCATCAAACTTCTCGATCTTAGATTTGATTTCCTCTGACATGGCTTTCACACAAATTATTGAACAAAGCTCTGATACCAGTTGTTGGGGATTCAAAACAATCAATTCGAACCCTTGCCCTTCTGGACCTTGTGTTGAAAGTAGAAAAGTGGAAAATTCACCACAAATAAAGATCAAAACTTGCGGGGATAATAAAGGAGATGAACACACAGAATTAACGAGGTTCGGCAACGTGCCTACGTCCTCGGGAGCCACACCACACAATTCTTTTATTGATTGAAGAAGAAATACAAGCTCTCAAATTAGGGTTTTATCTCTCTGAGATCTCTCTGTCAAAAACTCTCTCTTTTGATGGTTTTCTGATGCTTAACAAACCCTAAAAACGTTTGGGTATTTATATCAAACCCAGCCCAAATTCCTGAACTCATAAGGAATCTAGCAAACAGTGTCGCAGTCGACCGTGGTGGTCGACCGCGCCGGTATCACGGTCGACCGCGACGGTCGATCGTGGTGGTCGACCGCGCAGGTATCGCGGTCGTGGCGCGGTCGAACAGCCGCGGTCAACCGCCTTCAGCTCCAGCCTCTCCCTGATTCCAGTGCACGTTCGCGGTCGACCGCCGTTGACTCGCGGTCGATCGCCAGGCTGATTGGCAGTTCTCCTGGACTTTTTGGACTATGTTCTTCGTGATTCCAGCTTCGGCTTTAACTTTGAGTCTACACTTTAGACTAACAGTTCTTCCCTTTGAAAAGGTTCTGAGTTTTCGTAAATTCTCCTGAGAAGGAATGACCTAAGTTAAGTGGTCGTCAGTTGTATCTTCCCAGAGAGATAGCTAGGCTCGCAGGCACAGCCCTCTGTTATAAAGGGGGGAAAGCTTTCAACGGCGTCATATGGTTATATGACGTCGTATGGTTATATGATAGTAATTTACAGAGTAATGATAAAGAAAAAGATACGAGACTTAAATATATAGAATATAAGAGGTTGCAAGTTATGAATACATAGAAATCTTATGCTTTATCTTTAAGTAGAGAAGAATACTGAACATTAAGCAGTAAAAGTTAACTATAAACATTGATTTTTTTTTTCCAGTAGTACATGTAAACCATAAAAATCATCGCCTAAAATAGAAACTTATACAAATATAAATAAGTCTAAATCAAGATGAAAGCCCACACTTCACATACCAAAAATAGATAGCCCGAAAATTGAATCCTCCATATATTGAACGTTATTTGAGCTGAGAAGCCTCCAAAATTGATTTAATTCTATGTCAAACTAATATTAAATACTTTAAGATATCCACATAATTTCTTACAATTCATCTCTGGCCAAAATAAATAAATAAATAAATAAAATGAAAAATGTCCAAAATACCTTTTTTATTGTTTTGAATAAATTATTGCAAGCAAATAACTTTTTATAGAACTTGAGTAAATAACCAATTGCTATCATAATTTGGGATCGAATCTGAAACTTTATTTTATCTATCAAGTTTTGGTTCTTCAAGCTATCAAGGATCCTTGACACCATCAGCTTCTTCATATTTGTAGCTAGACTTAATTTGAATTGATATGGTTTAGTGTTCTTGAATGCCTCATAAACCTTTAAATTAATAGCATAGAATATGAATTAAGTATCTTGATTGCAAACACCGACATAATGATTTTACCAAACTTTTCTTGAATCTAGATTGATATAAATTGGTCTGTACCAATCGACATACAAGAATATCTTCAAAGAGAAATATTCATATAAACAGTGGTACTCAAGATTCATATTGATCCATACACTACTTTAAACTACTACTAATATATAATATATATATATAATATTTATGGTCAAATAAACGCTCAAATATAGACAAAACTTTATTATGCCATTTCAAAATCATCACAACAGTATCATCAACTTGCATTAAGGTCAAAATAAGAAGTGAAAGTAGTAACTACATGATTGCATCCTGAAAACCATAAGCTCCTGTTCAATTCATAATATTTTCATGTCATCCACTATTCCTTCTAGCACTAAAGTGAAAGCTAAAATCTTACATGACTGCCAAATACTATAGAAAAGTTTCACAATAATAGCAACACATATAAACTATGATAGCTACGGATCTACGATAATCTATAATATGCAAAGGTATATACATGAATCATCAATTCCTTAAAAACGAAAGGAGAAGAATGTTTCTCATTCAAAATTTGGTAAGCATCCATTTAGAAATAGTAAGTGATCACATAACTTGGTAAATGGTGTTTCAAGACAATGTTACTACACAATCTGAAGGTGATGTTTCAAGACAAAAGTTATTGGGAATATAACTTTTTTCTCTCGTCACATATATTTTTAACCTCATGCATGACTGAGATCTGGAATATAACTTGGTAGGATGATTCACCTACACATGAATCTAATACATGAATGAATACAAAGCAAATATATCTCTAGAATCAAGTACAATGCAATAAAAGTTGGAAAAAAGTGATAATTTCTGGAAAATAATATCTCCAGAATCAAGTACATGATTCACCTTTCAGCCCTTGCCGGTATTGGAGAGATCGAAGCATCATCATCATCATTGGAAGACCCATGAATGATTAATTTTCGCTGTACTAATGAAACAGGTGCTGGCGCAAGAGCTGCAATCATATCAATGGCAGGCACAAGCTCCAAAATATCAAAAGTTCCCTCAAAGTCGACTACGAGCTCAAAATGGCCGCTAGTAGGAAATGACACCAGGACTTCTTCATCAATGGCCTTGAAATCGAGTTCATCATCTGTTGATAATTATATTTGTATACCTTCATTATCTATTTTATTTAAATAAAATAATTAGTAATAACATATTTTATCTAAATTGTAGGTTAATGAAGATTAATGAATAACAACTTTAAAAAACTCAAATTTCCTCATTTTTTACCTTTTATTGAAGCCCGAGATCAAGCCAAGCAATCTATAGAAGCCAAAGAAATAAGGATCCAATATAAAAAGAAATCAAGTCAAAATCAAGTTTAAGATGATTAGCCACAAAGAAATAATGATATCTCCCAATCCAAAAGGCAAAATTTAACATATAATATATGAAAATCCCCTATCTCAATGAGATGGAGCTATCTGCATTTTTAGAATTTTAAAATTCTAATTGGTTGGTCAATCGATTGGCCAATTAATTTGATACGGGTGTATCTTCTCTTCGGAACTTAACGATCCTCATGGGAACTTAAGAATAGATGATTCTCATAATAACATGAGAATAGAGGTGTAAAATAATACAGTGGAACACAGGTTAAAACGTGGAACGAGACGACGAATCGAAGAATCGAATCATCCAGTTTGTAGCCCGTGAGTCGACTCATAACAGTCATGAGTCGACTCATCAGGTTGAGTCGATTCATGCCTATCATAAGTCGACTCATGAAACTCAGTCATTTTGTAAAAAGTCTTTGACCAGTTGACTCATCACTATATGAGTCGACTCATGTGTCATGAGTCGACTCATATATGCATATGAGTCGACTCATCGAAGGATTCCTGGTTCGTTTAGGTTTTTGTTTGCACGAATTCCTGTGGGGTTTTGGCTTGGTTATTTACCACTTTACCATCCACGTTGTTACACATATATAAAGGATTATTTAAGGTTTTCTAATCAATCAGAGGTAAAAAAAAAGAGAGATTCTAATCAAGAGAGATTAGGGTTTAGAGAGAATTGAGAGTTTGTTCTCGATTCTAGTGAGATTGTGAGAGAGGGAATGTAATATTTTCATACTCATAATCTAGAGAGAGTATTTTCTTTCACCACATACTGAATTATTCTTATGTTTCTGTCATCCTTTTCTCAATCCACCTTTGATAATTCCATGATCAAAGGTGCTCACACGGCGACTCGTATCATGATTGGTCAACTGATTGGTCAATCAATTGACTGACCAATGGGTTCGTAATAAACTTATTTTGTGGCTAAGATTTAATCATTGGAGCCTAAGTAAAATCTAATGGTTTTTGTTGCTTACTGTAGGCTATAAATAGGGATAGAATGTGGGGGGTTTGAGTGTGAAAAGTTTTATAAAAACTCCTTTTAGAGAGGAGCGTTACTCATAATTGAGAAGACCTTTCAAAAGTTGTAACTTTGTTGCAACTAATAAAAGAATTTTTCACCTCTTCATATTTTCTTCTTCTTTTTATTCGATGATAAAGATAAAGATGAAGATGAAGATGAAAGTTTGCTTTCAAGAGGCTAGAACCCTCTTGCAATGTAAATTTTTTCCTTTTATCTTTTATTTTCATGTATTTTTTTTAGATATTCAAGGACTAGAACCCTCTTGTTTTAGATTTATTTTAATGTATTATAGAGTATATTTAGTTTTATTTATTTATTTTTGTATTATTGTCTTGTCGTTTTATTTCGTAGTATAGATTCATATTCTTGCGTAATTTAGATTTTCTTTTAGGTTCTTTTCTTTTTGTTCATAGTTTAGATCTTTAATCTTTATTTTTGTTTTCCTCTTTGTAGTTAGTTATTATTTTCATTCTCTTTCTTTTAATCTTTCTAGTCTAGATTTTATTTCTTTGTTTTTATTTTCTAAAATGTGAAACTAATTCTTGTAGAAATTCTAGAATTATATGAAACTAGTTTGATTTCTTTTATAATTTATGACTTATTCTCATGTGCTTAAAATAATCATGTTTTGGTAATCAATAAGGAAACTGATTAGTAGAAGAAGAATTTGATAGTCTATGCTTATCTTGAGTGGTTTGATAGGTTATGCTTATGAATTCTAGAATTAATATCTGGTTGTTATTCTTTTTATGAATGTTAATTTTACTTAGATGTTAACTTAATATTTTATGCTCTCATTAAGTGGTTTGATAGTCTATGCTTAATAAATCTTAAGTAAAATATGATAAAAAGAGAATAGTTCATAATTTCTAAGTGAAATTAACTGGTGGATTTAATTCTAGATACCTCAAATCTCTGATTGAATCCTCTATTTTTTTGCTTTCTTGATTTTTCTCTTTATTATTGATTTTTTATTTGTTTCTTGATTTTATTTTTCTCTATTTCTTCATCTTTCTTTCTTCTCTCTTAATCTATTTTTGTTTTATTTGCATATAGTCACAACCACTATCTTTATCTCTCCATAATCACTTCTATCACTCCTAATTATCACACTCACAACTTAAAAACTATTTTTGTTATCTCCTACAACGCCTTTCTCGTGGGATCGATATTTTTCTATATTATAACTTGATAGTTGTACACTTGCTATTTTGGTTATTATTTAAACCCTATCAAGTTTTTGGCGCCATTGCTGGGGAATGTGCTTATAATTAGAATTTCTCTATTTTAATTCTTTAATTTATGTGTTTAAGTGTGAAGGAGCAATTTTTAATGAGAAAGTTAAAGATTAGAGAGAAGATTTAATTGAAAAGGTAAGTCTCTTTCTTGTATTTTTAATTCCACTTTCTAGTTAGGCTTTTTACATTAGAGACAATTAGGAGCTAATAAGAACAAAACAAAGCAAAACAAAAAAATTGTCGGACCCTAATAAAATCCACCCTCTATTTAAATAACTACTAAGAATGTAATAAATCCAAATAAAAGCTCTTTCTCTCACATTTGTTTGTTTGTTTATTAACTCTAATTAAAAAAAGAAAAACAATTTCCTTTTTGCATCCTTTGTAGCTGCTTTTAATTTGTAGGGTTGCATTACATATGGTGAGTAGGAATTCACCTAAGTGATTTGAATATCATGATTTGACACACACTTGAAATACTTTTAAGGGCAATACCACCCCAAATCAAGATAAGGTGAGGGATTTTATCATCCTTTCCTTAGCCCAAAAATTACTAATTCCTCACTACACAACCTCAAATCTTTTAAAACTCATTAGACATTAGCCTCTAAGGATTTGAGCTCAATTAAGGAATAAGAAATTATTAAGTAAACCGGTGTAAGTTTACATAAATTTGTTAGTGTCTAAAGTAATATTTAGGGGTTACATAAAGTTCCCCACAAGGAAAGATTGGCTTAATTGGTCTTTGACCTTCCTCTATTACTATCCTCACCTGACTAACTGGCCAAATAAACTTTTAGTTAGGAGCTGGTCTAGTTGAGTCTATGTCTAATCCTAGAAATAAGAGTGATTGTTTCAAAGTGGTTGCTTCTAATTTGTTTTAGTTAGGTTTTTCTTTTATCATTCTTTTCTTCTTTCATTAATCTTTTAGCTCTTTTAGTTTTTTCCTAAGAAAAAAAAAACTCAACTAACTTTTGTTTTGCTTAGAACTTTTTCCTAATTTTCTTTTAGTAAAAAAAAGGTTCTTTAAATTTTTTTAGTGTATGCAAGTTTGGATTAGGAGTAATACTAATCATTTAATCTATGTTGAACAAAATTTTGAGACTAAACCAATGAAAGATCCTAATCCATCCGTTCTTCTATTATCTAGAAGAAGAGAATGGGTCAGATTTAAGTTTTGAGAATATCTTTGGTGTGATGCTAAAGATATTAGAAGAGATAGGATTAGATCAAGTCTTTCAGAACAAAGGAACTATGTTAGATACTTGTTTCTATGATCTTATTTCTGGAGAACATTTTTACTGATGAGCTTAGATTCCTAGAAAACAAATAACTAAAATTTCATACCTCAACCATGAATCTTGGGTTTGAGAAATTTTTTAAAGAACTGATTGTGTTAGAACAAACTTTTATTAAAAATAAATCTAAGCTCAAATTTAAGGATTAGAAATTTAAAATGCATAAGATCATTGATACCTCCTTCAACTACTATAGAAATTATTAAAAACTAGAATTTTGAGTTTATCATTTTAGATCTCCTTAAAATCTGAGGTAGAATTTTCAGCAATAAGGTAGGATTTGATGTAGAATATAAGCTTTTTATGTTTAATCCTTTATTTTACATCTTTATGTTTTGTCTCATAATAATAAAAATAATTTATTCTTCACTCATTTGAGAGTTTCTTATTTTATAAAAAAAAGAAAAAGATAAGAAAAAATATGAGAAAAAAGATATAAAAAGAAAAAATATATATGAAAAAAATTTCTAAAAATGATGATAAAAAAGAAGAAAAAAATAAAGCATAAAATGTTGGCTTCATCCTCTTTAAAGATAATTACAGTTTTTCTCTTTGTTCCAGATCAACCGAACAAATGTAAGTGCTTCATTTCTTATCTGTTTTACTTTGCGCATCATAAAGTTTACATTGAGGATAATGTAAAGTTTAGGTGTGGGGATGAGGACTAGTCATCTTTTATCTTTATTTTACCTTTATTCTATTTTTTATATTATTTTTTATTTTTTTAAAATATTGTTACTTGCTTACTTAATAGAGTTCATTAATAATAGATCTAGTTAAAAAAATTAATTTTTTTTATACTTTGTTTGTTTTATACTAAACTTAACCTTTTATGATAACTCTAAATAAATCTATTAAGAATTGATTTTTAAAATAGTATACTTCATTAAAGTTTTAACTTGGTGCTATAGTCATTTTAGTGATGAAAAATAACCTCCAATCAATGGTAGACTAGTGCCCCCACATTGTGCATAATAAAGTCAGTATTTCAAGATAGTTAGAGACCCAATTCTGTCAACTTGACAAGCCGACATCTTACGAGGAAGACTGGAAAGACGTCACATATCGACTACACAAAAGACATTGTGCATTGACCCCTGACTAAGTTGACTGCTTAATCACTCCACTCGGCCGACCAATCGGCCGGTACCTTACGAGTGTGACTCAAAAGGTGGTACTTCTTGACCACTGGACGAGTAAAAAGGCAATTAAATACCTCGGGCCCCTCCTGTACACTGGTGACCAATCACCTCATAATAATGCTATTAAATGCATTATGGGCGATGATAATCATATTTTTATTATATTTTATACCCTCATTATCTATTTAATTTAAATAAATTTATCACTAATAAACATATTTTATCTTAATTACAGGATTAATGAATAAAAACCCAAGAACAACTCAATATCTCATTTCTCATAAAAGCCCAAGAATTCAAGCCCAATAGAAAATCGAAAATGACTGGCTATCGATAGCGGTATCGATACCCGTATAGATACCGGTATCGATATGTGATTACTATTGTGGAATTAAGGGCTGAAGTTGAATAGCTTAAGGATCAAGTTTAATCCAAGGGCCCTTATTCATTGTTGTAGACTATAAATAGAGGTAGAGAGTGAGGGGTTGAGGGTGTAAAAAGTTTTGTAACTCTATTTGGAGAGGAGAGTTGCTCTTAATTAAGAAGACCTTCCAAATTTATAACATTTGTTATAATTAATAAAATACTTTTTTTTACCTCTTCATATTTTCTTCTCTTTATTTGATGAAGATGAAGATGATGAAGATGAAGATGAAAATGAAAATCAATTTGAAGGTTTTCTTTCATGAGCCTAACCCCTCTTGTAAGGTAAAATTTCCCTTTTATTTTTATCTTTTTATTTCCTTCTTGCTTTAGTAGTTAGATTCACATTAATGCCTTGTAGAGTAGATTGCATTCTTGTCTTTATTTTTCATTATTGTCTTGCACTTTTAGTAGATTTTTTTTTCTCGCATAATCTAGATTTTTATTTATGTTCTTTTCTTTTATAGTTTAGTTAAATTTATTTCTATGTTCATAGCATAAATTTGTTTGTTCTCATTTCTCTTCTTTGTAATTAGTTTTTATCTTCACTATTTTCTTTTATTCTTCTCTTGTTAGACTTCATTTCTTCTTTTTATTTCTTAAGATGTGGAACTAATTCTTGTAGAAAATCTAGAATTGTATGAAACTAGTCTAATTTCTTTTATATTGTGTGAATTATTCTTTTGCATTTAAAATGATCATGTGTGGGATAATCAACTAGAGAATTAATTGGTAGAATAAGAATTTGCTAATCTATGCTTATCTTGAGTGGTTTGATAGGTTATGCTTATAATTTCTAGAATTACTATCTAGTTGTTGTTATTTTCATAAATTTTAATTTTACTTAGATGATAAATTTGATAGGTTATACTTTCCTTAAGTGGTTTAATAGTCTATACTTAATAAATCTAAAATAAAATATGATACAAAGAGAATGATTCATATTCTATAATTGAAATCCTCCATCTTTACTTTCATGAATTTTCTCTTTATTCTTGATTTTTCATTATTTACTTTCCTCTTTATTTTCTTGGATTCCTTTATCTCCTCTTAATCTCATTTTATTGTTAT
Source organism: Asparagus officinalis (assembly GCF_001876935.1). Taxonomy (NCBI): domain Eukaryota; kingdom Viridiplantae; phylum Streptophyta; class Magnoliopsida; order Asparagales; family Asparagaceae; genus Asparagus; species Asparagus officinalis. Next base: position 31,469,268 of record NC_033801.1, read on the forward strand.
TTGCATATATTCACAATATTCCGCATATCTCTCTACAATCACATTCATCACTCCTAAGAACCGATT
>NC_033801.1:31469343-31515869 GCF_001876935.1 Asparagus officinalis
ATGGAAAATGTTTTGATCAAGAAAATTAAAATATTATTTAAAATAGAAAGTTTGCATGTTCCTTTCAAAAATTTTAATTAAATTTCCAAGTTAGACTTGGTTTAGTATAACTATAATGAAAAGACTTTTTAAAATAATTTACTATGGAGTTATACATAAAAATATTTTCTTGAATAAAAACTAGTTCTAATTAGATTGCTTAAAGGCATCAAGTAAAGTAATTATTCACTGACTTCTTTAAATTGGTAAAATGATAGAATTTTATAAGTATATTCACTTCAAACCCTCACGAGACTATAACTTGTTCTCTAGGGTAACCTAGGGGCTTAAAGGATTATTGTATACCCTAAATACAACCGCGATTCCTACAAAAGTGAGTAAGAATATTTCTTTATTTCCTTTTCATTTTCTTTCTTTTCTAGAAGACTAGCAAAAGTTTAGGTGTGAAGGTGTTTGATAATCACATTTTTATACCATCATTATCTATTTTATTGTGAAACCCTATAAATTTGAAAATAATATGGAAAATAATATTAAATGAGTTTTATTATGATTAATACTATTTTTGGATGAATGAGTATGTTTAAAATCGATTTAAGATCGATTAACTACATATAATAAATATATATAGGTATAAATATGCATGCATACATGAGGACCAGTCGGCCAAAATCATCTCTGGTCGGTTGACTGATGCCTAGTGATAAGTCGACTAATGGATGCATAGGAACGAGTTTCAGGTCCGGTCAGATTTGGGCCTGTTTGATCACACACCTATATATGATGTAAACCTGTTTTTCTCCTCTTTTCTTTTTATCTCTCACTTTGTTCAGCAACCACTCTTCCCTCAAAAACCCTAGAGATTCCTCTTTTGATTTTGGCGAAGCTTTGAGAAGCAAAAAGATCAAGAAGAGGGCGAGATTTGTGGATTCTATGAGGGAGGATCAATATCTTTGTGTGTTTAGGGAGTTCAGCACGATTTTGAGGCGAGTTTCATCTCCTCCAAACTCATCCCCTGTTTTTCTTAGTTTTATTTGGTTTTATTGGATTCTTAAAACCTAGTTTATGTATAAAGATCACCCTTGTATCAGTATGCTGTAAAGATTTAATCTTTATGATTTAAAAAGTTATGAAACTGATTCTTGAGTTGGATTTTTGATCTGAAGTAAAGTAAACACGAGATTTTTACCAAAGTTGTTTGTTTTCATGATGAACTTACAAATATTACATGATAGGGTTTTTAATTTGATTTTCCCCCTTCAAATTTATAATTGTGTTCTCATATGTCTGAGTAAACCCTAATGGTATTAAATAAAGTTTAATTTATGAAATTTCTTGAAAACTTCGATTTGATGAATTTATAAGAAAACCCAACGTGTATGCCCTGTGACCTGGTCGGTCGACTGATCATAAGGATTGGTCGACCAAAGTTAAACATTCTCAGGAGTTTGGAATTTCTCAATGGTCGGTCGACTGATCAATAAAATCAGTCGATCAATTCATGTGCAAGAAACTAGAGTTTTCCTCTAGTCGGTCGATCAAAAATATGCATCGGTCGACCGATCAAGGCTGGTTTTGTACATATTTTGTGCACGACACCATCGGTCGACTGATGAGATATATCAGTCGAGTGATCTAGGCTATATTGTGAACTTTGATTCTTTCCTACGTGCGTTTGACCGCACGTACGAAGTATGAGTCACACATTAATACACGTTCGTTGTTTACGAGAGAGCTCGTATTGGATTTTGAGCACGCACAAGCTTATGGAGGTGTGTAATTTAATCTTTGAGTTTGTCATGATAGAGAGTGATGTATGTTTCATTTTACGGTAGTTTTGGATGCTTGAGTGGGGTTAGTTGGTGCACCGCAATGAGACTGTGGATTGACAACACTCTGAGTAGGTTAGTTGGTATACTACAATGAGACCGCTGTGGACTACACTCTGTTATGCATCATTATTTTCCATAATAGGTTGACATGCCCATATTTCGAAGGGTATTCGAGTAAGGTAGTGAGTCATAAAATATTACGATGAGCCACATGATATTGTGAGCGCCTTACTCAGCATCATTATTTTCTTTGTAAAGGATCACAAATTTGTATTTTTTCTTTCATGTTACCTACCTCGAGGGTAGATTGTAAAGATTATGGTTTATCATACATAACATATCCTAGACGATGTCTTTTATCAGATTTTATTATTATTTCTGTGCTAACTACCCGAAGGTAATATGAGACTCTATGATATGACGGTAATGACATGTTTTGGATGAGGCTTGGTAATGTTTGTTCTTTGTTACTTATTCTTATTCATAGGATTTTGAGATGATATTTATCGATTCACAATTTGAGATACGTGGTATATATTTGAGGGTTTTCTTGTTTAGATTATTTGCTTGATGTACCCATTCTCGTGTTGTGGATTTCTAAATATCAATTCCCTCTTAGTTTAGTGCATATGACTCATATATTTATCTATGTTATAACTTGTATTTTTATACACCTAACCCCCTTCTCCCTGGGGGCAGCGGAGCTGATCTCGCTAGTACTTTAACGCTCATTGTTTTTATATTTTTAGGTAGCGAGTCGGACGTCCAGAGGGTCACAAATTGACGGAGACTCAGTTTATCTCACTATCATTTATCAGTAGTTAATTTGTGCTCCACAGTAGTTTAAATTTTTGTTTTTAGTCTTTAGAGATGTGTTTTATTTTGGATGTTGAGTGCCTTAGTACTACTTCAGCTGACTCTATATGTTGAGATATTTTACTTTTATTTCAGATTATCAAATGTATTTCTTTTATTTTGTTGGAACATGATTACATTTATTATTAGATCTTTTCTTTATATTGTGTTCCTTATATCGTTACCTTTAATCTATTTTCTTGTACCCACACTTCTCGTTTTTGATTCCACTAGAGAGATATTATTGTGATAGTGAAACATGTTGTTATGCAATGTTGGGTGCATGGCAGGTTTAACATCCTTGGGTTCACCTTGGTCTGTAGCCTTGTGTGAAACTAGGGGCGTCACAGTTGGTATCAGAGCTTTAGTTCCAGCATTCTTAGGATATTCTGTGTCGAGTCGTGGAGCAAGGATAGAGTTTTTTTTAGGGTTCATGTATAGAGTTTGCTAGGAATTCCTAGAATGACTGAGGCCGTTACATGTATAGCTAAAAATTTTCAATAATTTTTTATGCTCACCTTACTTTGATTATAAAGTATTTTCGAGGATACTATGTGTTATATTTTCTTATTGTTATATATTATGTTATTTATGCTTGAGGTCTCATTTACTGTGTCTAATAAGCTCTCCTCCTGAACTTATAGATGTCGGCACAGATAGTTTCATACATTTCAGAGCCTTTGGCATAGGAAACCGCATCTTCTGGTCGAGTTTACGCAGTTGTACCATGTGATCACGGTGCGAGTGGGGCCATAGTGGAAGGGACGTTCCTTGTGAACTCCTTCCCAACCTGTATCTTATTTGATTTAGGAGATTCACATTCTTTTATCTCCTATGCTTTCATGGATAGACTTCAGTTAGTTGCACATCCCTTAGACATATTATTGTCAGATCCTACTCCTTTGGGTGAGGTGTCCCTATTAGAGAGTATCTGTAGGAGATGTATTATCAGCCTAGACGAGTTTGAGTTCATAGTCGATTTGATCGTCTTGCGCACGTCTGAGTTTGATGTGATCCTTGGTATGGATTGGTTATCTTTCTACCATGTTAGTATCAAATATTTTACCAAAACAGTCAGTTGGCGAGTATCCGATGGGACTTAAGTTAGTTGTAGCAACCTCGTAGAAAAACCAGTTTGAAGAGTTATTTCTGGCATACATAGAGGAGGTGTCATTGCAGGATCAGGGTGCCATTTTGTACGAGACCAGAGTAGTTTTAGAGTATCAAGGTGTCTTTCAGGACATATCTGTGCCTCCAGTGAGGTTAAGTTCTGTATCGAGTTGTAGCTGGGCATAATACTGATATCCCGTGCACCTTATCGTATTACACCTGCTCAGATGAGAGAGTTATAGACTCAGTTAGAGGAGCTCATTTCTTAGGAATTTATTCACCGTAGCCATTCTTCATGGGGAGCACTGGTCCTTTTCATGAAGAAGAAGGACAACAATCTTCAAATGTGTGTTGATTATAGTGATTTGAATAAGGTCACCATCCGAAACAAGTATCCATTATCAAGGATTGATGACTTATTCGACCAGTTGTAGGGAGCATAGTATTTCTTGAAGATTGATCTTCGATCTGGCTATCACCAGTTGCGCGTACGGGAGATGGATATTCCCAAGACCACTTTTTTAACTTGGTATGGGTTCTTTGAATTTCTTGTCATGCCATTTGGGACTAACTAATGCACCTGCAATATTCATGGATTTCATGAATCGAGTTTTTTACTTATATTTGGACCAGTTCGTGATTGTTTTCATTGACGACATTCTCATCTACTCGAAGTTAGAGGTCGAACATGAGCATCATCTTCGTTTGGCATTATAGACTTATGCAAGAATTTTCATTCGGGAGATTGTGAGATTGCATGGAGTTTCAGAGATAATTGTATCAGATCGTGGCTCAGTATTCACTTTACATTTTTAGAAGATCTTCCAGAATGCTTTCGACAACCAGCTAGCTTATAACAGCATTTTTCACCCATAGACGGATGGCCAAACAAAGAGAGTTAACCAAATATTAGAAGACATGCTTCGGGCATAGGTGTTGGATTTCCAAGGTAGTTGGGAAGATCATATACCCTTAATTGAGTTTGCCAATAATAATAGTTACCAATTGACTGTAGGTATGACTCCTTATGAAGCGATGTATGGGAGGCTATGTAGATCTCCTATTTGTTGGGCTAAGCTGGAGGACAACTTATTACTTGGACCAAATTTTGTTAGGCAGACTTTAGAGAAGATAGCATTAATTTGGGAGCATATTCTTACAGCCCAAAGCCAATAGAAGAGTTACGCAGATCAGAAGCGACGACCCTTAGAGTTTCAGGTTAGAGACTATGTCCTGTTGAAGGTGTCACCTATGAAGGGTGTTAAACGGTTCGACAGACGAGGAATACTTGCCCTGATATATATTGGTCCGTTTAAGATTATTGATCGTGTTGGAGCCATCTCGTACCGACTAGATCTTCCAGCATTGATGTCGTGTGTGCATGATGTCTTTCATGTCTCAATGCTCAAGAAGCACTTATGTGATGAGGAGCAACAGAGAGTGTTTAATACGCTAAATTTAGAACTGCAGATGGACATTACTACAATAAGACTCCAGTCCGCATTCTTGCCAAGGAGGACAAAAAGCTTAGGAATAAAGCGATCTCATTAGTCAAAGTGCAGTGGAACATGAAAGGACCTGAAGAAGCTTCCTAGGAGTATGAGGAGGATATGCGTTGTGACTACCCACACCTGTTCGAGTAGGTAAAATATTAGATGTAGTATTGTTTGTGTTCATCTTACTTATACGGCCGCATTTTACACTTCACGCTAGAATGTGGGTATTAACTCTTAACACCTAATTATTCGGAACATATGGTATATACATAGGGTGTTCCTTGTTTAGATTTTTTACCCGACGTACTAGTTCTATGTAATTAGAGGTTAAGTGGATGTATTCACATTCTAGATGTTAAGTATAAATATTACGTATATGACACATGCTCCATAATTTATAATTGCGGAATTTCAAGGAAAAAAATCTCTTTAAGGAGGGGTAAATGTAAAACCATGTAAATTTGAAAATAATATGGAAAATAATATTAAATGAGTTTTATTGTGATTAATACTATTTTTGGATGAATAAAATCGATTTGAGATCGATTAAGTACATATAATGAATATATATAAGTATAAACATGCATGCATACATGAGGACCAGTAGGCTGAAACCATCTTTGGTCGGTCGACTGATGTCTAGTGATCAGTCGACTGATGGATGCACAAAAACGGGTTTCAAGTTGGGTCAGATTTGGGCTTGTTTGATCACACACCTATATATATAATGTAAAACCATTTTCTCCTCTTTTCTTTTTATCTCCCACTTTGTTCAATAGCCACCCTTCCCTCAAAAACCCTAGAGATACCTCTTTTGATTTTGGTGAAGCTTTGAGAAGCAAAAAGACCAAGAAGAGGGTGAGATTTGCGGATTCTGTAAGGGATGATCAATTTCTTTGCGTTTTTGGGGAGTTCAGCATGATTTTGAGGCGAGTTTTATCTCCTCCAAACTCATCCCCTATTTTTCTTGGTTTTATTGGATTTTTTTAAAACCCAGTTTATGTATAAAGATCACATTGTACTAGTATGCTATAAAGATTTAATATTTATGATTTAAAAAGTTATGAAACAGATTCTTGAGTTGGATTTGTGATCTGAAGTAATGTAAACATGAGATTTTTACCAAATTTGTTTGTTTTCATGATGAACTTACAAATATTACATGATAGGGTTTTTAATTCGATTTTTTCCCCTTCAAATTTATAATTGTGTTCTCATATGTCTGAGTAAACCCTAATGGTACTAAATAAAGTTTTATTTATGAAATTTCTAAAAAACTTTGATTTGATGAATTTATAAGAAAACCCAACGTGTATACACTATAACCTGGTCGGTCGACTGATTGTATGGATCGGGCAACTGAAGTTAAGCATTCTCAGGAGTTTGGAATTTCTCATTGCCCGGTCGACTGATCAATAAAATCAATCGACCAATTCATGTGCAAGAAACTAGAGTTTTCCTCTAGTCGGTCGACCAAAAATATGCATCGGTCGACTGATCAAGGTTGGTTTTATACATCTTTTGTGCACGACACCGTCGGTCAACTGATGAGATATATCGGTCGACTGGTCTAGGCTATATTATGAACATTGATTCTATCCTACGTGTTTTTGATCGCACGTACGAAGTATGAGTCGCACATTGATACATGTGCGTTTTTTATGAGAGAGCACATATTAGATTTTGAGCACGCATGAGCTTTTGGATGTGCATAATTTAATCTTTGAGTTTTTCATGATTGAGAGTGATGTATGTTTCATTTTATAGTAGTTTTGGATACTTGAGTGGGGTTAGTTGGTGTACCATAATGAGATCGTGGATTGACTATACTCTAAGTGGGTTAGTTTGTATATTGCAATGAGACCGTAGTGAATTACACTCTGTTATGCATCATTATTTTCTAGAATAGATTGACATGCCTATATTTCGCAGGGTGTTCAAATAAGGTAGTGAGCCACAAAATATTACGATGAGCCACATGATATTGTGAGCGCCTTACTCAGCATTATTATTTTCTTTGTAAAAGATCACAAATTTGTATTTTTGCTCCCGTGTTACCTACCTCTAGGGTAGATTGTAAAGAATATGGTTTATCATACACGACGTATCCTAGATGATGTCTTTATTGGATTTTATTCGTATTGTCGCGTTAACTACACGAGGGTAATATGAGACTCTATGATATGACGGTTATGACATGTTTTGGATGAGGCTTGATAATGTTTGTTCTTTGTTACTTATTCTTATTCATAGGATTTGGAGTTGATATTTATCGATTTACAATTTGAGATACGTGGTATATATATAAGGGTTTCCTTGTTTGGATTATTTCGCTCGACATACCCATTCTCGTATCGTGGATTTTTAAATATCAATTCCCTCTTAGTTTAGCGTATATGATTCATATATCTATATATGTTATAACTTATATTTATTATACACCCAACCCCCTTTCCCCTGGGAGCGGTGGAGATGATCTCGCTAGCGCATTGACGCTCATTGTTTCCATCTTTTCAAGCAGCAAGTTAGGTGTTCGGAGAGTCGTAAGTTAACGGAGACTCAGTTTAGCTCACCATCATTTATCAGTAGTTAATTTTTGCTCAACAGTAGTTTAAATTTTTGTTTTCAATCTTTAGAGATGTGCTTCATTTTGGAGGCTGAGTGCCTGAGTACTACTTCTTTTAACTCTATGTATTGAGATATTTTACTTTTATTTTAGATTATTAAATGTATTTCTTTTCCTTTATTAGAACATGATTACATTTATTATTGGATATTTTCTTTATATTGTGTTCCTTGTATCATTACCTTTAATCTATCTGCTTATACCCGCACTTCTTGCATTTGATTCTACTAGAGAGATATTACTCTAATGGTGAAATATATTATTGTACAGTGTTAGGTGCATGGCAGGTTTGACATCCTTAGGTTCATCTTGGACTGCAGCTTTGTGTGGAACTAGGGGCGTCACAGTTATTTAAATAAAATAGTCACTAATAACATGTTGTATCTTAATTACAGGTTAATAAAGATTAATGAATAAGAGCTTAAATTGTGCTCAATTTTTCTTTTTTTACCTTTTATTAAAGCTCGAGATCAAGTCAAGAAATCTACAGAAGCCGAAGACACAAGGATTTAATATAAAAAATCAAGTCAAAATCAAGTTCAAGATGATTACCAATAAAGAAATAACGATATCTCCTAATCTAAAAGGTAAAATTTAACATATAATATATAAAAATCACCTATATCGACAAGATGGATCTATCTGTATTTTTAAAACTTTGAAATTCTAATCGATTGATCAATTGTTTGGCCAATCGATTGATCGACCAATTAGTTTGTAACAAACTTATTTTGTGGCTAAGATTTAATCCTTTGAGCCCAAGTAAAATCTAATAGTTCTTGTTGTTTACTGTAGGCTATAAATAGGGGTAGAAGGTAAAGGATTTGAGTGTGAAAATTTTGTAAGACTCTATTTGGAGAGAAGGGTTACTCTTAATTGAGAAGACCTTTCAAAAATTATATTTTTATTACAATTAATAAAAGAATTATTTTTACCTCTTCGTATTTTTTCTTCTTCTCTTTATTTGATGATAAAGATGAATATCAAGATGAATGTTTGCTTTCAAGAGGCTAAAACCCTCTTGCAATGTAATTTTTTTTATTTTTTATCTTGTAATATTTTTTTCTTGTTTTAGATATTTAAGGGGCTATAATCCTCTTATTTTAGATTTATTTTGATGTATTGTAGAGTTAATTTACTTTCATGTCTTTATTTTTGCATTATTTTCTTACCTTTTTATTTTGTAGTACAGATTCATGTTCTTGCGTAGTTTAGATTTCCTTTTATGTTCTTTTCTTTTTATTCATAATTTATATATTTAATCTGTGTTCTTATTATTTTCATTGTAGTTTGTTCTTATTTTCATTCTTTTTCTTTTATTCTCTCTAGTCTATGTTTTATTTCTTTATTTTTATTTTCTAAGACGTGGAACTAATTCTTGTAGAAATTCTACAATTGTATTAAAATAATTTGATTTCTTTTATAAATTGTGAATCATTATCTTTTTGCTTAAAATTATTATGTTTTGGATAATCAACTAGAGAACTAATTAGTTAAAGAAATATTTAATAATCTATGTTTATGTTGAGTAGTTTGATAGGTTATGCTTATAAATTCTAGAATTAATATCTAGTTATTTTTATTCTTATGAATGTTAATTTTATTTGGATAATAATTTAATAGGCTATGCTTTTTTTAAGTGGTTTGATAGTTTATGCTTAATAAATCTTCAGTAAAATATTATAAAAAGAGAATAATTCTTAATTTCAAAGTAAAATTATCTAGTTGATTCTATTCTAGATTCCTCATATCTCTATTTGAATCCTCCATCTTTTATTTTCTTAATTTTTCTCAATATTTTTTAATTTTTTATTTGTTTCTTGATTTTATTTTCCTCTATTTATTCATCTTTCTTTCTCCCCTCTCAATCTGTTTTTGTTTTATTTGTATATAGCCACAACCACTCTCTTTATATCTCCATAACCACTTCTATCACTACTAATTGTCATACGCACAACTTAAGAATTAAATTTTGATTATTTTCTACGACACATTCCTCGTGAGATCGATATTTTCTATACTATAACTTGATAGTTGTGTGCTTGCAACTTTGGTTATAATTAAAAAATATTTTCCTTTTTGCTTGTTTTGTAGTTGCTTTTACTTCTTAGGGTTGCATTGCATATAGTTAGTAGAAATTCACCCAAGTAATTTGAGCATCTAGATTTGACACACACTTGAAAACACTTGTTAGGAGTTTAAATAATAACCAAAGTTACAAGCGCACCACTATCAAGTTATAATATAGAAAAAAATTCTTCCACAAGAAAGGTATGGTAGAAAATAACTAAAATTGATTCTTAAGTTGTGTGTGTGACAATTAGGAGTGATAGAAGTGATTACGGAGAGATAAAAAGAGTGGTTGTGACTATATGTAAATAAAACAAAAATAGATTAAGAAGGAAGAAATAAAGAAAAATAAAACCAATAAACAAATAAAAAATCAAGAAAGTAAAAGATTGAGGATTCAATTAGAGATTTGAGGAATCTAGAATTTAATCCACCAGTTAATTTCACTTAGAAATTATGAACTATTCTCTTTATCATATTTTATTTAAGATTTATTAAGCATAGACTATCAAACCACTTAAGAAAAGTATAACCTATCAAATTATCATCAAAGTAAAATTAACATTCATGAAAAGAATAACAACTATATATTAATTCTAAAATTCATAAACATAACCTATCAAACCACTCAAGATAAGCATAGACTATAAAATTATTCTTCTACCAATTAGCTCTCTAGTTGTTTACCCTAAACATAATTATTTTAAGTACAACAAAATAATTCATAAATTATAAAGAAATCAAACTAGTTTTATACAATTCTAGAATTCCTATAATATTTAGCTCCACGTCTTAGAAAATAAAAATAAAGAAATAAAATCTAGACTAGAGAGAATAAAAGAAAGAGAATGAAAACAAGAACTAACTACAAAGAGGAAAATAAGAACAAAGATTAAATATCTAAACTATTAACTAAAAGAAAAGAACATAAAAGGAAATCTAAACTACGCAAGAGTATGAATCTACACTACAAAATAAACAGGCAAGAAAATAATACAAAAAACAAAAACATGAAAGTTAATCTACTATACATTGCATCAAAATAAATCTAAAACAAGTGGGTTTTTGGCCCCTTGAATATCTAAAACAAGAAAAGAAAATATTACAAGAAAATAAAAGATAAAAGAAAAAATTTACATTGCAAGAGGGTTCTATCTTCTTAAAAGCAAACTTTCATGTTCATCTTCATCTTCAATTTCATCATCAAATAAAGTGAAAAAAAGAAAAATATGAAGAGGTGAATTTTTTTATTAATTGTTATAAAGTTATATTTTTTGGAAGGTCTTCTTAATTAAGAATACATTCCTCTCCAAATGGAGTTTTTATAAAAAATTTCACACTCAAGAACCTCACCTTCTACCCCTATGTATAGCCTACAACAAGTAGCAAGAACCATTGAATTTTACTTGGGCTCCAAGAATAAACTCTTAGCCACAAAACAAGTTTGTTAAGAAACCAATTAATCGGTTAATTGATTAATTAATCGATTAATTAATCGATTAATTAATCAGTTGAACAACCAATTGGAATTTCAAAATTTTGAAAATGCAAATAGCTTCATCTTGTTGAGAAAGGCGATTTTTACATATTATATGCTAAAATTTACCTTTTGGATTGAGAGATATTATCGTTTCTTTATGGCTAATCATCTTGAACATGATTTTAACTTGATTTCTTTTCATATTGGATCATTGCTTCTTCAGCTTCTTTAGATTGCTTGGCTTGATATTAAACTTCAGTAAAAGGTAAAAAAGAGGAAATTTGAGTTCTTTTTAAGATCTTATTCATTAATCTTTATTAACCTACAATTAAAATAAAATATATTATTAGTGATTATTTTAATTAAATAAAATAGATAATGAGGGTATAAAAATATAATAAAATTATGATTATAATCTGTTAAGCAGACGAAACCTTAGATACCAAAGTAAAGCAATCACACAAGATTGACTAAAAGTACCTGGCATATACGAAGAGTCGGTGCTATCGCCAATAAGCGAATGTCGGGAATTGACGAGCGTCGCCAACACAACTCAAAATAAAACCAGTCTTACTAACTAGTGAATGTCTATAATCAACGAACTTCACCCAAAAGCACAAAATTGAGCAAGCTTCATTCATACCAAAATAAGTTGAAATTCACTGATTTCCCAACATCGACTCAACAACAAAAAAGGCGAACTTCATTCCAAACATGGATTTGGATGAGTACAAGCATCATTGAACATTCAATACAAGTCTACAACGAAGAAAGCTATGTTCAACAATACACCTCTGACAACTATGTAGGCAAATGAAGACAAGTTTTATAAGACAATTCAAGCCATGTTCAACAGTACACCTCTGGCTATTTACCCAAAGTATTTCAATTCTAGCTACAAATCAAAACACAGGATCTTAAAAGCTTTAGGAGGGGTCTTATGGATAGTCAAAATATATTTTCACTTAGGGAAATGATTAGTTTGGATCTAAGAAGTGAATTCTCATGGGCTAAATACTTCAAATGAGTCCAAAGTTAAGCCCACAACAAGCACAGCGAAGATCGCCTGATGATTGAAGCGAACCTCACCAAACAGCTCATGTTAACTCAAATCAGCTAAATAAAAAGCGAGTCAATTCCTAAAACGCTTCTCATCAAGCCTAGTCACCCCTTCTTGCTAGGCGGCATGCCTTCTCTCTAGCCCAGGTTGAGAACTTCTCGCCCTTCTTGCAAGGAGTAGTCCCTTCTCGCTAGGTCGAGTCATCCCTTATTTCTAGGCCGAGTCATCCCTTCTCCCCAGGCCTAGTTGAAAGGCATCATCAGTTGGCAAATTCCGGAATCAAAATTTATGTTAAAGTCAAACTCATGGGTGAAGTTCACCATATCGACAACAACCCTCACTCATGACTTCTTTGACATCCACGCATGTCTTCAGCTAATTTCATCAAGCCTATGAAGCAAGCCAGATAACCCTTTTTGGAGCTATTTTTGAGGAATAACCGCTCCACATTATCTTCTACGTTTATAGCCACTTACATCACAATTAAAGGGCTATTAACTCTCCCTTTTAGTATATAAAAGGAGGGGAGATTATTTATTAAAAAAGGACCCAAGAATTAGGAAAAATCAAAAAAGCTCGATCCATCTAAGAGATCAAACGGAATCCCTAAGAGATCAACTCACACGCAAAGAGAGACTCTTATCATCGCATTGGCGATTCAATCAAGTGAAAGTATCAAGAGAAGATTGAGCTATCCTCTAAACCAGTAGGATTGTGTTGATGTTAATGATCACACACACAATTAAAATGGTTGGATGGGGATGAGATTGATGATGAGCCGCTTCCTTCCTCGAATATCCAATTCTGAGTTGAGTAACTTTCTAGTCTGCACAAGTAGAAACTCATAAGAGGACGGGAATTGGTTCCCTCATGGCTCCTTCGATGATCAAGTCAGCTGATGAAATTGAGTGGGGAAAGTGAAGAACTACAGAGTTTATGTGTGTAGTAGTTTTTAGATGTTGCTCAAAAGATCTGATTTTGCAGAAGCCGCTTTATATTAGATTAGTATCTCTTATTTATACTAATGGTATAAGGGTAGAATTGACACTTCAGCTAAGCCCAAGATGGAATGAAGAAGTATGAGATTGTGGCATCGTCAACACCTACTTTACTAACGTCGCTTGGCTAGTGGAGGAGAGATCACCTCAGCATTAAATATGAAGTGATTTGAGGCATAGTGATGCCGACATGATCCGATGAGCCATGAAGACTATCGGGGCTAGAGGTATGATGGCATTTGCTAAGTATTAAATACAATGTCGACGTTGTGTCAGTGGGAGAGGCTCGAGGCTGAAGTCATCCTCTAGCTTTGTCGAGAAGTAACACCTTTCGAGTCGACCTCGTGAGGCGTCAAATAATTGCTCGAGTAGGCTCGTTGTAAGTTGTCTTTGACCAGGGAACGGACAAGTTCCGCCATTCGAGTCAACATGAAGGAATGTCGACTCGGCGAGTTGGCTAAGTTAGAATCATTGTTGGTCTTTGGCTGCCAATTTGATTGAGGCATTGCATGTAGAAGTACACTTTGGTGATTGAAAACACTATAAAAGCTTGCACCCACAACCAAAGACCCTAAGTCTTAATCAGTCCGCAATAAAATACAAGATCAATGCTTTATCGACACACATAAAAGAACCCCCAGGAAAATAAAATTTTTTATTATTTTATTTTATTCTTTCTATTATCATTTAAGATAATTACAATATTAAAAGTACACAAAACATATATAAGTTGAGGAGCTGTTCGACAATGAGTTTTTGAATTTTAAAATTTCTTTGATGATGTGGAGTTTTGTAAAACCCCGTAAATTTGAAAATTTTCATGATAAATAATAATAAATATGTTTTATGCTAAAAATAACATATTTTGATGTTTGAGTATGATAAAAATTGATTTGAGATTAATTCAATGTATATTTATGAATATTTGAGTGCAAATGCACAAAACATGCACGAAGAGAAATCTGAGAAAAATAACTAGTTAAGAGTTTCTATATTTTACACAATGTTGAAATTGTAATCTGGAAAAGCTCAAAATATCAACATTGTAGGTCTCTTCAACAGCTTTCTAAAAAATCTTAAATTACCTTATTCTGAGGTCAGATGAGAAAGTTACAACCAAAATACCGAAGGTTATTTTTCTAGTCAGACTAAGTTTTCTGGTTCGGGTCAAACGGGTTTGTTTCCGGTTTGCCTCTATAAATACCTATATTTTTCATGAAAATTCCTCTTTTTATCATATATCTGAACCCTAGCAGGCACCCTCTCCCCTCAAAAACCCTAGATCTTTTTTTTATAAATTTTGAGAGCTTTGTGAAGTATAATACCGACATGAGGGCGAGATCATCAACGTGTGGAAATGAAGAACGTCTTGTTTGCACTTGTAGATTGCTTGCTCTTTATTTTAGAGGCTTTGCACATAATTTTAAGGCAAGATTCCTCTTGCTCATTGACTCGTCTTTACAACTTTTAGATCCGTTATGAATTAATTAATTACATAGATTAGATTATGGTATATTATTACATGCGTGGGATTGTTTGATGAATAATATTAATTAAATCAAAACAATATGATAAATAGTACTTTCAGAATAATTATTATAAATTTGAAAGAATTTATTTTAACAACTGAATCATTTTTGAGAATTTATAAAAATTTGTAAAAGAATTTATTTTGAAAAAAATAATTATTTTTGAAATTATTATGACGAGAAAGAATTTATTTGGAAAATAGGTTAGTTTTGAATAGTTATTAAAATAGATAATTAAAAATTATTTATTTCGGAAAAGGGGTTATTTTGAGTTGTTAAATTATTTTCGATAAAAGAATTATGTTTTTGATAATTATGATGATTTAAAGGAATTTATTTGCAAAAATAATTATTTATTTTGGATTTTAGAGTAATTTATGATTTTGTGTCAGTAGTTGTAGACTGCGACATTTCATGTGCAAAATGATAACGGATTTTAGTTTTCTTTTAACCATAGTTATTTTTGATATTATTTAGCTGCATATAATTTTAATGAGTAGTTTTGAGATTTGGATAAGATATTGATAAAACCAGACTGTATGCAAGTTTTTACTGATTCATGATTACATTTCATGTTTTGTGAATATTTTACTGTATTTAACTTGTCTACTTTATTGTTCTTGGTTGTGTTAAGAACCTTAGTAGTTCATGACTTAGTGGCCTCGTGCGTCATGACCTGACCTAGTGATATGTGTGGGTGTGTTGACTGAGTTTAGGTGGTGAACGAGAGATATTGTAGACTTTGATTGTTGACTTAGAAAAACGAGAAGAGTTGGAATGGGGAAGTCATTGTTCATGTATTCGGATATGACTGTTGATGTATCTTCCAGGCTCGTGCCAGTGGTTGGTGTCGCCACTAGGGTTGGTTTGTAGGGCTAAAGTGAAGTGTGTACATCACTTTAGTCAGTGGGAATTTGACTCGTCACCCGAGTTTTGCTTGAGTTCAGACCAGGCAGAAAACAGTTTACGTGTAGTCCTCCAGTCACATGTGTAGCGGGATTGGACGCACGTAAGAGATTTGTGAACAGTCAGTTATTCGTTGATATGAGCGTTGACTTTATTTGAGATGTGAAGCAGTGAGTGATAGGATGACTAGTACTTGACCCGATTATCGTATGTAGTTAGATTTATGTTATCATGTTTTAGTAGTAGATTTTCATGTTGATTTGTGGATTTTTAGTTGTACATTCTTTTGTTATTTCTGTGGCTATATCATTTCCGCTTGAGTTTTCGTTCGCTCTATTTTGTTTTGTGGGATCTTGTCATGTGCCATGCACACTGACGTACACCTATTTTCTCTAGTGTATGTCAAAATTAGAGGAAGAACATGTCCAGCTGGGAGATCGCCAGGAGCTAGAGGATTCTCAGCAAGGGTGCCTTGCAGATAGAGTTGAAGAATAGGCCGAAGTTCAGCTACCTCTTCTTAGTTGATGATCCTAGTTTCTTTTGTAGTATTTTCTTTTCCGCTTGATCATTGTATTTTATATTCTTCAGTATTCATTTGTTAGTTTTGTATAAGGGCATGTTGACCAAATATTATGTCTCAGATGATCTACTTTTGATGATATATCTATTTCCTATTCTGTGTTGTTCATTATATTCTTGTTATCTGTGATCGGGGACCTATGTCTTTGCATTGTATTTATTTCTTGACGCTTAGCGTATTAGGTTGAGGATAAATATTTATTTTTATTTATTCTCCTTAATCTAATACGTTACGGGCTTGTTCATGTTCCGATTCCCCGGTATTTTGGGAAGCGGGGCATGACAAGTTTTTTTGTCAGCCAAATAAATGGGGCCTGAAAAAACTATAGATCCTGAGGAAGAAGGATCCATGGAAAGTACCATATAATGACAACTTTTAAAAATGAATAAATAATCGTTCAAACGCTTTAAACTGTTTTTAATAGTTTATGCCTAAATAGTTTTGATCATTTGGGCTGGTTTTGCCCAAACGAATTTTGCTGGTTATGCCCAAACAGTTTTGACCTGTTGGGTAGGTTTACCAATGTTTTTTTTCTGAAAGAGCTCACCCTTCTTTGGCAAATCATGTTATGTTTAACAAATAATGTTTTGAGTTTCTTCAGCATCCTCCTTTGATAGTTTTTTACCTAACTTAATTTTGTTATTCAATAAATTTTACATTTTTGTGTAGCATATATCATGGGCATTGACAATGAGTTGACTAATTTCCATTCTATAGTTTTTTTTAATTCATCATTTCTTATATTAAGCACCTCCACAAAAATCACCTTATAGAAATCAACCACGTGACTAATTTTTTGATCAATTTCTAATTGAAAACATGGTTTTCTTAAGGGCATTTTAAATATTTCAATTGAAATTTCATCCTAGAATGTCTGATTGAATGTTTTTATGCTTATTTGTGGAATTTTTAGCTTCGATCGGCAAAAATGGTTAACCATTATTGCACTTGACTCCATAGGCGTACTACATAATCTCAACAATATATTATCATGTAACCAGCACAAGATTATTAATGGGGGCCTCACACAGTTGCCCCATCTTAAATATGTGATGTTCCCATCGTGGCATGACAATGACCTATCAAAGTAAACTCGTTCTCAACACTAATGCCAAGTCATTTGTTCATAGATGGTTCTTATTGTTACTCATTGTAATGGTATAAGAATATTTATTAATTAGGGATAGAAGGTTCAAATTACAAAAAAAATTGCATAACAAGAAAAAAGGAAGAAGAAGGAGAAGATTTGAATGTGAATGAAGCATGTTTGGGGAATAGTTAGAAGATATTGACTTAACGATACAAGTCTAATTCCCTCCTCTCCTCCTCTTAAGCAGTGAGGTTCTTCAAGGGCTAGGAGAAGGCGATGAGGATAAAAAGAGAAAAGGCGAGGCGATGTTGAAATGGCGATGAGAACAATAAGGGAAATTATGACCGAGTAACTAAGCGCAGCGATGACGGCAACAATGTGGTTCAATATTGAGGAGGCTGGAGATGGTTTAAACTTGAGGAAAGAAATGATTGTCCTTGCATATAGGTGCAAAAAATATTTATTTAAATAATTTGTTTTTTCTTTTTTCTAAGAGTAAGGTATTTTATTTTAGTTAACATTTTTCAATTTAAGAAACAAAAATGAAGTCCAACTTTGAAAGTATTTTTTTTTGGGGGGTTGGGGGGGGGGGGGGATCAGAAGTTTATGTAAAGTTATTTAGAAGAGTAGATGAGATTTTCTTCTTTACTTCCATGGAACTTGTATTTAGCATGTACATATGAATTGCTTGAAGTCTTTGATTAATCATGAGCCACAGTGTTTGAAGTCGTATGAAATAATAATATGAGAAGTCGAGTTCACTCAGAAACATTGAAGAAGTATATGAGGATAGTGAACCTCACCTACTATGGTACCAAATAAAAATCATGGAATTATTCATATCTATACAAATGAAACAAAATTGAAGTATCATTGACATTATTTTGTTATGTTTTAGGTCGTCGTACACAATACATATTAACTTTAACAAAATAACTATTATTTATATTATATACCTATTACTCTAGTCATTACCTATTGATTATAACCGACACTTATTAACTTTAGCTAGTACTGATTAGCTATACCCGGTTACCTGTTAACTTTAGACAGTATCTATTAACTATATCTAATAATTGTTCAATGCTTTTATATATAGTCATGTTAGCGCTAATATCTATTTTCTTATTGATTAGCAAGTATTGATGAATTATCTAGTATATGAATTATAAGTTACTTTTCACAAATATGGATTACAGTTAACAGTTATATGTGATACTTAACCAGAGCAGTTTATAGGTAATATGTCCTATAATAATTTAACATACACAAGTAATATTTAACAAGAACCAATTATAATTAACAGATACCAAAGTATAAAGTTCCAATTTTAAAGGGTGACTTATCTTGTCTTCTTATGCTTAAAGATGACTAAAATCTGCTTGTATAATCACCTTTGTACAGGAAATAGTTAACAAGTATTGGCTAATGTTAATAGGTAGTGGATATAGTTAACAAGTATTAGGTATAGTTAACAAGTACTAGATATAATTAACATGCATTTGTTAAAGTTAACAGGTAATTGCTAGAGTTAACAGATAATAACTAAAGTTAATAAGCATTGAATGTAATTAACAAGCACTAGTTACAACGACCCAAAACATAACAAATGAGGTCAATGAACAACCATCTCTATTGAGTTTCACTTCAATTTTATTTCATTTGTATAGATTTAAAGAATTTCATGATTTACACAATGAGAATACAAAGTTCTGATTTGAATACACAATTGTGTTCAATTAGACAATCTATTCTTTATTTTAGACAGATAAAGACGACAAAAATTACTTTAAAGAAAATATATAAACTATATCCAATACTAGCTAATTTTTGCATGTATCTATTAACTCAAACAAGTACATGTTAACTATATGATGTACCTCCTAACTTTAACTAGTATTTGTTAACTATACCATGTGCCTATTAACTTTAGCCATAACCTGGTAACTATATCTTTATCCATTAACTTTAGCTAATATATGTTAACCATATCCAATATTAGTTAATAAATACTAGCTAAAGTTAAAAGATAGTGGATATAATTGATACATATTAGCTAAATAGATACTAAATATAGTTAATAGATATTGATTAAAGCTAAAAGGTAATGGTTAAAGTTAACATGTATCGAATATAGTTAACAACCAATGGGTAAACTTAACATTCAATGCTTAAACTTAACAACCAATGTTCAAAATTAATATTTGTTGTACAAACTTAACATTTATACTATAAGCTTAACAAACAATGAGTAAAGTTAACATCATCTAGGTAAAATTCACATCTAATCTTTCATAGTTCATAATCAATTCATACAATTATAAGTTGATGTAGCTTTGATAGTTATATACACAGAACTACATGACAATATGTTTATTATATTTTTTTTGTACATGACCTATTTATTATTACATACTCTCTCTCAATCCACAATCA
This sequence comes from Asparagus officinalis, assembly GCF_001876935.1. Taxonomy (NCBI): domain Eukaryota; kingdom Viridiplantae; phylum Streptophyta; class Magnoliopsida; order Asparagales; family Asparagaceae; genus Asparagus; species Asparagus officinalis. The sequence goes on from NC_033801.1 coordinate 31,489,412, forward strand.
CTTTCTCTATACTATACTCATTTACCTCGAGCTTCAGCCATGACCGCCTAACTCTTAGCGAAACACAAATTTCAAGCAAATGCGAATGATCGTCATTTTATTCTTAAAACTCAAGGAAAAAAGAGAAATATCAAACAAACTCATGCACCTATGATGAAGGAAAGGACCAACGAATAAACAATACTAAAAAATAAAAGTTAGAATTGTAAATTCTTTGTCCCCTCATATTACAAATATGGTTAATACATACATAAACTCTGCAATACTAACTTGCAAATCCTTGACATGAACTAGCTTGAATGCTAACTTTACTTCTCAAGCTCCTTCCTAAACACTTTAATCAAATCCATGCCTAAATCCTCAATCAAATCCATACAAAAATCCAAAATCTTCCCCCTCTAGTGCTCCATGCTTAAAACCCAACCCGAGACCTAAATCCAAACTTGATCCAATAGCTTCTCCTCAAAGCCTATTCTTCCTCCTCCTCCTCCTCCTCCTTTTCCAGCAAACTCATTCTCCATCAACAAACTTCACCTCCCTTACGGTCAGCACTACTTACAACAAGGGTGCCAAGGATATGTTGATGTTAGGGGTTTAGGAAGGGGAAGGAGGATGAGAAGGAGGAAGAGCAGCACCGACACGGGCAATGAAGCTAGGGGAGGAGGATGTGTTTTTTTGATGATGGAAAGAGTAGGAGGAAAAGAGGAGAGGAAGGAGGAGCATCTATGAAGTTGGTTAGGAGAGAGAGAGAGAGAAGGAGATGAGGAGATGAGCGAGGAGTAGCTATGAAGTGGGTTAGGAGATAAAAGAGAAGAGGAGGGAGGGGCAGATGAGATTTTTAGTGGATAGAGAGGGCAAATTTGGAAACTAGGGCAAAATACAATATTTGCAGCCAATATACATTAGAAATAATATGTAGGTCTAGTGCACATCAAGTTTTAATTTTTGAGGCCTAGACACAATTTTTCTTTTTTCTTTTTTGGTTGTTTATTTGTAGCAACTACTACTTTTTATATGTACTAGGTGGAATATACGTGCACTGCACGTGGTCAAATATTATAATTATTTAATTTAAGTTTATTTATTTACTATAACATGGTTGTAAAAAACTTTATAATTATTGTAATATATTAAATTTTTTTGGATATTTTAATGTGTGATTTTAATATTTTATCTTCCAAATAGTGATGTCTAAAGCCTTAAAATATTAATAATTTAAGATTAAATAGTAATTTGAATGTATAGTTTCAAAATATTAATGATGTAAGTGACCAATATGGGAAAAATCTATTATTATTAATAAAAATAAATTCTTGAGTTCATTATGGAAAATGGTAGGTTTTATCTAGTCATTAAGGATTTTGTTCAGTTATAAAAAAAATTACTTCAACCTGTTGTTTTCTTCCACCTGTTGTTTATCTGGTGATTGAATATTATAGATGTTCAAGAAATTTTTTCTAGAATTTTCTAAGTTAGAATGTGCAAATTCAATCAAGAAGAAAATATAAATTATGTGATCAATTCTAAAATCTGATGTTGTACTTTTTTTACATCTTCCCAAATACTAATTGATCTGTCAAAACATTACTCTCTGGTTTTAGAAAATTATAAAATATAGTCTGAGAATGATTTGTACATATTATGCACTCTATTGATTGTATTTTAATAAAATAATTTATATCTATCCAATGTCAAACAACATTCAAAAATTTAGCTTAAGGAGTTAGAAGAATATAATATCTTTAATAATAGTCATATCCAAGCTATGAGCTTCATAAACTTATAAGAATGTGAGCAATATAAAATGACAACTTAATTTACTTTTTCAAATAATTTATTACAAATTATGAAATACAAGGGGAATTAGAATGATCATACACCCATCCCAAATAAATATTAAATTTCTCTTAGAGATTCTTATAGCAAAAGATTTTTAGAGTTAATGTGTAGGATAAATTTAAGGACCGATAATCTAAACCAATTCATTGAGTGATAGACTTGCAATAAACTCCACTCTTATAAAATTGATATCACATGTGCCTTAAGTTGTGCTTTTGTTTAAGAGTTAATTTTAGAAAACTTCCCCTCAAGTATGGAGGGCATGACAGCACCCCCGGCAAAACTAATTAAACCTGAGTAAATCTATGCCAAGTTTTGTAGATAATCTATCTCAACTTAAAATTTTTTGATTTAACTCTAGTGAACTTTTCTCACTTAAACCTAACATCTAAAAACTAACATCATTAAGTCTTATCTATTATGTGACAAGTACTTGACTTGGAAAGACCAAAATATCAATCAATCTTAAAAGAATTACCTTGGCTTTTCCCACATAAAAGAGGTGATATAGAGGAAAAAAAATTATAAATTGGTTGTGATCCTTTTATTTTCGGTTAAGGGTTTCTATTTAATTAAAATTGCTTTTTTCAAGAGGGTATTTTTTCCAAATCACATAACGAAGTAACTATGTTAAGGGAGTTTGTTGATAGAAGTGTAAAAGATTAGGGGAATTATTATGAGATACACTATAGTTGAGAGATATTTTCTAAAATTGTATCAAAATTGAGAGGGGTTATCTATAACACCCTATATAATGAGGGGGTTTTATCAAATTGAATCAGTTGAGTGGATTTTTTAAGACAATCCTCATAATTAAGAGGGTTTTTTAAAAATTAACTATTCTTTTAAATATGGGTTATTTATAATTTGTCCCTCAAAATTTTAATAATTTAATATTAGTTCCTAAAATTATGAGCAATTTTAAAAATTTGTGGGAATAACATAGAATCATTAGATATTTAAAATCAAAGAACTAATATCTAAGTAACATTTTCATATTTACTCTTATAGGCATTCTATTAAATATCGACCAATATATTGGTATATTGGCCAATATATCGGGTTAAAGACTTTATCTTGATAATATTTTATATTATTTTCTTTAGTTTGTTAAATTTTTTGATAAATCAACTGTTATAAAAAATAGACTAATATATCCCTTTGAAGATATCAAGAAAATCATGTTATTTTTTAATTTGATTATGGGCTGGGGTTTGGATCGTGTTTGGGAAATAAAATCAGAACCTGCGAAACCCGCAATGGCCACACTATTTCTCCCAAATCTCTCCACTCTAGGCTCTCCCAAATCTTAAACATATATCTTAATGCAAATTCTTATGTTTAAAATTCATTAATATGTTAGATTATATATTACAATATCATGTTATGTATGAATATTTACTCATATGACACTCAGTCTTACATACATATCCCTAATTTTTGCTACCCGATATCATAGAATTTAGTTTTTCAATATTTATTTGATGTCAAACACTTTGTAGTAGTCCTTCAAAAGCCTCTTCTAAAGAAAAGCATATAATTTCAAGAAATAATTCAAAATCTTGAGACTCATTCAAAATATGATGCTTTAATTTTTCCACATCTCCTCTACTATATAAATATAAGCTAAGCATCTAGCCTCATATTGTATAATGAATATTATTTGTCAATGGGATCATATACAATTGTTTATAGATAACAAATGTTTTAAATCTTTTCTAGGCTTAACTGAACTTAAATACCTTGTAGTTTACCAAAATTATACTTATATACCTCCACTTATATCTTGCTGCACTTTTTTTTAAATTTTAGATAACGTATCTTGATGCGCTTAAATATCCTAATGTTTTCTAAAATTTAATGTTTGTACCTTCTGTCTTGTTACCTAAACATAAGAATACTCTTTGGTACCGTTTGGCAAAGGGTTAAGTGAGGGGTTAAGGAGACTTAACCTCTTCTTAACCTGCCAAACATAACAAATCTATATAAGGGTTAAAGTGAGTTAACCCTCCATAATTTACGAAACATAAAAAATATAGAAGAGTTAAGTTAACCCCTCTAGAGGGGTTACAATGAGTTAACCCCTCAAAATGAGGGGTTTACTAATACTCCTATTTAGATGGAATAAGAGTTAACCCTTCTAATTATAAAGAAAATAGTCAAAATCATTGTTATTCTCAAACACTAAAACTGATGATAAGGGCTAAAATAAAACTTATTTAACGGGTTAATAATTTAGTCCTTCGGATTATCAAGTGGGCTAAGTACATTAATCCTTCTCTTTAACCCCTCTTCATTAACCATTTGCCAAACGGGGCCTTTGTGATTTTCCTATATGAGTTTCATGGTATAATTTTAGGATAATTTTATGTTTTCTATTCTTTCCATAAATAGTTTATTGATATGCAATTATCTATTAATATATTATTATACATTACTAATAAATTATATGATGTAGAGTTTTATAATAACGTTGGAAGTTCTAAGGACCAAATTATGCAAACTTAAAGTGACATAAAATGTAATTAATTAATAATGATAATTAATTTAGTTTAGTTAGTATTAGAATGTAATATCAAAAGAGAATAGGGGTAATATAGCCCGTAGAAAGTTTTTCCACAACTCCCTCTTTTAAAGGGAGTATGATATGATATGATTTATTTACTAGTATTTTTTGGATGGTTTAGTTAAATACTTGATGGCACATCAGAGTTCTTGCTCACCTTTTGGCTCAAAAAAATGTCTGCTAGGATCAATGATTCTTTTACCATATCAACATTAATGTTATTACACTAAAATGAAAAACTAAGGTGAAAATGGATATCATTTAAAAAAAAAAAAAAGAATTGGATAGAATAACATCTTGTCATCTATAATATACGATCAAGAAAATCTAACTTTTTTCTATATTAAGCAAATTATATTATTTACTTACAAAATAAATGGTATTATACGTTCTCAGAGCTTATGAAAAAAATTTGAGGACATTGTAATAGTGAGCAAAGTTTTGTGTAAGGAAGAAAATCTTTGTAATGCAAGAAAAAAATATTGTTGTAGGAAGAAAGTCTTCGTAAAATAAGGGGGAAAAAGCCCAACTTGTGTCTCACATTTATTAGGAAGAAAGTCTTCGTAATGTAAGGGCGAAAAAAGCCTAGCTTGTGTCTCACATTTATCTACACCTTGAGTCTCCATCTAAGGGGAAAAAAAGCTAACTTGTGTCTCACATTTATCTACACCCTGAGTCTCCATCCAACTTCATTATTCAAGTACCTTTGTATCCTTCTATTTCACTTCAAAAACATTGACAACTTGGCACTAAGTGACAAAATATCCAATTTTTATTTATATTTTCAACTATCAACTATCTGTTTTGATCTGTAAATGAATTTGACTACTGAATGTTTCTTCCTTCTTTTCTTGACCATCCAATTCCCTTGACCTCTCCAACTCCACCTGTAAACATTAATTTAGCTTCAATTCTGTTTGACAAAAATCACAACGTTCCCACTCAAATTCTCTTCAAACATCATCACTTCTATCTCTATATATATATTGCACCCCTTCAATGCACATTTCATTCACTAAGCCAAAACCTTAGCCTTCAAAAAATATCCCAATCTCTTCTCTCCTTAATTAATTTTACCCAAAGAAAAGAAAGATGTCGTCGTCGTCGCAGACCATCGAGAGTCACCGCTCAGCTGCAGAGATCTACCATGGGGATGCTGAGTGCAAGAAGAAGATTGTCCAGCTTTTGACAGAGCTCTGCCTTCCAAAGGGCTTGTTCCCTATGGAGGATATCGAAGAATTTGGCTACAATCGTGCATCTGGATTTGTGTGGATAACTCAGAAGAAGAGTAAGAACCACAATTTCAAGAAGGTAAAGCGTCAGGTTTCATATGCGACTGAGGTGACCGCATTAGTTGAGACTCGCAAGATGAAGAAGATGACCGGAGTGAAAACCAAGGAGCTTCTGCTGTGGCTCTCCGTTGTTGAGATGTATTTTGAGACTCCTTCCTCTGAGAAGCTCACCTTCAAGACTGGAACCGGACTCTCTGATAGCTTCGATGCATCAGCTTTTGAACTTGAATGAAAGAGAGAATGAGCAAGGAATTTCTACCCTCTAGTTTGAATATATCTGTGTGCTGTTGTTTTTTACTTTTGAACCCAGTGCTGTTCTTCGTGTTTAATTAATGCTAAATAAGAATTGTTATGTGTAAAATAAATTCTCCCTCCTTGTTGCTTTTGTCCTCTGTTTTAATTATTAAGATCTTAACGTAGGAGCTGTGTCGGTGATCATGAAGTGATTTAAGTATCTAGAAACGTACTTAACTACATCTTCATTCATGAAGTTATTCCATCAAATGTCTTTTTCTCAGTCTTCAAACCACCCAGGATAAATAAAGTTTAAAATTCAGGTTCCTATTTCTTTATTTCTTTTTCAACTGTTTGAACCCTATTTCCTTGACTCTGTCACCTTTCTCTTCTTTTTCCTATATTACTTCTCTAAGTTAGTCACCTTTCTCCTCTTTTTAGCTCTTTATCTTTTCTTCGTATCTTTAAACAATATCCACGGCTCTACCATGTCTCTTTAGGTTTTAACACATATTTTAATAGAAATTGAGTTTGATGTTCTTCAAGAGAGAGAAGTTTCAGATTCAATTTTGATCTTAACCAATCCAAATCAACACCATGTTGGGAGAGTGGATAGCCTTCTCATCAAAGAGTCAGCAGTGTTCACCTACCCCCGTGCTATAGTGTTCACCTATCCCTATGAGAAAACTTATAAATACCCCCCTAAATTTGATTTGTAAGGAATCTTAGTAGTAGAGAGAGAAAAAGAAAGATACAAATATAAGTAATATCATTGAGAGATCTTGAGAGAGTGTTTTTGAGAATTCTTGGAGAGTATCTTGATTAAGAGAGGGTGTTCTTTTATCTTTCTCCTTTATAATCTCGAAAAGAATATAAAGGAATTGGACGTCATTGTTGCACCATGGAGTAGCTCCGTAAGAGTAAAACGCGTTATATCTATGAGTACTGTGATTGAATTCATGTTTGCTTATTTTATTCTGTGATTCCAAGATCGTTTATGTGTGTTTTGCGTTTCCGTTTGAGGCATTCTTGTTGGCATGTATCCTAACAAGTGATATAAGAGCATACGGTTTGAGAAAGACGAAATCTTTCACCATGGCTACTATTGAAGACAATAGACTTCGGATTGAGAAGTTTAATGACCAAAATTTTAGGTATTAGAGGATGCAGATAGAAGACTATTTGTATCAGAAGGATCTCTTCCTACCCCTCCAAGGAGAGGCGGGAAAACCTGAGAAGATGGACGATAACAAGTGGAAGGTGCTCGATCATAAAGCACTTGCCACCATCAGGCTTAACCTTTACCAGCATGAGACTTACAACGTCTCGCATGCGGCCACCACTAAGGAGTTGATGGAGGCCTTGGAGGCGCTGTATGAGAAATCGTCTATCTCAAATAAGGTGTACCTAATAAAGAGGCTATTCAATCTAAAGATGCAACAAGGAGCTTGCGTAGCAGACTTCTTGAATGAATTTCAAGCTGTGGTGCAACAGCTTGCTACAGTGGATCTCAAGTTCGACAATGAGATCCAAGCTCTTTTGATACTTTCTTGTCTACCAGATTCATGGGAGAATATGGTGATGGAGGTGAGCAACGCTAGTAATAATGACAAGATGAAGCTTGACACGGTGATTGGGGGCAATTCTAGATGAAGAATCTCGCCACAAAGTCTTAGGAGCTGAGGCCTCTAGTAGTGGGAGTGCTCTGCATGTCGAGGCACGAGGGCTTGCGCAAAAGAAGGGTAGGGGATGACGAGGCTGATCAAAGTCCAGAGGGAAGTCTAAAGGGATGGACCCGAATGGTTACATTGAAGGGAAGTGCTTCAGATGTGGAAAGAATGGTCACTTTGTACGGGACTACAGAGCTTCTGTTCTAGCATCAGCAGCGGATGATCATGCTGGCGGTGCAGCCAATCTTATGCATGAGATGGATTACAATGCGTTTCTCCTATCTCTTGAAGATAAGAGCGATGCGTGGGTCATCGACTGTGACGCATCTTTCCATGTAACCTCACAATATAAGTTGCTTTCATCGTTCGTGAAGAAGAACTTGGGGATAGTCTATCCTGGTGACGATCAATCTTACAAGGTTTCTAGGAAGGAAAATTGTACCCTCAAGATGGAGGGCGGGACCACCTTGACACTGAACAACATTCGGCATGTATCAGATCTCAGGAGGAATTTTATATCAGTCGGATAACTGATTAACTCCGGTTATAGAGTATCCTTCAGGTAGGAAAGCTAGAAGGTATCCAAGGGTGCCCTGGTGGTAGCACACAGCAAACGCGAAGGGTCTCTTTACATCACCAATGGGAAGATCGACCGCTTGCTTGCCGCAGGACAAGTATCATCATCATCCGGTTATAGAGTATCCTTCGGATAACTGATTGCATGACTTGGCATTAGCGACTTGGCCACATGATCAAGAAGGGGATGCAGATTATGGACGCGGGAGAGAGACTTCTGGGTCTGAGCAAGATTGATCTGACTTTCTGTGAGGATTGTATCCTAGACAAACAGAAGAAGGTAAGCCTCAACAAGACTAGGCCGGCTCCAAAACTACAGAAATTAAAGTTGGTGCATACCGATGTGTGGGGACCTGTCCAAGTCCCATCTATTAGTAACTCTCTTTACTTTGTCTCTTTCATTGATGTCGCTACTAGAAAATCGTGGGTGTTCTTCTTGAAGCACAAGTCATATATTTTCATCATCTTCACGAAGTGGCTTGCCAATGTGGAGAATAAAATAGATAATAAGCTGAAGTATCTAAAGTCTGATAATGAAGGCACGTATTATAGTCAGGAGTTGGAGAACTTCTGCTCGTCCTATGGGATTATAACACTGAAGGCCGTTCCATGCAATCCTTAGCACAACGGAGTGGCAGAGGGTATGAATCGCACTATCTTGGAGCACGCCAGAAGTATGAGGATCCAGTCCGAATTATCCAAGAGTTTTTGGTCTGATGCTGTGAATATTGCTACATACTTGTTCAACCACCGGCCATCCATGACTCTTAATTATGGGATATGTGAAGAGGCTTGGACTGGAAAGAAGCTGAAGCTAGAACACTTATGAGTATTTGGTTGTGACGCCTATGTCATGACCAATCCTACAGACCAGTCAAAGCTTGATCCAAAGTCAAAGAAGCTCTCTTTCATCATCTATGGAGGAGATGAGTATGGGTACTATTTTTGGGATCACGATGCGCTCAAGGTAGTGTGCAGTCGTGACGTCATGTTTCATGAGGATGTGGTGTACAAGACCAAAGAGGTGAGTGGGAGTCAGCTATCTCCCCCTCTTATCCTAAATATTGCTGACAGTGAGGACGACAGTGAGATACCAGTCAGTATAGAAGACGGAGACCAAGAGAACATACTTGATGCACAATAGCAGGATCCAACAGAGTTGCTGATCGCAGTTAACAAAGCTCTAAGAAATTCGAGGGTGCCAGAGAGATATCTTTTCACCGTGAATTATCTTCTCTTAACTGACAGTGGTGGGCCAGAGAGCTATGAGGAGGTACACCAGAGCGGTAAAGCTTGGGCCGAGTGAGATTCTACCATGGAGGAAGAAATGAAATCCTAGACGAATAAAGGGACTTGGGAGCTCGTAAAGCTTACAAGAGGGTGAAAGGCTCTTCACAATCAGTGGATTTATCAGATCAAAGATGAATCTGATGGATGAAGACGCTACAAGGCGAGGCTTGTAGTTAATGGATATGAGCAGAAAGCAGGGATAGACTATTCAGGAGTTTTCGCTCTCGTCGTCAAGTTGACCACGATCCGGATTGTATAGAGCATTGTGGCAGTTCGAGATCTCCATCTAGATCTGATAGATGTGAAGACGACAATCCTTCATGGAGATTTGGAGGAAGAGATCTATATACATCAACCAGTGGGTTTCAAGGAATGAGGCAGGGAGGGCCTCGTGTGTTACCTATGCAAGAGCTTGTATGGCCTGAAGCAAGCTCCGCAACAGTAATACTTGAAGTTCGAGAACTTTATGGAGGAGAACGAGTTTCTCAAATGTGACACAGACCACTTCTGCTTTATTAAGAGGTATGGTGAATCCTATGTGATACTCTTAATTTATGTTGATGACATGTTGATTATAGGGCCCGACTTGCCTCTCATTGAGGAACTCAAGGGGCATCTCTCCGAGTGCTTTGAGATGAAGGATATGGGTCTAACAAACCAGATTCTTAGGATGAGGATGCCCAGAGACAGATCAACATGGAGGTTGATGTTGTCTTAGAAGGCCTATATTAAGAAAGATTCTTGAAAAGTTTGGCATGGAGAAAGCTAAACCGGTGGGCTAGCCGTTTGCGAGCCATTTCAAGTTATCGAAGACCCAAGCACCAGAGACTACTGAATAACATAAGTTCATAGCCAACATATCATACGCATCTGCTGTTGGGAGTTTGATGTATACGATGGTGTGCACGAGGCCAGATATTACACAAGGAGTGGTAGTTGTGAGCCGCTTCATGAGAAATCCAGGGAAGCACCACTAGGGTGCGGTCAAGTAGCTTCTATGCTACTTGAGATGCTTATCCGACCATTGTCTTGAGTATGGCGGGATGGATTTACAGCTAAAGGGCTTTTGTGATGCAGATTACGCCGGGGACATAGAATCAAGAAGCAGCACAAGCGGTTACATCTTCATCTTGGGTGGTGGAGTGATAAGTCAGAGATCCAAGTTACAAGATACTGTGGCTATGTCGTCAACCGAAGCCGAGTACATTTCTACAGCAGAGGTAGTAGATAAGTTGCTATGGTTGAAACTTTTCTTCTCGAGCTTGGGGTAAGCTTCGAAAAATACTTCATCCACTGTGACAGTTAGAGTACAATTCACTTGTTAGAGAATGACACATTTCATGCTCAGACCAAGCATGTTGACGTGAAGCATCATATCATACGGAGATGACAAAGTAGAAACAAGTTCAAGCTTGTAAAGATTGATATGAGGTACAATCTAGCCGATATGCTAACCAAGCCAGTTTTGCTCGAGAAGGTGAGGTTATGAGCAGCCTCATATGGCCTCTGTTGAGAAAGTTAAGGGCTGTGTAAGACGCCAAAGATATAAGACATCTGGATGATACAACCAAGAAACAGAGTTCGTTGAGAATAATCTCCAAGTGGGAGATTGTTGAGAGAGTGGATAGCCTTCTCATCAAAGAGTCAGCAGTGTTCACCTACCCCAGTGCGACAGTGTTCACCTACCCCCATGACAAAACTTATAAATACCCCCTAAGTTTGATTTGTAAGAATCTTAGTAGTATAGAGATAAAGAGAAAGATACAAATATGAGTAATGTCATTGAGAGATCTTGAGAGAGAGAATTTGTGAGAATTCTTGGAGAGTATCTTGATCAAGAGAGGGTGTTCTCTTTTATCTTTTTTCTTTGTAACCTCAAAAAGAATATAAATGAATTGGGCATTGTCGTTACACCATGGAGTAGCTCCATAAGAGTGAACTAGAATTCGTATTTGCTGGTTTTATTCTGTAATTCCAAGATCGTTTGAGTGTGTTTTGCATCTCTGTTTGAGGTGTTCTTGTTGGCGTGTATCCTAACACACCTCTTGTCTTTTACACGTGACTAGTTGACTTTTAAAGCTTACCCATGATCTAAAAATTTAGTATCTTTTATAAGTACCAAAATTTTTCATCTTTTTTTTTGAAGTAAAAATTTTTTATCCCTATCTTTGGTTTTAATTTAGAGAAAATTGGGACAATAAAGCTGTAAGACTTATTCAAACTTTGGAAGAGAAATATGCTGATCCATCCAACAATGAGACCATCAGAAGGGCAACTTTTATGAGTAGTTGACTTGTCCCCAAAGAAGTGATTGTATCATTCAATTCGGAAGGAAAATTCAGACAAATTATATATACTAGTATAGAATACGTGCTATGCACGTGACATAGTTGTTTCGTATTTTGAATGTTTTTAACATGAAAATGAAGAAGTGGCAAAAGATTGATGCATGTAAACTAATTACCTTAAAATATAGTAAAAAGAGAGGTGGTTTTTCACATGCAAGGAAACTAAAACTGAAGAAATCACATCTGAAGAAGTAGGAGGAGCTCGCCTAAATCGGATGCTTGAACAGAGCTCGCTTGCAGGCGTGGTGCTCGCTTGTGTCGAGAGGGTGGATCTCGCATGTAGGAGTGCATTGACCTCACATGAAGAATGAGCGAGAGACGAGAGCTCTCCTGCTGAGATCGAGCTCGCCTGATGGAGATCGAGCTCGCCTGTTGATGAACCCCCTGGAGCTCACCTGATTCGTCTCATGGAGAAGATCTCGCCTGCATGGGTGGAAGCCATCTGGAGACCTAGGGTTTCCCTATAAAAGGGAAACCCTGTTCATGAGATTGGAGTGGAGCTGCTCATCTCGTGATTTTGAGAGGGTTTAAGGCGGCGACTATTTCTCAAACTTGCTGCGATTTATTGAGAAGCCTTAAAAGCGATTCTCAATGAGATTGAGAGGTGATTTATTCAGTTGAATAAATTACATGTGGTACTATAGCAATTCTACAGTGATCAATAATTTGTTTGAGAGATCTCAAGTTTGAGATCTTCTCTTTGCAAGTTTAGTAATTTCTTGTTGTTAAATAAGAAATTATTTGTGTGGCTCCCATTGATGTAGGTAAGTTTGCCGAACCACGTAAATTTGTTATCTCGTCTTCTTTACTTATTGTTTATCAGTGATTACGTTATTGCTTGTGTTGGTTAGTTTTGAGTTTGGTGTAAACTCAAGCTAACATTGTTTTCTCTCGGGGATTGATTTAGCTTCCGCGGTGGATAAGTGGGCGTCCTTCGCTCCCAACAAAAGCATTTCTTTATTATATTTGTTATCTATTTTGTTGATTTGAGACAAAATCACTTGAAATTTGAGAACAAAAGATCATCCTGCAATATCTTACTTCTTTGTCATGCCTTCTCTTTCATTTTTACCTTCAATAAATGAGGTCTCTACCTCCCATTTTTTCAGTGGAATTTTTCTTGATGTACATAAAGTCGTAAATTGAACACATGAGTTTATATGGGCAATAATCTTGCCAATTCTCTAAGTTCTTCTTTCTTTCATGTCTTTGGATATCCTATGTATGTAGAATTTCTCAGTACATTAGACATCATCCTATTTCCTTCTTGTACGTATAGCATACAGTAATCATATAAAAAAATTGAACTATAATTGGATCATCAGTGTCAAAAGGATGAAATAAAATTCCATAAACATAAAATTATAACTAGTTGAAACTATAATCAAAGCAATAATTGTTGGATAGCATTATTCCTAGTCTATTAGGATTCCTAATCTATTTTGGCAACATGAAGTTATTAGGATTCCTAATTTGTTTTGTTTTTGGTTTTAGAATTCCTAGTCTGTTTTGCTTTTAGTTTTTTCTAAATATATGGAGATTAGAATCAATCATAAAATGAGAGAAGAGTTGTAATCAGAGATTAGAGAGACTTTTGAGCATTGTGAGAGAGAGATATTGTGAGCAAGTTGAGAACTTTGGTTGAGGGTTAGTTTGTGAATTTTATGAGATTGTAACCCTTTGTACTCTCTTTGATTTAGTGGAATCACCTCATCCTCTCCCCGTGGACGTAGGTAATTTGCTGAACCACGTAAAATTAGTTGTCTCGTTATTTGTATGATTTGTAATAGCTTATTTAGGTTCCCTCGACAGGTCAGTCCTAGAACTGATGAGAGGAAGAACTAATATCTCACTTGGTTGAGATATTTTGCTTAGTTCTTGTTTCCTTTGTGAAACAGGAATTCCTATTATGACCTCACTCTCTTGTTATACTGCCGAAGTGCTACTGAAATTTCTGCTACGCGCAATAAGTGGTATCAGATCCCAGATTTCAAATCTAGGGTTTTTTGAAATTAGGTGGAGGAAGATTCTTGTGTGAAGCTTGATTCTTGGAGTTCTAGGCTTCGGTGGAGATAGCATTAGGAGTTGTCGTTGGAGATTTCATCTTCCTCGTGTGGACAAGAGATCTATTTGGAATCTGATCTAGGGTTCAGTTGGGTAATTCTTAATTTCTATCAAAGTTTGATTCTTTCTTTACAACTTGGAGTTAGTTTGTAATGGGAGAAGAAGGTGAAACCAGCAAATTAATGGTGAGTATAGTTCAAGTTGGTTTTCAGAACGCCAAAATTAGTATGATGAAGTATGACGGTAAAATCAACTTTGGTTTGTGGATGAGCGACGTACAAGATGCGCTTAATGTTCAGAACTTGGAAGAGACCATCATGGTCCACGAGAGATCACTAAAATATGAAGAGATGATATGGGAAAAGATAAATAGGAATGCTTATGGGGTGATCAGATCATATTTGGAACAAGAATTGAAGTATGATGTAATCGGGGTGACGTCTGCAATGAAGATATGAGAAATTCTCAACAATAAGTACCTTACGAAGAGTGTTGATAACCGTTTGTACTTGCTACGAAGATTGTTCAGATTTCAGATGTCCCGAGACACCTCACTAGAGGCTCATGTGAATAACTATACTAAGTTGTTGTCAGACTTGGCGAATATTAATGAGAAGATATCGAATGAGTACAAGACTATTATCTTATTGGGCTCATTACCGGATGAGGAGCACGACACCTTTGTACTCACTTTGTTGAATGGGAGATCTTCTATCAGCTATAGTGAAGTTAATAATGCATTAATGAATTATGATTTGAGGAGGAAGGATAAGGAGACTTCCCGTGCTAGTACTTCAAGCGAAGCCTTGTCGACGAGAGGTAGAAGCCCATATCCGAAAGGTGGTAATAGAGGAAGGTCAAAGTCAAGAGATCATCACCAGCTAGGAAAAAACCAATGTGTATTCTGTAAAGAGTAGGATATTAGAAAAGAGATTGTCCAAAGATCAAAGAGAAGAAGAATAGCAAGAAAAAGGGCCCGAAGGCCAATGAGGTGAATGTTGCGAAAGGTGATAATTCTGATGATTCAAGCTTTTCCCTACTGATTACTCCGGAGGTGAACCACTTGGATGTATCAGATTGGATGTTTGATTCTGGCGCTACCTATCATGTGACCTCTAGGCGAGATTGGTTTGTATCTTTTAAGAAACTCGATGGGGGTGTTATTGTCATGGGAAATGATCAATCATGTGGCATTTATGGGATAGGTACCGTGCGGATTCGTATACACGACGAGGTAGTCTGTGAATTAAAGGAGGTGTGATTCTTTCCTCAGCTGAAGAAGAATATTATCTCAGTTGGAGCTTTGGAGGCGAAGGGATTCAAGGTAACCTTTGATGACGCTGTAGCAAAGGTTACTAAGAGATCTTTAGTGGTGATGAATGGAGTCCACGGTTGGAACTTATATTATTTGAAGGGGAGCACTGAAATTGGCCAGGTTGCTTCGGCTATTTCAGAGGTAGACATGAGTAGGCTTTGGTATTACAGGTTAGGGCACACAAACGAGAAGTCACTACAGACGCTATGCAAGCAGGGGCTATTGAAAGGAGCCAAGAGTGGTAAAGTGGAGTTCTATGAGCACTGTGTACTTAGCAAAAAGACGAAGGTGAAGTTCTGGATTGCTATTCATAGGACGAAGGGCATCCTGGACTACGTGTACACAGATGTTTGGGGTCATACTAAGACGGCATCACTTGGTGGTCGATATTGGTTCGTCACGTTCGTAGATGACTATTCTAGGCGTTGTTGGATGTACACTATGAAGCATAAGAATGAAGTCCTAAATTTGTTTGTGGAGTGGAAGAAGAGATTGGAACTGCAGACTAGGAGAAAGATCAAGACATTGCGATCTGACAATGGTGGTGAATATACTTCAGACCCCTTTTAGCAGCTATGTCGAGATGAGTGCATAGAGAGACACTTCACAGTTAGTCATACACCACACCAAATAGGGTGGTAGAAAGGTTAAATCGGTCTTTGTTGGAGAATGTCCGATGTTTATTATCGCAGAGTGGTTTGGAGAAGATCTTTTGGGCTGAGGCACTTACATATGCGAGCCACCTCATTAATAGGATGTCTTCATCTACGATTGAAGGGAAAACTCCTATGGAGAAGTGGTCGGGAGAGCGAGCACACGATTATGACTAGCTCAAGGTATTCAGATGCCCTGTATTTTATCATGTGAGAATAGATAAATTGGAACCTCGAGCTAGGAAGATCATATTTATAGGATTCAAGCATAGTGTTAAGAGATACAAGCTTTGGGATCCAGTTGATAGGAAGATTGTGCTGAGTAGAGACGTCACGTTTGATGAGGCTTCTATCTTGAAGCTTTTTAGCTCTCACCAGGTGGAGAGTGACCCGACAGAGAAGATATCACTGGTGGTGGAGATCGATGCAGCTCCAGAGTGTCTAGATGATGCACTATCTATTAGAGTGCTGATAATCATATTTTATTACAATTTTATACCCTCATTATCTATTTTATATGAATAAATATACCACTAATAATTGCTTTTATCTTTAATTGCAGGTTAATGAAGAATAAATCCCAAAAAATCCCATCTCTCAACAAAGGCCCTTGAGTAAATAAAGAAATAAGAGAAATTCAAGAAGCCAAAGTGAAATATTTGAATTTTAAAAGCCCAAAAGCCCATGACAGCTCCTCCTCTTTATTCTCAAGTGAACTTGAAGGCCCAAAGCCCATTAAAAAAATAATTACACCAAAGAGTTAGAATGGAATGGACTTGGATGCAAAGAGTTGGAATGAAATGGACATGGATGCAATGAGGAAAAAGACCGAACTTGGGCTCTTAATTTTCTTTGCTGCAGATGGAGACCGGACTTCATCAATGCACCGGACCCTCTTAAGACTTGCTGCAGATTGGGTTTTTATGCAAGTGAATCACATGGGCCGGACTGCTGCAGATAAAGGAATGGGCCGGAGACTTGGATTTGATTTTCTTTTGAAAATCAAGTGAATCACATGGGCTGCAGCTTTGATTATTTACTTGGCTTGGTGCTGCAGATTTGGATTGGACCGAATTTAATTTTCATTTGTTTTTGAAAATCAATTGGGCCTCCTATGATGAGCTAAAGAAGAACAAAAAGCAAATTCAAAGGTGGAGATTGCTTTGCTTGGAGCTCAAGACAAATCTAATGGCTCATATTCATTGAAGATTACTATAAATAGGGGTTAAGGGTGTAAAAATTTTTATAACTCCTTTTTGGAGAGGAGGGCTACTCTTAATTGAGAAGGCCTTCTAAAATTGTAACTTTTTGTTGTAATTAATAATAATAATTTTTTTCACCACTTTAAATTTTTCTCTTCTTTTCTTTATTGGATGATGAAGATGAAGATGAAGATGGAGAATTATTTAAAGGTTTGCATTTCTTTTCTTTTTCTCTTTGCTTATTAGTTTAGATTTATTTCTATGCTTGTAGTTAGATTTTATTTTCTTGTTAAATAGCCAAGAGGCTAGAACCCTCTTGCCTTAGATTTATTTCATGCTTATAGAGTAGATTTATTTTCTTGCATTTAATTCTTACAATTTTATTTTGTAGTTTAGATTTTGTAATTTATTTTGTAGTTAGATTTTAATTTTTTATACTATTTACCTTGATGCTAGAACCCTCTTGGGTTTAGTTTTTCTTTTTGTTTATTTTTATTTTGTTTGATTCGCCTTTAGGCTAGAACCCTCTAGGGAATCATCATTTTCTAAGAAGTGGGTTCAATTGTAGATTATCCATATCTATAATTGAATCTACCATCTTTAATTTCTTGCATTTTCTTTTATTCTAGAATTTTGTTCTTTATTCTTGATTTTTTATTTGTTTCTTGATTTTATTCATTGTTTTTCCTTCCCACCTTATTGATCATACTCATTCTTTTTTCAAATCCACTCTCACTTACACTTTACACCTATTTACACACCATTTTCACTCTCTCAATCTCTTCACAATCACATTCACTTATCACTCCTACTTGAATCTCTTCACAATCACATTCACTTATCACTCCTACTTGTCACACACACAACATAAGAACCGATTTTATATTTTCTCCTACAAAACACCTTCCTCGTGGGATCGATATCTTAAATACTATAACTTGACACGGTTGTGCACTTGTAACCTTTTTTGTACATGTTTATGCCACATCAAGTGTCGATTGAGGTGACGCCATACGAGCACGAAAGTGACACGGATGATACGAGTACTGATGTATAGGATCAGGGACCAGCGATTCAGGTTCAGGATTCTATCACAGTTCAGAGACAGAGGAGAGACATACGGGTGCCAGCACGGTATGCCGACACAGTTACGTATGTACTTCCGGTGGAGAGTATCAATGAGATGGTGCCTACTACATTCAGAGTGGCCGAGCAGAGTTCGGAGGCTGATTCATGGTAGGTAACTATGCAGGAGGAGATGGGGTCTCTTCACAAGAATGATACGTGGGAGTTTGTTGAGCTTCCAAAGGGGCGGAAGGCAGTATGTTGTAAGTAGGTATACACAAAGAAGGAGGGCATTAAGGGCACTTGATTGAGGTTCAAAGCTAGGCTGGTTATGAAGGGCTATGCACAGGAGGAATGTATTAATTATAATGAGGTTTTCTCTCCGGTGGCGAAGCACTCTTCGATTCGGAGTTTGCTAGCTTTGGTGGCATAATATAGTTTAGAGTTATATCAGTTAGATGTGTGTAGGCATCAAAAATTGCCTATAGGTCTCCACGAACAGCTCAAAGCTAAGAGAAGACGATGAACGTCACCATCTGGTTCACAGAAGCTTGATTGACGTCGACGAACGCTTGAAGTGAATCGGCAAACTATGTGAAGCAACATAGTTTCAGAATAATAAAGATACGAACTGATCGGGAGCCCCGTGTTACTTACAAAAGACGAAATACCCTTCGTGTCTCATTTATTCCATAGATGATCTAATCATTGGAGCTTATAGAACTCTTCGTCAGCTTTCCAACACACTTTGAATCGCTCAAATCCGAGTTCGGACGAAGAAGTTACAGCGGAAATAAATAAGTGTACATAACACGGCGTCTCAGCCTGAATGAGACGCCCCGAGGTGTCTCGGCCTACCCGAGACACCCCAGGGTGTCTCGGATCAGTTTGAGACACCCTAGGGTGTCTCGGCCCAGTTTGAGACGCCCTAGGGTGTCTCCAACCCATTTGAGACGCCCTAGGGTGTCTCCAACCAATTTGAGACGCCCTAGGGTGTCTCCAACGCAGATTTGGGTCCTTATGCGATTTTAACCGTCCGTTATCCCCTCAAGCCTATAAATACAAGCCTTAGGCCTCATTTTTTCAGATCTGGAATTCTCGTGCCTCGGCGAAGCCCTACCGGATTGAAGACTTAAAGTGCACAGATTTCAGAGAGGAGGAGGAGAGATCGGATCGAGTTCTTCAGCGTAAGAGAGAGAGATTCGTCAGATCTGTAGTTTCCCGGATCCGTTCCTTAGGATTATCCCGTTGCGGTAATCTTAAGAAGAGTGATTATCTCGCTTCGCCGAGATAAGAGCTACAGTTCTCTCGATCCCTTCGCGGATAGACGAAGCTCTGCCCAATTTTTTTTAGCAATCAGATCTGATCGACGGTGGTCCACGGATAAACCCCGACACAGGCAAAGATCTCACGCAAGTAGAAGACCGATAAATGATCTCTGCGTTTGTTTGATAAAGTTGTAAACTTTTTATTTTCATTGTGTAAGGAGATCTTATAAAAAGATTAACTTTTTATTTTATTCGAGTTTATTGTAACGACTAAAGTTGTAATAGATTCGATAGCAATGAAAACAGCAACTTTCACCGTAAACAAACTGGCGACCACAGTGGGAGCCAACAGCCTCGCTGCCGAGGTTGTTATGCCGCAGCCAACGATCAAGATCCCCGTGGCTGAAGAGGTCGAGTACGAGTTCGACCAGCACAAGTTCGAGGAGTATGTCTCCTCCTCCTCCTCCAGATCTGCCTCTCCTTGTAGGTGCAGGAAGGCCTCCTCCTCCCAGAAGATCCGTCGGTCTCCAGATTTGAAGATCCAAGAAATCGATCTCCCCGTAGCCGATGCTACAGTCGTACCTTGCAACGGTCCGCCAGCATCCAATGAGACCAGATCTGCAGATCTGAACTCCTTTACGATTAAGGAGTCGACTGCTGAAGGCGCGCCAACTCTATCAAAGAGAGCACGTCAAAGGAAACGACAACGCCTCGCACGCCAATTCGCCAAGGCTTTGGGTCAGATGGATGGACTCCATTATCAAGCAGATCTGGAGCTCAGAAAGCGCCAAGTGGCTAATCTGTCGCCACGACCAGCATCAGAATCCTCCTCTCGATCTCCAATTAACGAATGGGTTCGTGTCCAAAGAACCCACTCTACTCTCGAGGAGTGAATCCAGAAGCGCCGCGCCTTGCTTGCGCATGCCCGGACTCTTGTACGAAAAGCACAGGAAATGTAAAAGGAAGAGGCAGTTAAAAGTTTGGGTGCCAAAAAGCTAAATCAGCGCCTAAGGCAAAAGCAAGTGACGTTGCTCTCCGGCCTTCGTCAACTCCAGACCCTGCTCCCGCACTTCCGGTGAAGCTCTATGACAACGTGGATCTCCACAAAGCTAGAGTCCCATTGAAGGATCGCATCGGTTCTCTACCTGAGGATCTAGGAAAAGCGCCTGTTAAGGAAAGCTTGAGTTCGTTGAAGGAGCTTCAAGCCAACATCCGGACTGGGGGTCGTACGCGACCTCCTAACAAATTAATTTCTACAACAGCCCGCTTGGAGGGACGTGTAGAAAACCAGGAGCCCGTTAAGGTTTCACCCTCACAAGGGTGTGATTCCAAATGTGTGACTCCTGTAGATGCCAACAAGGCAATGTTTACTCAGAGGAAAACACGTCAGACAGACGAACGCGTTATACTTGAGAATCCATGTAAGCAGCCGATAGGTTACTCCAACCGCAATGTTGATGAGTTGTACTATCAGGCTGGGGGTACGAATAAATCTCGAAAGAGAAGTACCCGGGAAGCGGACTCTTACTGTCCGTGTATCAAAATTATCAGGGCAGTATCATCAGCGTGTAACTATCCCAAGACCGCTCCGCGGAGGGTCTCGATATTCGAGAGAATCTCCGATGGAACGACGAAGCCCAAATCAAGGCGTTTTCACCAAAAAGGATCGGTTGCTCAAGATGATGAATTCCCAGAAGTGACCATCAACATGGTCAATAAGGAAAAATCTCCGATTGTTTCAAGTGGTTCCAACCCTAATTTCTCTCCAGGAAGAAGAGTCGGTTCGGGAATAACCCAACAAATATCTCAGCTTCAGCTAGAAACCGTTGGACATAATGATTACGAAGGCGCGCCTATTTTATCGAAGAGAACTCGTCAAAGGCAGCTGTAGGGTGAAAATTTGATTCTTCCGAAGAAAGGAGTTTCGTTTGTATTTATAAGAAAGCTTATTACAAACTAACAAATCAAATGTTTACAACAGAAGCAGAGGGAAAGCCCTCTTTGTTTTGTGTGGGGACTTTAGGTGGCTATAGGACGCTTCGCTCGATGCTCGTGTTGAGTCTGCTTCCCTTGGACCGTTCGATCGAGGTTGCTGGAGAGCTTCAGTACGCAGTAGAAGCTCGGGGCAAAAGAGTTCGAGTCTGGGAGTTCGGGTCTGCTTAGTTCGCCGGCGATCGGAGCTCGGAGCTAAACAGTGATGCTGCAATGCAAAGGTTATGCAGAGAGCTTGGTCTCAACTCTTTTCTCTAAGTTTTGCGACCTCTCCTCCAGTGTGCTGGAAGGGGCTTTTAAATGGAAGAAGGATAGCTTGACTCCTCCTTGAATTGTGGGATGTGACCACATCTTCTTCAGAGACGTCTAGCTGCTCCTCGATACCATGAATGGTCATTCCAGGGATTGTGCTTTATGTCCTGTCACCTACGATGGGAAGGCCCATCTTGTGTGTGAGGCAACGAACGACTGCTATCCGAGTGGATTTGACCAGCATTAATGAACCGCATTTATGAGTTCGCAGATCGATGAAGTGTCTGCCCGATCACTCGTACTGTGCGTGACCGTTCGGCGTGCTTTGAGCACGGTGCTTTCTCCTTACCGGTCAAGAGAGGCAGTGAAGTAGGTGCACAGTACTCGAGTGGATCTAGCCAACTTGCCGAGTGCCGGCGGATCCAGCTCTTGACTCAGACAGCCGAGGTGAGTCGCATTTAGGAATGCTCAGGTTGACTCGACACCTGTCTAGGCCTTCGTACTGTGAGCGGCCGTTTGACGCGTCCTGCGGGACTGTGCTCTCTCCCTTTCCTCCCCCATTCGGTGAGAGGGATGGAAAGTCGCAACTCAGCACGTGGTCGGCTAGCGCATACCCAGCTGTACTGACGGTCTTGGGGCTTGCTGGCGGATTCGACCCTGAACTCGGGCAGGCGAGTTGGGTGAAGGGCGAACTTCCGCCATCCTGATCGATCTCCACTCGTGCTGGCGAGCCGACCGTTAGGCGAACCTAGAATCGAACATATCTGACGTCTATGCGATTTAGGCCTGTGCCAGAGAACCGAGCGTGCGAGCTCTTCTCGCAGGCGAATTTCCTGTAATCCTATAGAGGTATTTTTTACCGTCTACAAGACCCCCTTCAAAGTTTTCAGACCTAAACTGGCTTGCGTGTGGTCTGGAATACTTTGAATGAAGAAATTTTCGGCGAAGTAAGCGCACTTGATTTCTTTTAGGATTTTTAGCAAATCCTCAGCTATCAACGGGTTTGATGTGCCTTTACCGATCACCGTTTGAATCGGGCTAGCCATACTATTCCCCTCAGTATGATGAGTTGTCGAACAGTTTCTCTTAGGCTTAATGCTAAGATTTCTGCTCTAACCCTTAGCCGTCTGAGGCGTGGGTTTTAACCGTTTAAGCGAGGTCATTCCATTGGCTTTTAGACGAAGTCATTCTATTGGGCTCGTTTATAATTTTACCTTTAGTGGCGAGCGAGTCGTCCAGGCGAAATTAGTCTTTGGGAGCCAAGTTTCGCGCAACTCGCGGGGTCATGCCAAGTATTTGCAGGCGAAACCCTCCCTTTTTGAGGCGGGCCCAGATCTGACGGGAGATGAGCCACGTGTCTGCTGATAGGGCTTTGTGCTTCCCAGCTAAGGCGGCGCGGTCTCATTGGGTCGTGGCGATCGTGACTCGACAACACGATTTTCGCGTGTTTCGCCCCGCGACGCATCGTGGCCGTGGTTTTCGAACTCAACCGTCGGATGCAACCGCCAACCTCGGTTCCTTCGATATACCGAGGGTGATCTGAGCCGTCGAATTTGATCGTGGCCACGTCTCCTGTCCGTTAGGGCTTTCGCCTTTCGAGGGCAATCGTGGCCACGTGGATAACTCCGCCCTTCTAAATCAGCCATTTTCCTCCATTGGGAGTTACTGTGCTCTCAAATCTTGAAAGGAACCTCCGAGGAAAGAATTCCCGCTTCATCCTACAATGGCTCCGAAGTCTAAGAGGTGCAAGGTGAGGGGTGCAGGCCCCGGACGTTACTCCAACCGTCTCTCCGCCGGCATGCCTGCCGGTGCTCTGGAGTCGCGCCCAGGTATGTTGATGGGTTCGTTTGGACGAACTTTTGTAAGTCTTAGGCGTCGAACTTTGCTCATTATGCTTGGTAGCTTCCCCGATTTGGGGCAAAGTTTGCCCTATTTTGCCTTTAGAGGATGAGTACTGTCCCTGCAGGCGAATCCTTCAGTGGGAAGGAGGCGAAACTCCCTTTTCGTAAGGCGAGTTTGGCCCTTTCTCATTAGAGGGGAGTATAGTCTGTACGGATAGACCTCGTTCGAAATGGGTTCCCCCCTTCGACAAGCGATTTCGCCCTCCTCTGTTTGATGGGTGATTTTGCCCCTACAGCGGGTTTTGTCTCGATTGACTTTTCATTTCTTATTGCAGCGACCTTTTCTGATGAGGCTTTCCCGGAGGGTGTGGCAATTGGTCACGCCGGGGCTACGAGTTATACGGCACCTTCTCGATTTCCTTCTTTGGCTCCAGTGCCCGTATTCACCGCTGATAAGCCGCATGGTCTGGTACAGAGAGTCACGGATGGTCATCACTTGACATTACGCGAGCTGACGACCAACGCGGCGCTAAGCCTCAATTTTTGTTCGGCGACGCTATAGCCGACCCTTCCGCCCTGTTGCTCAAGGAGAGCCGGTGGTTCCACACGGTAGAGGGGGCTCATTATTACCTCCCCAGCATGTCGAGAGGGTTTTCGATCGTCGAGCTGCGGTCCTTCACCATTCCTCGGACGATGAACTGGGATTTGACCCCTTCTCAGGACGGGGTCACTTGTGGCGTCTTTACGGGCTCCACTGCTGGGTATGGAGTGGAGAGTTCGTGCAAGCGCGTGACGGGCCTGCGCCCTGGCTTAATGTCCGCCGAACCGCCCGTGGGGGAGTCGACAGCGGTGGCGGAGACCTTCCGTCACCGCTTCTTTCGAGCTGGTGGAAGCTTTCCCCCTAAGGACTTTAGGGCCCCGGGGTGGGTCTATTCTGCCCCCGGCAGCGACACGTGGTGGTCCAAGATCACCGACTATGTTCTGGCCGAAAATGCTGATCTCAAGGGCACAGAGCTGTATGTGGCCATCGAAGCCACTCGACACGGCTTGCGGATCAACGCTTCTCAGTTCCATAGTATCCTGGAACTGTATTGCGCGGAAAGCGGCACATTTTTCACCCCCAATGGTGAACTTGGTATCACCCCTCACGAGATGCACGACGTGTCGGGGCTGCCTCTGGGAGACTTTCCTTACGAGGAGTACGTCCCCGATCAAGATGAGATCGATCAGCTGTCGAACCATTCCCCTTTGGCGGTTGAAACTCTGTGGGAGTTACTCTGCCACTACCACATATGCCTCAGTACCTTAGGGGCCTCGGATCATAAGGGGAAGAAGAAGAAGACCCCGGGGATCAGCCACAAGAATTGGGCTGATTACCTGTTCCCGGGGAACGATGTCAAGGGGAATCCCGCTCTCCCGTTAGGCGCGTGCGACCAGCCCGAAGTGGAGGCGAGGACAGCTAAAGAAGGAAGCACCATGACTCTTGACCGCGACGAGGGCGGGTTTAAGTCTGGTACGGTCTTTCACTCATTCCATCATCAGGCGAAGTTTCTCATTTCGGGGAAGGCGCTGCTCGCGGGGTACCTCATGTTATGGCTGAAGAGGTGCGTAATCCCCACTCACTCCTTTGAGGCTCTTCCCGTGGAGGTCGTGTATCCGACGGTTTTCCTAGCTCACGGGAAGTCTTATTCCCTGGTATCGGCGACGATAGCGTGCATCCATCGGGGGCTCCGTACTCTGACGAGCCAATTCTGCCGTGTGTCGGTCCTCGACGAGGGGGAAGGAGAAGTTATCAGAACCCCCAATCCTAGGGTGGGGCTACCGTATACCTACTTGGTGGCATGGTTCGTCTATCACTGCGAATGCTTGATGAGTGCCCCGGCAGCGCTTCAGGGAGACAAGTTTGTTCCCTTCGTCCAGCGTTTGGAGAGGTGCTCTTGGAAGTGCAAGGACATCCCCGATACGAGGAAGACGCTCTCCCACTTCGGGCACTATAATTTTCGTCGATCTTTTCCTTACTTTAGCGGGGGTGGATATGGAGAATCTCTCAGGGATGCGCCGACGGCGGATCACCACACAATCCTTTCCCGTGGTGCCTTTCGCTGGTTGGTGGACATTCGACCAGGGTATCACGTTCTGAGAACAGGCTCCACATGCTATCTCGAGCCATACATCCCTTGCAGGTTTGCCCGCCAGTTTGGGTATGATCAATTGTATGTGGGCAACGCCAACCCTCGCCTACACTTCGAAGGAGGACTGGTTGACGGCGCTCGGGGGTGGTTCTGGACCCATGCTGGAGGTACTCAAGCTCGTTTTGAGTTGCCTGCGAAGGACCGCGATTTACACCACACGCTCTTGTACTGTCGGTGGTATCGGGGTGCTAGTGCTGACCCTGCCAACTTCTGGTTCCAAAGCTCATGTCTGGCGGAACGCGATCGTCCCATCAGGGGCTCTCTCCGTTCTTCAAAGAGAAGGGGCCACCAAACCGCTAGGGAGTTGTTCTCGGAGGATCCAGTGGAGGACTGTGAGAGCTTCGATGCTGGTGGCGAATCTGAGGTTCCCGATGTTCGAGCTCCGGTTCAGAGTCCGACAATCGGACAAATGGGGGCACCTTTGCTATCCCCGAGTAGCTCGCTTCTCTCGAAGCGTCAGCGGGAGGCGGTGGCCGAGAGTTCCAGAGCGGAGGCGGCCAAGAAGGCTCGCTGTGATGGGACAGTCGGGACCATCCAAGTGGCAGGGGGTCGGGATGACGTTTCTCCGATAAGGATTCCTGGAGTGGCTCTGTCCGGGTCTGGAGTGGCTCCGTCTGGGTCTGGAGTGGCTCCGTCTGGGTCTGGAGTGGCTCCGTCTGGGTCTGGAGTGGCTCCGTCTGGGTCTGGAGTGGCTCCGTCTGGGTCTGGAGTGGCTCCGTCTGGGTCTGGAGTGGCTCCGTCTGGGTCTGGAGTGGCTCCGTCTGGGTCTGGAGTGGCTCCGTCTGGGTCTGGAGCCGTG
>NC_033801.1:31516262-31518868 GCF_001876935.1 Asparagus officinalis
CTTCGAAGAATTTAAGGAAGTTCTTGAACACGATGCGTCCTTCTTGCGTAAGAGGCTCGGTGCTACCGCGGCGAGGCCCTATTTTCAGCGTCTGAACGAAGTGGAGGGGGCTGTTCGGCAGCTGCTCGCTCTTCGTGCGGAGAGTTCCACTCTTGTTGATCTCGCCTCCCGCGAAGTTCGAGTGGCTCTGGCGGATCGTGATCGCCGCCTGAACGAGAACATGACGCTAGAGTTGAAGTTGTCCGCAGAGTCGGAGCAGGTCAGAGCCGAGGATGCACGGGTAGCCCGCGAGGAAGAAACGGTTGATATTAAGTCCCGCCGGCGATTGACCACTGATTCTGTTGAGGAGAAGGATCGAGCTCTCAAGGATGTCAGGGAGACCATTCAAGACTTGGTTTCGTGCACAGAGGAAGACATTCGTCGAGAGGTCCTAAGGAGGCTTGAGCTCCGCCATGCTGAAGAAATTCGTGAGGCGGAACTGAGATTGAAATCCCTGTAATCCGTCTTTAATTTTCCGCTTGTAATAGGACTTCTTTTTCATGAATGAAATTATCCCTTTTGTTTTTGGCCTACTGTCATTTGTGTGTGTGCTCCATTTTTGCAATCATGCATTAGTCAGAATTCGACCGTAAGAGAACCTCAACTGTAGAGGAATTCTTGCCGGCGAGTTTCTGCTGCAAGTTTACTTCATCTGCAGGCGAATTTTGTTCGCAGGCGGATTTGCAGGAGTTAACGGCGAACCTGGCTCTGATCGGGTTCCGCTTTCAGTGGGCCACATGTTAACCCACGTGTATGCTGGTTAAGGAGACGTGGGCTAGCCGAATTTTGTTCGCAGGCGGATTTGCAGGAGTTAACGGCGAACCTGGCTCTGATCGGGTTCCGCTTTTAGTGGGCCACGTGTTAATCCACGTGTACGCCGGTTAAGGAGACGTGGGCTAGCCGTTTCGCATTAAATGCGAGGTAGTGGGCCTCTTCGTCCCTCGCGCCCGATTCGGGCCGTTGTTGCAGATCGTGGTCGTGAACCGTCAGATCTTGTTCGTCCTCACCCTTCAACTGCTTTAGCCCCGAATGGTCTAATCGAATATTGAGTAACCGTCTAGGGCTCGTAGGGTATTTAACGCCCCTACTCTCTATCAAGAGGATCTACAGCCTCTTCATCATCTTCCCTCATAAACCCAAATTTTCCCTTTCCTCCTTCTCCTGATGGCACCGAAGGTGAAGAGGGTCGTTTCCAAGAAAAGGAAGGAGCCGTCTTCTTCAGGCGCTGCTGAGGCCGCCGCGGCTGAAGGTATCTTCCTGCTTCGACTTTCGCGTGATCTTGGTAGGTATTCTTCCTCTGATTCTTCCCCGTATTGTTGTCGTGTTTTACAGGTCAAACGGGGGCGTCGGCTGCCGAGGAGCATGCGGCCGAGCCTATCCTGATCTCGGACGACGAATCTGAGGGTCCTGCGACTTCCGCTGCTTCAGATCCTGCTCCCCAGCCGGGAGCCGAACCTTGCCTCGAAATTCCGCCCATCACGGCGCTCGCTCCAGGCCAAAAGCTTGTTCCCTCCGAGTCCTTGCCCTGGCAGGCTCGAGGCGATTTCTCTTGTCGAACTCGGCATGGGCCGTTTCGACAGCTTCAGGCAGTCCCTCTATGACCGCGTGGCCGATTTACGGCGATCGGGTGAAAATCAGCTTGCTACCCGTTGTGTGCGTGAACTCCGTCTCCTGGAGCCACACATGGTAGAGTTAGAGACCTTGCTACGGGAAGGTCCGGAAGCCAACATGGAGTCTTACCTGGCTCATGTCAGGCGTCAGGATGCCCTGGAGTAGGATACCCGCTCTAAGGAAATAGCGGATTCGGAGTCTGTCGCCAACTTTTGGGTGGGCCAACAACACTTGCTAAAGGAGCAGATTATTGACCTCAACCGCACCATGGCTCGCCTGAGGGCCGAATTGGGACAAGCGGAGGCGAAGTGGAAGGGGCTCCAATCCGACGTCATAAAGGTCGGCGAGAATGCTGAGGCGGAGACTCGACGTCTGCAAGCCTTGCGCCAGGCGGATGCTGCCGCCAGGTCGAGCCGCGAAGACCGAATTCGGAAGGCTGCTGAAGGCAAAGCTCGGGAAGACCACGCGAGCCGGGTGGAGGCAGTCAAAGAACAGATCTCCACTTTTAGCGTATTTGACTGAGACCTTTGTTTTATGATTTGTGTTAATACATTTTGCTTATGACTTGTTTGTTTATGAAGTCATAACTTTGTTCAAATGTATTGTCCTAAACACTGGGTGTATGTTTCGCTTCTTTGAACGTAACGTTATGATTTCCGCAATTGCAAAAACCATAACTTTGTTCAAATGTACTGTCTCAAAGTCTCAATGAGGTTCGCGTGCGCTGAAACTCGGTTCTTGATGAATTCAAATTGCTGGTGAAACCCGGCTGATTGACGAGTCTGTTTCCAAGCGAAACTTGATCGCGGCGAGTTTCGCTTGGAAGCTAAACTCAACTGTCGGCGAGTTCATGCCGCGGGCGAAACCCGTATGATGGTGGGCTTGTGTTGGAAACCCGACTCGATTTGCCTGGCGAGTTAATACTGTAGGCGAAACTCGGTAATGGCGAGTTTGTA
>NC_033801.1:31519868-31552601 GCF_001876935.1 Asparagus officinalis
TCCCTAAGAACCCTTCTGCCTCTATTTCCATTCACTGCTGATTCTAGATCACCCCATAGAGCTTCTAAAGCAAGGTACATGTAAATAAAAAACATAAACAGACATATTCAAAATAAGATATAGCTGCTACAACGCCTGCTTAGGCAAAGTTTGATCTTGAGACTTTGTAAAGTCTGAGCAAAATCTTGTTGACCCTTTGACTAGCGGATTCATCCAGGAGTGGGCTCTGGCATTCATCGAGGGAATGGGGTTAAGCCCGATAAATGAGCGTTCACTAACAGCGGAACCCAACCCTTTATTTGGCAGACGTTTTCTTTTTTTTTTTGTTTTTTTTTTTTTTGTTTTTTTTTTTTGTCCAAGTCGCGTTCAATGCTGGTAGAAACCAAGCTGGACAAAGTGGACTCTCGTGTGGAGCATCGACCTAGATATATCCTATATATCATTATGTAGCATTTGCCCTACTAACCCCTTCTCTATGGATGAACGTGCTCTTATGATACAGTGCGCAAATAGGCTGAGTTTTACTCTTAATAAGCCAACGCTTGTATTATGGGGGTTATTAAATAAGAACAGCTGTAGTACCCTTTGAGCGAGCGTTACCTACGTGCAGAGGACCGTGATGGCCGTGGTTGGGGGGGCGAGGCTGACCCCCTAATAAACTCCATGAGTCGGTTGTTTTTATGGCGATGGCCTTTAACGCTCAACCCGCTTAGGGTCAATAGGATGAAACGTTTTATGTGTGTTTTTGATTGAATACCTGATCCAGGGGCCTAAATTCAAGGCCTTAGTCCATTATGTCCCGGGAGGTTCAGGTGGCGATGAACTCATAAGGAAGATTCAAAGCCGAAGCTACCTCTTCCCGGAATCACGCATACAAAAGCGTTCGCCCAACCATATATTTATTTGTGATTTATTTATTGATTTATTGATTCTTGAATTTTTAGCTGCAATATTACCTTTTGGCGGGCACTGTTGGATGCTTTGTTCATGAAAAGGCAATTTTGCCTTTGTGAATAGTCCCACATTGGAAAATGAGATGAACAATATAGGGTATATAATGGTTCTCTCCTTATTGGGCTTTGAATAGTGTTTTGGGTTTTGTGGGCTTTGCATATCTATCCCACACACGCGCGCGCACGCACGCCACGCCTCGCCGCACGCACGCGCGCCACGGCACGCCGCACCGCACACTTTTTTGCTTCTCAAGCTTTTATTTTTGCACGTTTTACACGTTCTGTAACGGCTGCATGCGAGTAACGGAAGCAAGACATGTGCGTAACGGTCCTTTGGATTCAGCAGGGGTTACACTTCTCCTCACCTATATAAGCAGGCTTGGAGCTCATTCAGAAACACACCAACGAAGAGAAGAACTTCTAAGCTCTCTTCTTTCTCTACTCTTATTTCTCCAAGAAATTTTGGCTACATATTTATATTTATTTTTGGGCAACCATTTTCGTCTGAGCATAAACTATGTGACTCACGCCCGAGTGCAGAGGCCGGCCGATTCAGGGGGTTTTTATCGCTAGGGGAGAGGGGACAAATTGCACTAGGGCGATAGGCGGGGGCCTAATCTTCTAGGGCAGTGACATCACGACTGCTCCCGATCAGACCTGAATTTTCTAACTCTTTAATTTGTTTTTTATATTATTATATTCCTATTTTGACAGCAGTTACGTGTCGACGACCCAAAAGACGTCACGTGTCGACGACCCGAAAGGCGTTTCGTATCGTTTCCTGGTTGAGTCGACTGCTTAATCACTCTACTCGGCCGACTAATTAGCCAACAATTTGCAAGGACGACTCAAAAGGTGGTACTTCTCGACCACTGGACAAGTAAAAAAGCAACGAAATGCCTCGAGCCTCGAGCCCCCTCCTGTACACTGGCGACCAATCATCTCGCAATAAATGCCATTAAATGCATTATGGACGCTATTATTCCTTTGCCCTAATAGTTTTTATGACACAATAACTTCGAGTGCAGGGGACCAAATTTGATTTACTGTGCATGATGCTATATTTAGCATAACATTTACTATAGTATGAAGAGTAATTCTTTGGATTCTCTTTAAGTATAGATGGGTAGATGAGAGGTACTGGATGTCTATTAAGCAACTTTTTCGCTCCGTCTCTGTAATGAAGTCATCTCATAAATCACAATGAGAGGTCCTAGATGTCTGTTAATCAACTTTTTCGCTCCGTCTCTGTATGCTTCTAATGTATTACAACAAAATACTCGATACTAACCATAAATATATAGGAAAATTAATGAGAGGTATTGGATGTCAAGTCTTTAAAAATTATATTGTAATATGTCTGCCAGATAAACCAAGACATAATAGTAGAAATAACATTCCAAAATGGTCCTAGAGCCTCTAAGCAAATAAACACGTCACCAACACTACTAC
Source organism: Asparagus officinalis (assembly GCF_001876935.1). NCBI lineage: Eukaryota > Viridiplantae > Streptophyta > Magnoliopsida > Asparagales > Asparagaceae > Asparagus > Asparagus officinalis. The sequence continues at coordinate 31,522,274 of NC_033801.1, forward strand.
AAAGGAGGCATGCCCCAATGGTTATGACCATTAGAGCAGATGCTGACCACAACAGTCTAAACTGTTTGGGTAACAAAAACACCAATTACGACAAATTGCGTTAGGGCAGAGTCAGCTCCCACAATTTTTTTATCTACATCAATGGTTATAGTCGTTGGTGCTGATAATTAATTAATTTTATTTTTAAATATAAAAAACCAACACCAACGTTGTAAAACATTGGTGCTACCCTTTGCACCGATGGTTTTGTTAGACCATATAGGGGGGTGATTAGGGTCTTATGCTAATCTAATCCGATTATATACCAATTAAAACTAATTAACAAATTATCCTAGCAAGTATAAAATACAACATGATAAGTGAGGTAGGATAAGTAATATGAACAATGAGATATATCCTTTATGATAAAAATATATGTAAGGATATATAAACTAACACAAGGGTGAAATAAACATAAACAAGATAGTGGATGAAATAAAAAGCAATGCACAATTGGCGATATAAGATAAATGCAAAAGCAAATGCGCCAATGACAAACTCAAACACACTCAAATGATCACGGAGTTCGGACCTTCCGTCCTACGTCTCCGCTCCCCACTCCCGGGGAAAAATCCACTGTAGGCGTATAAAATTGCTTATAGATCCCTTAGCACAGCTCAGCACAAACCGACGAACCAACAAGGCGACGAGGTTAACGAATCGCACGCAAACAACGGAATAAATCCACTCGCGTGCGGAATCAAGCTAACGGGTTGAAGAGTCAACGAGTCATCCATCCAAGGGCGGACTCGGACAAATCACGATCGAATCAAGATCAGTTTCGGACTCGAACTCAGAAGTGGATTTACTGCCATATCAGGAATCAGGTCAACGAATCGAGTCCGAACAAGTCAACCACACAACCGAATCACGGACAGAACCGAAAGACGGAAAACGACGGAACCCAAATACCTATAGGGGCTCGGCCAAAACCGAGCCACCTATAGGTGGCTCGGCCAAGGCCGAGCCACCCATAGGTGGCTCGGCCAAGTGCGAGTTCGAGAGGACCGGATCTCAGATCTACGCAGGCGTACTCCGGATCAAAGCTTGGTCTTTGATCCCGAGAATCGGGCGATTATTTCCTTGGTGAACTAATCCCCCCCGGCTATTATTTCCTTGGTGAAATAATACCCGTCGTACTGCGTAGATCCGACCGGATTTAGATCTCGCGGTGGTCCACGGATAAACCCCGGCGCAGGCGAAGAACCCACAGAAGCGAGTGACCGCAAAACAGGAGCTCGTGATTTGTTCTACAAAAAAGGAGAAAGTTGTAATCTTTTCATTTTCTTTTGATTTTATTATAACCGAATCTTATAAAAAGATCGGATCTTTGTAATCGATAAACTATTACAAGAGTGTGCAATGGAATCAATAAAGAAAGACACGATTTTTCCCGCGAACAATCTGGCGACCACAGTGGGAGCCGCCGATCTCGCTGCCGAGATCGGAGCGTCGCAGCCGCGGATCTTAATCCCGGTCGTGGAGGTGGTCGAATACGAGTTCGACCAGCAGAAGTTCGAGGAATACTTATCGTCCTCGTTCGGATCAACCTCCCCCCGCAAGTCTAAAAAGTTCTCCTCCAGAAAAAAACTTGTTGGTTTGAAGACGTTGGAAACACCAACGAAGATCTCACCCCGCTGGATGCCAAAGCCGCATCGGGTGAGATTCCTCCAATTCCCAACCAGGTCGGAGCTGCTCTGGCCAACCCTTCTGCCGCAGAGGGCGTGGTGACTCTCTCGAAGAGAGCCCGCCAAAGGCAACGTCAACGCCTTGCGAAACAATTCGCAAAGGCCATGGAGTCAGTTGATGGGATCCGCTACAATACGGATCTGAAGAACAAGAGAGGCAAACAGCCTCAACAACAGAAGAATGGCAGTTCCTCCAAGCCGCCGACGAACGAATGGATCCGGGTCAAACGGAACTTTTCGACACTTGAAGAGCGGATTCACAAACGCCGCGCGTTACTCGCACAAGCAAAAATTCTTGTGCAGGAGGCCAAGAAATTGGAGGAAGAACGAGTGGCCAAAAAGCCGCCACCAACCCGCCAAGTCTGGAGGCCAAAGTCTGAAGCGGTGATTCAGGCTAAGGAGCAACCTTTGCAGCCTCCAACCAAAGTTCAACCTCCGGCGAACCAAGCGAAATCGCCGGTAATTCCCATAACTTCTTCGGGAGATGCAGTGGAATCATCCCAAAGAAGGAGATCGGTTCTGGAGCGCCTCGGCCCAATTCCCGATGAACGAGGTAAAGCTCCAGTTCAAGAGCGTTCGGGCCCGATGAAGAAGCCCCGGACGACTCAACATGCTGGGGGTCGCCGCAACCCTCAACATGACAAAGAAATCATGACACCCGAGCGCACTACTTTGCGCATCGAAGTCCAGGAGCCCGCTGACAATTCACGCCCAAAAAGGCATGTCTCGAGGCGCGTGACTCTTGAAGGCCCAAAGAAGACAGTTCACCCTCAGAAGGAAACATTATCGTCTGATGACGATAGTGTTATACCTGAGAAGTCGTGCCAACACACGATAGGTTACTCCGATCGTCAAGCAGACGAGTTGTACTATCGTGCTGGGGGTACGAATAAAACCATTCGGGCAGTATTGTCTGAATGCAACTGCATCAAGGCGGTCTCTGAGAGAGTTTCGGTCTTCGAAAGGCTCAGTAATGAAACGCTGAAACCAAGGCCTAGGCGTTTCCGACGAAGTAGAAGGATAGTCGAAGACGGAGAATTTCCGAGGGTCACCACCAATATGACCAGCAAAAGGGCATCGACACGGGATAATCCCGAGTCAATTCCGCCAGTACCCCGGTATCTACCTCGTCTGCAGTCCGGAGCCATCACACGAGGAACTTATGGTAGGGTTCGGACAAGACTACCTTCAGAAGATGAAGAATCTGATGCTGGCTCTGCGGTTGCATTAGATAATACGATATCCAGCGAGAGACAACCCCGTGAGGCACTTATGATAAGTGCGGAACAAGTGGCCAAGATGCTTGAAGAGGCCATGACTAAGCAACAGGAGGCCTTCAGGTTCGAAATGCAGATGGCCATGCAGAACATGAGAGAAATACATGACCAACAAATCCAAGCACTGACAAACCAGCAAGGCGAACCAAGTCGTCGTAACCAGGTTAATCAGGAAGATGAGGACACAAATGCGAATGAAGCTCATAATGCCAATAATCCTCCCGTCAATGCAGGGGGTGGTAACGAGAATGCCAACGAAGACTCGGGTGAAAGCTTGAAGATTAAGAACCTCGAGAGCAAAATCAATACATTGATTTCCGCTCAAGAGATGAAGAAAACAGGCATTCCCTGTCCATACCCAAGAGAGTGGGAATCCATCCCATATCCGGCGAAGTTTAACCTAATTAACTTCACATCGTTTAATGGGATGGGTTCACCCACTCATCATTTGATTTACTTCAAATCACACTTGGGGGTTATTTCTGGTAATGAGCCTCTGATGGTGCGGTCATTCGTCGGCACTCTTCGCGGAGCCGCCTTCGATTGGTATCGCCGCCTCAAGCCAGGTAGCGTGAACAGCTGGGATGATATGGAGACCATGTTCCTCACCAATTTCTTCAACGACGATACTGAGATATCTATCGGATCATTGCTCGATGAGAAGCAGAAGGACAGGGAGTTAGTCGACACCTTCGTCAAAAGGTTCCGGAACAAGGCGATGAACTGCCGGGACCCGATCACCGAGGAATTCATTCTTCAGACCTGCCATAATAATCTGTCCTTGGACGTGTTGGAAGCAATGGGGACAGTACCGTCCAAAACGTGGAAGGATGTGAAGGTCCGAGGGGAGCAGGCTGAGCGATTCCTTAGGAGAAAGAAGGCGGAGAGAGGCCAACAGGCGACAAATGCTCCAGCACAGAATTTCAACCCAAGGGGGAAAGGTAAGGCACATGCTAATGCAGTTGATGCTAATCAAACTTTCCAATTGCAACCTCAGCAACAGCACCAGCAAAGAGCGCCATAACAATCGCAGCCGCAATGGCAACAACGGTCTCAGAAGCAAAGACCGGAGCCAAGATTTCCTAAGGTGTACTCCTTCAAAGATGACGAGGTGCCCGGCATCTTCAAGTACCTGTTGGAGAATAACAAAATCCAGCTGCCGATGATCGTGGATCAAGAGGGGGCTAGCAAAGTGACGGATCCGAAGTATTACGCATACCATAGAGCGGTCCACCACCCTACGAAGTCATGCTTCCACCTCAAGGATAAAATCCAGTCATTAATTGATGTGGGCGTCATAACCCCGAAGCCTGCCAAGAATGTGGGAGCAAATGCAGTGTCAATCAGCTTCGGATCGGTGCCCACAACATGGTTCGAGCCGAAACGCGTCACCAAAGTGGGAATGAAAATGGTAAATGATGACCCGCACGGGCAGCGCCAAAAGGGACTTGTGCCACACGCAGCCCCAAACGGCGAAATCCTCTGGGTTCATCCCGATCTAATTGAAGACGAACAGTGGGTGACTTCCTCGAAAAGAAAGGGCAAAGGCAAGTCCTGCAATGCTACGTCCGCAATCTTCGAGGAGGATGGCGATGAAGCTCCTACCTTCCCGCTCTCCGAAGAGGAACAAGAAGTCTTTGCCACTAGAAGCGAAAATGAGTATCACTACAATTATCCGCCGCCTAGTGAACAGGGGGTGAATAAACGGGGACCATCCAAAACTCTCACGGAGATGGGGGTGATTACGAGTCCTACACCGGGCGCAGAAGCTCGACAACAGCCAGTGAATAAACCGAAGGAGAAGAATCCCCAGGAGGTTCAGAATCCGAAGCAGTCTCGTTTCAGTCGCCCGATTGGAAAAGACAAACCGGAAAGCTCGAAGACTCCGCAAGTCTTCGATATAATGGCTCAACTAGCCAACATTCCAGCACGGATAACGCTGTATGAGTTGCTGCGGTTGTCCAAGGAAACCAGGGAGGCCTTGCAAGAAGCTTTGGCCAATTCAGAGGTATTTCTGACTCAAGTCAAGCCGGTGCCTGAAGAGCCAGAACCGCTGAGTCAACACTGCAATATAGCGACTAAGAACCTTCCCTGCATTACTTTCACCAAAGAGGATATGCAGACGAAGAATTCGAACCACGATCGACCGCTATACTTCATCGGGTACATCGGCTCCAGCAAAGTCAACCGAATCCAAGTGGATCCGGGTTCTGCTGTGAGTATTATGCCGCTTCGCTTGATGCATTTCCTCGACATTCCAGTTAGCAAGTTGGCGTCAACAGGCACTGTTATCTACGGATTCAACACCAGCGGGTCAAGGCCTTTGGGAAAGATCCGGATAAAATGCCAAATGGGTGATCTGAAGACGGAGGTCACGTGTTACGTGATTGATGCTGAGACATCATATAACTTACTACTGGGTCGGCCTTGGATCCATAGTAATGTTATAGTTCCCTCCACCCTACATCAGTGTCTGAAATATGTCGACACTGGTGGAAAGGTCAGGACGGTGGTCGCGGATAAACAACCATTTAAAGGGTTTGAGAATTATTTCACTGATTCTCTCCTCTATGGCAACGAATCCGACACAGAACCATCGGTCCAGGGCACGGACAGCGGAGAAGAAGCTGATTCCGAAGCCGAATTCGATTACAATGGTGGTTTTGTTTTAAATGACATTGTACCCTTTGTAATCAATCTTGACGATGAAAAAACGTCAGAGGGCAGTTGTAACTGGCAAGTTGCCAATAATGAAATAAATAACGATTTGGAGTACTCCCTATCTCTTGATGATGTGATAAAAGAGTTGTACGATAATCCTGATTTGTATATGCCGCTTCGATCGTCCTACATAACAAAGGAACGCCTCCAGCATTCTTTCGGAACAACCATGGTCGTCCCGAACAAAATAAGAGGCGTAAAAGAAGTGATTTACGGTAAAGGAAAAAGCTCCCCACTACCAGATCATTTCTTAAGCGAAGATGAAGATGATGACAAACCTGGTCAGCATCTATCTAAGTATAGTCCGGAAGCGCGCAAGCTCATGGAAAAGCAGGGATATGATTTCACACTCGGAGAAGGTCTATACTTCGATCGAGGTCCCCGTGTTCCAGCCAAAGCGGCATATGTACCAAAAGGGAAACCCGATGATTATTATAAATACGGACGAGGGTTAGGGTATGAATCTTCTTCAGAAGACGAATGCTGCTGGTTAATTAATGACCAATCATCTAAGCAATACAAAGATGGAAATTCGCCAGATGCCTCGGAATAAGACTCCGATACAAGTTTAGGGGAAGCTTTCAAAGCCCTAATGGCGAACATGGCTACAGCTGATCCGTCCACGTTGGAAGACGACGATCAAATGCCAACATGGGAAGACCCGTGGGTTCATCACCTGAACATGCAGTATGGTGATAGGTTCGAACAGAGAGAACCCCCCACTGAAGACAAAATAGTCCAAGTTAACATGGGTGACGAGGCCAACCCAAAGCCCATATTCATCAGTGACAGCCTTCCCCCAAAGGAGAAGGAGGAGTTAATTGCTCTCATCAGGGAGTATATTGACGTCTTCGCTTGGAACTATGAAGATATGCCAGGGCTCGACCCCAATGTGGCAATGCACCGCCTCGATATCAAGTCGGATGCCAAACCTGTCAAACAACAGCAAAGACGGTTTCGTCCGCAGATTATGGAAGCCATTGAGACAGAGGTTAAGAAATTGATCGAATCAGGATTTATCCGAGAGGAGCAACATCCAGATTGGCTAGCCAATATCATTCCAGTCATAAAGAAGAACAGTAAAATCAGGATTTGCATTGACTTCAGGGACCTGAATACGGCATGTCCAAAAGACGACTTCCCCCTCCCAATTACAGATGTCATTATTGACAATACATATGGATTTGAGAGAATGTCTTTCATGGACGGTTTTTCAGGATATAACCAAATCAAGATGCACCCAGATCACGAAAAGCATACAGCATTCAGAACGCCCATCGGTGTCTTTTGCTACACCGTGATGCCTTTCGGTCTAAAGAATACAGGCGCTACGTACCATCGAGCGATGACTAAGATTTTCCAAGAACATCTCAGGAAAACAGTCGAGTGATACGTTGATGATTTGGTTGTAAAAAGCCGCAACAAAGAAGATCACATCAAGGACTTGAAGACGATGTTCGATCTCATGCGGAGTCATCAATTGAAGATGAACCCTACTAAATCCTTCCTTGGAATGTCCAGCGGAAAATTCCTTGGATTCGTCGTCACCACTAAAGGAATACATATCGATCCTGACAAGGTGAAGGCGATACATGAGCTGCAACCCCCTAGAAATCTGAGAGAGCTCAGAGGACTGCAAGGGCGGCTAGCTTACATCCGGCGGTTCATCTCAAATCTTTCTGGGAAGTGCCAACCATTCTCCAAACTAAACAAGAAAGGCGTGTCATTTATTTGGGATGACGCTTGCCAAAAAGCATTCGAATATATCAAAACATATCTAGCGAACCCTCCTGTTCTCGTTGCACCGAAATCGGGTAAACCGTTCTTGATTTACATCAAGGCGATGAACCACTCGATAAGTGCTTTACTAGCACAAGACGACGATAACGGTCACGAACAGGCAGTCTATTACCTAAGTCGGACCTTGATAGGCACCGAGTCTCGATATCCGATGATTGAGAAAGAATGCCTCGCATTGGTATTCGCAATGCAAAAGATGCGGCATTACTTGGTTGGACAGACGATTTACGTCATTTCCAACGTTAATCCAGTACGGGTGTTTATGACGCAACCGACCTCTATGAATTGGTGGTTAGCGAAATGGGCCCTTCTCTTGTCCCAATATGATTTGCACTTCAAGCAACATAAGTCGATCAAAGGACAAGCGATTTGCGATCTTTTGGCGACAAACCCGACCACAGATACGGCAGAAGTATATGATGACTTGCCGGATGAAACCCATGAGGTTAACACTACGTCGCACCAACAAGTATGACAATTATATTTCGATGGTGCTTCAATAGCAGTTAATAGGGTAATAACCCCGGGAGGTTCTACAGTCTCCTCCGGAGTTGGAGTTGTCTTAATTTCCCCGGGAAAGCATGTGATGCCTCGGGCTTATTCACTGACTAGTCCGTGTTCCAATAATGTAGCCGAGTATAACGCGCTTCTCATTGGACTTAGTTTCGCCAAAGAGCTGGGGGTCGAATATCTCGAAGCTTTCGGGGATTCTTAATTGATAGTCAACCAAGTCCGTGGAGAGTATGAAGTCAGGAACCAAGACCTGATCCCGTACCACCAGGAAGCCATCAAAATGGCAGAATCTTTTGAAGAATTCTTTATTGAATACATCCCTCGTCTCCAGAACGCTTATGCAGATGCACTAGCAGCACTAGCGGTATCACTTGCGTAGCCTCCCGAAACTGAGCTGCTAGTCACAGTGAGGACACATCAACTCTGCATACCCATATACGATATGGATATGGAAGAGGAAGATGATGGAAACTCGAACGCCAAGGAGGTGAACTCAACCCAAGTTGGGTCTGAGTCCCGAGATTGGCGTTTTCCTATCATTGACTACGTCCAGTATGGTATTTTGCCAGAGGATGTAAAAGAAAGAGAATCAATCCGCCGAAGAGCACCAAGATTCTTCTATAATACCGAGACCCATACGTTATACCGTAGAGGGTACGATGGTTTATTACTCCGATGCCTTTCGAACAAAGAAGCAGAAGAAGTTCTTAAGGAGGCACACGAAGGAGAATGTGGTGCGCATCAGCCCGGTCCCAAACTGTATGATCGTATCAGGAGAATGGGGTATTTCTGGCCAACGATGGTTCGTGATGCAATCGAATACGCTCGAGAGTGTCATGCTTATCAAATACATGCAAATTATATGCATCAACCACCAGAGCATTTACACACGTCAACCACGTCTTGGCCGTTCGAGACATGAGGCATGGACATCGTCGGTCCTATTTTTCCCCCTTCAGTCAAAGGTGATCGATTCATCCTGGCAATCACAGATTACTTTTCAAAGTGGGTTGAAGCGATTCCGCTTAGAGAAGTGAAGACGAACAACGTCATCAACTTCATCAAGCATCATGTCATATACCGACACGGCGTGCCAAGACGGATCATTCATGACAACGGTCCACAATTCATAAGCAACGCTTTCGTCAGGTTTTGTGACAAGTTCAAGATTCAAGATGTTTCGTCAATGGCTTATTATCCCGCTGCGAATGGATTGGCTGAGGCGTTTAATAAGACGATCATTAAGATTCTGTCAAAGCTCGTGAAGACCAATAAACGAGACTGGGACGATAAACTCGGTGAAGCACTCTGGGCTTATCGCACCACCATACGCACACCTACGGGAGCTACCCCATATTCGTTGGTATACGGATGTGAAGCTGTGCTACCATTGGAGATTCAAATCCCGTCACTTCGGATCGCTCTCACAACTGAGATGACGACAGAAGAATAACATCAGAAACGTCTCGAAGAACTTGAAATGTTGGATGAAAATCGCTTGGAAGCTCAACAACACATTGAGTTTTATCAAGCCAGAATATCTAGGGTTTTTAACAAAAGAGTCCGACAGAGAAGCTTCAAGGAAGGAGATCTGGTCCTCGCTGCTCGCCGACCGATAATCCTCAACTCCAAGAAGAAAGGTAAATTCGAACCCAAGTGGGAAGGACCGTTTGTAATAGACACAGTCTATTCAAACGGCGCATATCGCCTGATTACTCAAGAGGGCGCCAGGCAATTAATGCCAATAAATGGGAAGTTCCTGAAAAAGTACTATCCCTAGTACATTCAGGATAACCCATTTACCGGGAAGTTCCTTGAAGAATATTACACTTAATATTCTAGAGGATAACCCAAAATCATTGTCACCACCAAAATCCCTCACTGATCAATTTCAATTGACAGTGAGTCCACCAAAAATGTCTTTCTGAAAAATCCCAAAGCCTATGTCTAACACGCATTGCCGGTTAGTCCTTGACCGTAAAAAGGACAAAAGACCACATATTCAACATTGTGGCAGGTTGTTATTAATAACACCAAAATCCATGCCTTACACGCATGGGGAATGTCATCCTGAATCCTAAGAAAGGATATGTCGACACCTAACACGTGTCGCCGGTTTAGTCTTTTACCGATTGAAAAAGACACCAGAATACCAGTCTGGGGTATTTTTATCCCGAAGCCTAAGTAGGGATAAGTCAACGTCTAATACACGTTGCTGGGTAGCCTATTCCCATAACAATGGTAAAGCCTATGTATTCAACATCATAGCACAAAGTCTAAGAGAATTCACTCTCTTAGCACAACGTTACATGCGGAACGGATTTCGTCAATCCGCATGCTAGCCCGACTCAAACGGTAGTCGGTAAAGGTTAATCAAATCCGTTAAAGGCTTGGGGTTAGCCAAAAATCCTAAAGTCAGCGCCTAACACGCGTCGCCGGGTAGTCTATTCCCGTGAGAAAGACGAAGTCTACGTATTCGAAGTCGTAGCATCAAGTCTAAGGGAGTTCATTCCTTTAGCACAACGTCACATGCGGAACAGACTTAAAACAATCCGCATGTAAGCCCGATTCAAACGGTAATCGGTAAAAGCATGTCAAATTCGTTGAAGGCTGAGGATTTGCCAAAAATCCTAAGTCAACGTCTGATACACGTTGCTGTTTAGTCTTTTCATAGGAGAAAGACGAAGTCTACGTATTCAATATCATAGCACTAAGGTTAACTCTTTTAGCACAACGTCACATACGGAACGGATTTAGACAATCCGTATGCTAGCCCGATTCAAACGGTAATCGGTAAAAGCAAATCAAATCCGTTGAAGGCTGGGGGTTAGCCAAAAATCCTAAAGTCAACGCCTAACACGCGATTTCATCCCGAAGCCTAAGGAGGGATGAGTCAACGCCTAACACGCGTTGCCGGTTTAGTCTTTCACCGATTGAAGAAGACACCAGAATTCCAATCTGGGGACTTTTATCCCGAAGCCTAAGTAGGGATAAGTCAGCGTCTAACACACGTCGCCGGGTAGTCTATTCCCGTGAGAAAGACGAAGTCTATGTATTCAATATCGTAGCACTAAGAGCGTTAACTCTCTTAGCACAACGTCACATACGGAACGGATTTAGACAATCCGTATGCTAGCCCGATTCAAATGGTAATCGGTAAAAGCAAATCAAATCCGTTGAAGGCTGGGGGTTAGCCAAAAATCCTAAAGTCAACGCCTAACACGCGTCGCCGGGTAGTCTATTCCCGTGAGAAAGACGAAGTCTATGTATTCAATATCGTAGCACTAAGAGCGTTAACTCTCTTAGCACAACGTCACACACGGAACGGATTTAGATAATCCGCATGCTAGCCCGATTCAAACGGTAGTCGGTAAAGGCTTATCAAACCCGTTGATGGCTGAGAATTTGCCAAAAATTCTATAAATGCAAGTCATTGAAGCATCATCTTGGTCTCGTGACTTGAGCATCCAACGACACTCGAAACCCTATGGTCAACGCCGGACAACGCGTAACCCTAGGTCAACGCCAGTCAACACGTTGCGATCAAAAAGACAACGTACGACGTTCAAAACCCTAAGGTCAATGCCGAACAACGCGTAACCCTAGGTCAACGCCAGTCAACGCGTTGCGACCAAAAAGTCAACGTACGACGTTCGAAACCCTAGGGTCAACGCCCTGTCAACACGTAACCCTAGGTCAACGCCTATCAATGCGTTGCAATAAAAGAATCACTACTCCGAAAAGTATACGAGTATAAACTGCTTCTTAGTACTCCAATAAGGTATACGAGTATAAACTATTCCCTATTTTTGGTTGAGAAGTTCCTAGAGAATATTTTTCCAAAAATATTCTTAAGGATAACTCAACAACACTACGCCGGACAATGCGTCGCAAATAAAGACTCAACGCCAACAATCGATGGTCAGCTCTGTGTTGAACCAACAAACACGAGCTAAAAATCAGAAAATCAGGAATCGACTTCAAGATTCAAAATTCCAACAACGGTTAGACAATAAATGCGGTACCGGAACCCTTACAGACATTCGACAAAGCACCGAATAGCCTGAAGGATTAAAGGAATCAAGAACAGAAGCCATTCCAAAGTCCCGTTACACCGATTGAAGGTTGGGACAATCATATCCAAAGTATTCCAGACTCTTCTATAAAAGAACGAGACTGAAATACTTTGGAGGGGGTATCTGTAGGCGTATAAAATTGCTTATAGATCCCTTAGCTCAGCTCGACACAAACCGATGAACCAACGAGGCGACGAGATCGACAAATCGCACGCGAACAACGGAATGAATCCACCCGCGTGCAGAATCAAGCTAACGAATTAAGGAATCAACGAGTCATCCAACCGAGAATAGACTCGGACGAATCACGATCGAATCAAGATCAGTTTCGGACTCGAACTCAGAAGCGGATTTACTGCCAAATCAGGAATCCAACTTACTGCCAAATCAGAGTCTCAGATCAACCGAAACACGGACAAACGAGACAACGGAAAACGACTCGAAAAAGTCGGAAAACACCGCCCGCGGGGGCTCGGCCAAAGCCGAGCCACCCCAAGGTGGCTCGGCCTTAGCCGAGCCACCTTGAGGTGGCTCGGTGGCCCCCGGCTATTATTTCCTTGATGAAATAATACCCGTCGTACTGCGTAGATCCGACCGGATTTAGATCTCGCGGTGGTCCACGGATAAACCCCGGCGCAGGCGAAGAACCCACAGAAGCGAGTGACCGCAAAACAGGAGCTCGTGATTTGTTCGACACAAAAGGAGAAAGTTGTAATCTTTTCATTTTCTTTTGATTTTATTGTAACCGAATCTTATAAAAAGATCGGATCTTTGTAATCGATAAACTATTACAAGAGTGTGCAATGGAATCAATGAAGAAAGACACGATTTTTCCCGCGAACATCCACTATCACAATCCGGTTTGGAAGCCGGAACTTCTACACACTCGGTTTTCTAACTAACCGAAAACTCTACAACTCACACTCTTACAAATCCACTCTACACCCTCACAAGTATTGGACCTAGCCGTGTCTCCTTCAAGTGCTCGGTTATAACCTCTCCTTAGGTTCGTCAACCGACGCCACTCCTCTTGGGACGATTCCCGACTCTCACCACACACTCCTCTCAGTGTACAAGTGTATTACAAAGTGATCTCACGATAAGCACAAATACAACAAATGATTGTTCTCTAATATGGATGAGAACACAATGAAAGCTCACACTCAATTGTTATAACTCTCACCAACCCAAATATACTATGTATGAAAATACAATAAGCTCATGTGGGTGTGTGTGAACAATGAGTGAAATCAAAATAACTAAACTCAATTAAAATATAGCATATAGGAATTATGAACAAAAAACGATAAATAGCTAGAAAATAGAGTTTAGGAATTCTTCTCTGAAAATCAAGTTGGAGAGGAGGATTAAGATGAAGTTCAAACACTGTAGATGATCTTCTCCACTTGTAAAATAATCTTCACAAACCAAACAGACTTTGAACCCAACTAAAACTCTTTTCAAAACTCTTTTAAACTTCTTTAAAACTATCCATTGGGTTACTGAGATAGAAGGGGTTTGGGGGTTTATATAGGAAGAGGAAACAACAGCAAAAATCCCAAGGGAAAAGACCAAACAGCCCAAGAATCAGAAATCTGATTCTGTACCAAAAGAGCCGTTGGGATAAACGGCGGTCGACCGCGACGGTTGACCGTGAGCAACAAAAACAACAGGAAAATGCTCCAGAGACTTCGACGGTCGACCGTGGCGGTCGACCGTAGAAAATCTCGAGCTCACAGTCGACCGCGACGGTCGACCGTGAAAGTCTCTGCTGCCCACTGACGAAAGAACTCAGGCGCGGTCGACCGTGGCGGTTGACTGTGAACTGATATATGAAAATTGAAGGTTTTGAAAACAGTTTGCTGATTTTAAAACACTATTTAAAAATATCAAATAAATTCCAAAAATAATGAAACTTTGGGAAATAATTTTAGACATGATAATACACATGCTACAAAAACTGGTTTTCTAAAAGGATTTTCCAAATGAGAAATATCATCATTTTGCAAAATAGTTCAAAACACGAAAATGTAAACATATGAATTTTGACATTTAGGCTAAACCATGTTTTAAAACTTTACAAAATGATTTTATAGACTTGAAGAAAGATGTAAGCTATTGTTATGAAGTCTATAAACAATGAATATAATATTTTATTAAAATACACATATAATGCACTAAAACATGATTTTATTGAACTAAATAAAATTGATATTGATGAAATTATATATATGCATATAAGTATGAAACAAAAATATATTTTCTAATTATATTAAATTGTTTCATATTAAAACTTGAAAACTATCAAACCAAAACATATATGTATATATATAACTATATATATACAAAACCAAAACGTGTATGTGTGTATATGATTGAGCTTAAAGTACTAACACACATAATATAAACCCTAAACTAGATTACCCAAGCCGATCTTGATCTTCAATAAGCTTGACTTGGTACACTATGCGGATGAAGCTGAACTTGGATCTTGAACTTGAATTGCATAAGCTTCACTCCACAATTCCGCCAACCTCCATTTGATATCGTCATTGAAGCGCTATTCCATCCATCCTCCAACTCGTTGTTTGCCTAGAATAAATACAAAAACACAAACACTAGACAAACAACATTAGAAGTAAATTGTTTGTTAAATATCATCAAAACAAGAAGGCCAACAGGTTTAACCCTTGGTGCTAATTCCCGCTCCTGCACATTTTCAGCCCATTGGGGCTAAATCCCCCCAGCCCTAAAAACAAAATATCCACCAGTTTTCCGTTGTAGTGCGTACTAATATTCGTATCCTAAAAAAATATATAATCAACCTGTTCACAACAATATTCACAAGCAATTATACAATTGATAACATAAATATGTCATAAAATGGATTTAAAATCTTAACACCAAAATTATATGCCAAAACAAAAGATTTACTAAAATAAAATGCGAGTAGTAATTTTTAAACAACTAGTCACAAACATCAAGAGTATCCAAAATGTACAATGTCTCAAATATCTATAATGTTCAAGTCACACTAACTGAATCAAAGAAAATCGACAAAGCCTTGCAGATGCCCTCCACGTCGTAGCCCTCCTGCGTTAAGCCCCCTAACAATCCCCTTACTAAGCCACCCAGTTGACTTACAAGAGGATTTTATGTTGAAATATCCTGAGGAGAATGTTGAGCAGCAAAAGTAGAACCCTAAGTATCCGGAGAAGGTTGACCAAGCCAGTGGAGTAGCCAGAACAGCAGAAGGTGGAGGAGTAGTATGATAATCAACCTGTAAAGTAGTACGAGTGTACGTAGTAAATGTATAAGGAGATGAAATAATATTGAGCATTTGTTTAAGGGGTTTTTATATGATTGTGTATGTGTATACTAGTGTGAACATCGCGCAAATCACGATATACTTTTTTTTTGTGCTACAGTAATCCCGGTTTAACTACTATAATAGCTTTTGAATTTTTTGAATTGCTACAGTATCCCGTCTCTGCTATAATATTCTCATCTGCTACAGTAATATTTTTTTCAAAAACTACAGTAACCAGTTTCATAATGCTACAGCAAATGCTATGTAGTATTTACTATAGCATGAATAGTGAATCTTGGGTTCTCCTATTTGTATAGAGGAGTAGATGCATGAAATATACTGAATTATATGTACATAAAGAGTGTACTATCTGAATGTACAAAATTCAAGAAAACATTGATGCAAGCAGGATCGCAGGGGTATGTGAGACATGTAAATTCAACCAGAAAAACTATATACATTTAGAATCATTGAATGTGTATCAAAATGAGTCTGGCTAGAATCAACATCTAGTTGATTAAACTTGTGAGCATCTGCAGCCTCTGCGTCACATGAAAGTATCGTACCACCTTGATTGGTATGTCATTCTTGTTAGAGTGTGCTTTCTTCTTATATCTACTCTTTCAGTTTAGAATTTTCTTTCTAGTACAGAACACAATTATTAGGATATACATAAATCTTCTTACAATTCAAACCAGATCAGACATTATATCCTTTTAGCTTCATACTAGCTTTAAGGCACATTGTTCCCGAGAGGTATAGAATCCTTCATGATAGAAGCAACGTGAATGATTTGTTGCTCCATTTGTTTAGGCATTTAATTTGGAAAAGTTGAACAAACCATGATAATGTAAAATATTTTGCATTCTCATAAATCAATCTCTTGGCATCATTCATGTACTTCTCATACCAGTCTATATGTTCTTGTCCGGAAGGATGATCATTTTTAACAAGATTAGTATCACCAAAAGCAACATCTACCATTTTCTCGATCTTCTCTTCTAGAAATAATTTTTCTTTATTATCTTCTTCTTCATTATCAGCAATATTACAAGCTAGAATTTTTCTAAGATATATACCCAAATTGTATAATCTCTAATAAAACTGTGCTTAACAATGTGAAATTCTACATCTTCCTCCTTGCGATGCAGCCTATTCCTACAGTGATTGCACGGAAAAAGGATCATCCCATCTTGGATCATATCATGTTCATGCACAAATTTTATGAAAGAAGTGTTGGCCTTTGATGCAATATAATTATGTACCAAAATTGCAAGTGCACAATTGATCAAGTTATAGTATAAAAGTTATCGATCCCACGAGGAAGGTGATTTTAAGAGATTATTAGAATAGGTTCTTATGTTGTGTACGTGACAAAATAGGATTAAAGAATAAGTGTAATTGTGATGAGTGATTATTGTGAATATATGCAAGGGACAATAAATTGAATTTTAGAGAAAAGAAATAAGAATCAAATAATAAATGAAATCAAAGACAAGAAAGAAGAATGAATAAAATCAAGAAATAAAATCAAAAATGAAAAGAAAATTCAAGAAAGTCAAGATGGAGGTTTCAATTTAAGATAAGAGAAATCTAAAATTAAATCCACTAACTAATCTCAATTATAAAATACAAACTATTCTCTTTTTATCATATTTTAACTTAGATTTATTAAGCATAGACTATCAAACCATTTAAAGAAAGTATAACCTATCAAATTATCATCTAAGTTAAAATTACTATTCATGATAAGAACAACAACAAGATAGTAATCCTAGAATTCATAAGCATAACATATCAAACCATTTAAGATAAGCATAGATTATCAAATTCTTCTTCTACCGATTAGTTTTCTAGTTGATTATCCTAAACATAAATATTTTAACTGCAAGAGAATAGTTTGCATAATATAAAGAAAATTAGACTAGCATCATACAATTCTAAGATTCCTACAAGAATTAATTTCACATCTTAAGAAATAAAAACAAGAAGGAAAAGAACTAATTACAAAATTAAAAAGAAAATAAAAATCTAAACTATGAACAAGAAATAAATCTAACTACAAAGAATTAAAATCTAAACTACAAAATAAATTATAAAAATTAAATGCAAGAAAATAAATCTACTCTACAAATTAAAGTGCAAAAAAAAAAAGACAAGAAAATAAATCTACACTACAAGCATGAATGTAAATCTAACTAATAGGTAATAATAAAGAAATTACTAAAAAAAAAATAAAAGAGAAAAATAAAAGAAATACAAACCTTCAAATTGCTCTTTATCTCCATCCTCATCATTCAACAAAGAGGAGAAAAGACAAATTTAAAGTGGAGAAAAATTATTATTATTAATTGCAATAAAAGTTATAATTTTTGGAAGGCCTTCTCAATGGCTGCAGTCCAAGGTGAACCCAGAGATGTCAAACCTGCCATGCACCCACACTGTGCAATAACATGTTTTACCAATCACAGTAATATCTTCTAGTGAAATCAATTATGAGTGAAGGTACAAAACAGGCAAAATAAGGAAAAGTAAATACAATAGACATGATGTAGAAAGATATATCTCTTAAATGATATCATGTCTGAACTGAAATAAACTGAAATACATCTGGAGTCTGAAATAAAGTAAAATGTCTCAAATCGTACAAAGGCACCTAGCCTTTACAAATGGAATACAACTCTAATGTCTAAATAGTGAAAATAAATCTACGGTGGAGTCTCTACTAATAAATCATGCGACGACGACTATGCCAGAAACTCCGTCATCCTGCGGCTCTCCGGAACTCTGAGCTGCCTGAAAGGAAAATATAAAAGAAAAAGAACAACAGCAAGAGTGTCAGAGCGCTACAGCAAGAACATCTCCGTCCGCCCCCAGGGGAAGGGCTACTACAAATGACGGAGGCTCTACCTATAAGCATAGTCTACCTAGATTATTTACCCTGTATCTAAGTGGAATTAATATTTAGGAATCTACAATATGAGACGTAGTACGTCGAGCGAAATAATCCAAATAAGGAAACCCTCATATATATACCATATGTCTCAAATTATAGATATCTAAATATTAATACCGAACTAATATATGAAAGGAAATATAACTAGAAAGTAAAACATCATAATAGACATATGTATCAAGGCATCTAAATCGTCAAATATTCTCAACAATGAGTAGAAACACTTTTGGCATCCGCCAAATACTCAGGTAAATAGTTTATGATATTATCATTCTGAACTTCTTTCAACTCATCGCATCATCGCGCGGATCGACAAATAGGTATCATCGCATCATAGTGCGGATCGACAAATAGGTATCATCGCATCACCGTGCGGATCGACAAATATGTATCATCGCATCATAGTGCGGATCGACAAATAGGTATCATCGCATCACCGTGCGGATCAAAAAATATGTATCATCGCATCATAATGCGGATCGACAAATAGGTATCATCGCATCACCGTGCGGATTGACAAATAGGTATCATCGCAGTCTCATTCGCGGTGTACTAACTCACAAGTAAATAGATCTCAATTCGTCATAATCCCCGTGGAATACTCAAATACGTATTTCGTCATATTCATGACTATAAGTGTAACATCAAGCGGCTCAAACTCCGCGATCGCGTCACAAACGGCGCAAACAAATTCCAGAAAATAAAACTAGGCCAAACTGTCCAGTAAATGATTAGGATTACCAATCCCGACTATCTGTTGTATTAACTAATTGTGAATAGTAGCAGTACTTACTAATAACAACAGTACTTTATGACTAGTATCCGTACTCATAAATAGTAACCGTACATATGAATAGTACCGTATGCATGAATAGTAATAGTATGTATAAATAGTACCCATACGTATGAATAGTATCAGTACTTATGAATAGTATCGTATGTATAAATAATAACAGTACGTATGAATAGTACCCCCAGTTGCATGAATAGTAATAGTACTTATGAATAGTGCCGTACGTATGAACAGTACGGTATTTATAAATAGTACCATAGTATGTATGAATAGTACCCATGAATAGTGTCGTACGTATGAACAGTAAGTTATTTATGAATAGTACCGTACATATGAATAGTAACGTATTTATGAATAGTGTCGTACGTATGAATAGTACCGTACGTATGAATAGTACCGTATTTATGAATAGTGCCATACGTATAAAAAAATAATAGTATTTCCAGCGGTAGACATATACGTATAGTTCTAGCTAGCAATATCATGTCTTTAGGAATTTGGTCTTATATTCTATTCATCAATTTTCATCAATATCAAGTCTTTTCTTCAATATCATGTATATTCATCAATTTTTATCAATATCATGTCTTTTCATTAATATCATGTATATTCATCAATATCATGTCTTTTCATCAATATCATGTATATTCATCAATATCATGTATATTCATCAAGATCAAAATTTACTGGGGATGGGTTTGGAAAGAGATGAACTTGCCTTTATTGATCTCTGAAATTAGAATCCCTATCCGTTCCTGTTTTTCGAATTGACAAAATCCCTTCCCTCTTTTCCTCTCTTTTCTTCCTCTCTCTCTCTCTCTCTCTCTCCCCCTCTCTTTCTCTTTCTCTCTCTTCTTTCTTTCTCTTTCTCTCTCTCTTCTTTCTTTCTCTTTCGTGAGTGTGCAGAGAGCTTCCTCCCCTCCCCTTTTTATATATAAAAAAATAATAATAAAAAAATATAAATGGTTGGCGGCACAGGGTTAGGGAAAATAATTTATATAATAATATTATATTATTTAAAAATATGATTTCAGAGTTCATTTCCAGAAAGCAATGAAAATTTATCCACAGGACCGTCTCAACATTCTACGATCAATGGTGTAATCCTCATATTCATCTGATCAACAAAAATAATTATTAAAAAATAAAATAGTATCAGATTTCAGTAGACTAGCGATACCGAGGTTGAAACTACGAATCGATCTCAAATCGATTCCAATCTGATCCATTCATCCCAGAATGATCACCAATCATAATAAAACTCATTTATTATCATTTATAATAATATTTTTAAAATGTTTGGGGTTTTACATGGCATCAATGTGGACTTGTCTCCTTTTTCAGCCCGTAGCTTCCTCTTCTCTTTGGTTTTTGGGCTTGGGCTTTGGACTTTGATATATATTTCTTTTCTTCTTTTGGGCTTTGATATTTTTCGTTCTTTTGGTTTTGGCCTTTTCGATAATTTGGTAATTGATTTTTCAATGAGCTTCTTTGCTTCATTTCTTCATTAAATCAAGGGCTTTTTGTTGAGAGATTGGAGTTTGAGATTTATTCTTCATTAACCTGTAATTTAAGATAAAAACAATTATTAGTAGTATATTTATTCATATAAAATAGATAATGAGGGTATAAAATTACAATAAAATGTGATTATCAAATACCCCCACACCTAAACTTTTGCTAGTCCTCTAGCAAAGAAAATAAAAATAAAATCCCAACTTACTTTCGCAGGAATCACGATTGTATTTAGCGCATACAACAAGCCTTTAAACTCCTAGGTTACCCTAGTGGACGAGTTGTAGTCTCGTGAGGGTTTGTAGTGAATATACCCACAAAATTCGGTCAACTTGCCAAGTTAAATAGGTCAGTAAATAACAGATTTTTCTTGATATATTTAGACATTCTAATTGAAGCTAGTTAATAATCAAGAAAACGTTTTTATTTATAACTCCAATGTAAATCTCTTAGAAAATCTTTTTCATTATAGCAATAGAAACCAAGTCAAATCTTAGAGATTTAATTCAAAAGTTTTGAAAAGAACATGCTAACTCTTTGTTTTAAATAAATTCCAAGTCTCTTGGTCAAAAATTATTTTTCAAGACCATATATACAAAACAACGATATATAAAAAAATGGTTAGTGTTATAGATATATATATATTTTTTCTTTACTCTCTAATTCTTGGTGATTGTTTTCTATTTTAACGGGCTTTCTAAGTGACCATTTAACGAGTTTTGGGCCAATGAATCCCAACCAAATTGGGCTTAGGTCATTAAGTATAGAAATAGTCATTGGGCTTAATTACTCGGTCAACTTAGGCTTTATAAGATAAAATCACCTTGAATTTAAGAGTTTTTTTTATTTTTATTTTTTGGTGCCCATTTTTTCACGCTCTTCTTTTATAAGGTTAGTTTTTTTAATATATATGTGTGTAAGTATATATAGTCTGAAAAAAAAATGTGTAAATTAAGATAACTTGAAAAATATTTTCAACTCTAAGTTAAGCATGCAAAAATTTCATTATTTTAATTAAAAGTCTAAGGTACGACTTAAGTAAAGTATACTAGTTAAAAAATCATTTCTTAAGAATTTTATTTGGAGTTATCATGAAAGGTGAACTTGAGTATGTCACTAACTAGGAATTAGAAGATTTAAAATCTATCAATTAGATCAATTATTATTTAACTCTATTAATTTGGCAAGTGACAATTTTTTTTGAAAAAGGAAAAAAAATGACAAAAATGCAACCAAAAATATAAAATAAAGGAAAAAAATAACTAATTCCCACCCCCACACCTAAATTTTACATTGTCCTCAATGCAAATTCGCTGATGCACAAAGTAAAGCAGATAAGACTTGAAGAACTTACATTTGTTCGGTCGATAATGATGATAAAAATCTGCAATTACTGTTAGTATGAGGATGAAGAAATCAAATAAGAGAAAAAAAAATTGTAATTATTATTTTTTTCATTTTATTATTTTTTTTATAGATAATGAGGTTCATGAAGAACCAACACCTCTTCCTCTTCGAGCGTAGAAAATTCTAAAAATGGTTTCAGATGTTGACCATTTATTTTAAAAATGTTACCATTCTTAGGATTTTTTATTTCGACAGCCCCATGCGGAAAAACTTGTTTGACAAAAAATGGACCTGTCCATCTTGATCTCAATTTTCCAGGAAAAAGATATAATTTTGAATTGTACAATAAAACTTTCTGTCCTGGAGAGAAATTTTTTCGTAAAATTGATTTGTCATAAAAAATCTTGGTTTTCTCTTTGTAAATTTTTGAGTTTATGTATGCATCATTTCGAATTTCTTCCAACTCATTTATTTGGAGCAATCTGTTTTTACCTGCCGAGTCTGAGTCAAAATTTAACTATTTTATTGCCCACATTGCTCGATATTCCAACTCTACTGGTAGGTGACAGGCTTTTCCAAACACTAGTCTGTATGGTGACATCCCCAAATTGGCCTTGAAAGCTGTTCTATATGCCCACAGAACATCACATAATTTCAGACCAATCTTTTCTGTTATGATTAACTGTTTTTTCTAAGATTTGTTTGATCTGTCTGTTTGTGACCTCTACTTATCCACTGGTTTGGGGGTGATAAGGAGTTGACAATTTGTGTGTGATTGAATATTTTCTCATCAAAGCCTCAAAAGAACGGTTACAGAAATGTGTACCGTTGTCACTGATGATCGCTGGGGGTACTCCAAACCGTGCAAAAATGTTCTCTTTCAAAAACTTGACAACGATCTTGTTGTCATTAGTTTTGCAAGCTACCTGCTCAACCCATTTTGACATGTATTCAACGGCTACTAGAATATAAACATTTCCAAAGGAATTTAAAAATGGTCCCATGAAATCGATATCCCACAGATCAAAAAGTTCAACAGATAAGATGGGTTGTTGATAATCATATTTTTATTATAATTTTATACCCTCATTATCTATTTTACATGAATAAATATACCATTAATAATTGTTGTTAGATTAGTTTGCACATAATTGAATGAAAATATAAATAAATATTATTAAATGTAAAAACCCCTTAAAATCTCTTTTCTCTATTTTATAGCATTTTAGAAGCCCATGAAGCAAAAGCTTAAAAGAGGAAAAGAATTTGAAAGCCCAAAGCCTATTAAAAAAATTGATGCATTGGACCGAATTTAGCTCTTCAATTTGGATGCAAGGATAGCTATGGGCCGGACTTTGCTGCAATTTTAAAAATCAAATTTTCATCAATAGGCCGGACCTGCTGGGCTGCTGGATTTTGATTTTCTTTTTCAAGCTCTATGGGCCAAAGACTTGCTGCTCTAAAAATCCTCTTTATTCTCAAAGTTTGGGCCGGACTGGCTTTGAATTCACATGAAGACCGGACTTGGGCTCAAAATTTGAATGGGCCGCTGCAGATGTGGTTTTCATTTTGGAGACCGGACTTGATTTAAACGGCTGCTGGAGATCAATTTCTGTTTTGAATTCGGATGTGGTTGCTGCAGAGACCGGACTTGATTTAATTTCGAAAATCAGCTCCATTGGGCCGGACCTCTTTTGCTGCAGAATTTTCTTCAATTGAATCATGAATATGTTTTGGATTGGCTGCAAACATCAAGTGGGCCGGATTTGTTTCAAGACTCAAGGACTAGACTGCTGGAGTGAATTGGGCCGAACATTGATTGCTTCAATTGGATGAATCACATGGACTGGACTGCAGAGTTAATTTTGAAATCCAAATGCTATGGACCAGACTTGATGGGCTGCAGCTTTGATTTATTTTGCTATGGCTTGGACTTGATTTAGGTCTTGAATTTCCTTGATGGCTGCAACTTTGATTTTTTTTTACATTGGACTTGATTTTCATTTATTTTTGAAAATCAATTGGGCCTCCTATGTTTGGGCTAGAGAAGAACAAAAAGTAAATTCAAAGGTGAAGATTGTTGCTTGGGGCTCAAGACAAATCTAATGGCTTATATTCATTGAAGATTACTATAAATAGGGGTAGAGAGTGAGGGGTTAAGGGTGTAAAAATTTTTGTAACTCCTTTTGGAGAGGAGGGCTACTCTTAATTGAGAAGGCCTTCCAAAATTGTAACTTTTTGTTGTAATTAATAATAATAATTTTTTCACCACTTTAAATTTTTCTCTTCTTCTCTTTGTTGGATGATGAAGATGAAGATGAAGATGAAGAATTATTTGAAGGTTTGCATTTCTTTTCTTTTTCTCTTTTATTATTTATTAGTTTAGATTTATTTCTATGCTTGTAGTTAGATTTTATTTTCTTGTTAAATAGCCAAGAGGCTAGAACCCTCTTGCCTTAGATTTATTTCATGCTTATAGAATAGATTTATTTTCTTGCATTTAATTCTTACAATTTTATTTTGTAGTTTAGATTTTACAATTTATTTTGTAGTTAGATTTTAATTTCTTACACTATTCACCTTGAGGCTAGAACCCTCTTGGGTAGTTTTTCTTTTTATTTATTTTTATTTTGTTTGATTCGCCTTTAGGCTAGAACCCTCTACGGAATCACCATTTTCTAAGAAGTGGGTTCAATTTTAGATTACCCATATCTATAATTGAATCCACCATCTTTAATTTCTTGTATTTTCTTTTATTCTAGAATTTTGTTCTTCATTCTTGATTTTTTATTTGTTTCTTGATTTTATTTATTTTTTCTTCTCACCTTATTGATCATACCACATCCACTCTCACTTATATCTCGTGCCGATTTACACACTATCACTTCCACTCTCTCTATCTCTCCACAATCACATTCACTTATCACTCCTACTTGTCACGCACACAACATAAGAACCGATTTTATATTTTCTCCTACAAAACACCTTCCTCGTGGGATCGATATCTTAAATACTATAACTTGACACGGTTGTGCACTTGCAACCTTTTTGGTACATGTTTATGCCGCATCAAGTTTTTGGCGCCGTTGCCGGGGAAGGTGCTTAAGTAGGTTTTAATTATTTTGGTTCTTTAACTTGTGTGTTTTTTGTGAAGGAAACGCTTGGAGCTTGAAGATCGCGGATTGGAGAGCTAGGATTTGAAGATTTGCTTTCGGGTAAGTCCTCTTTCTAGTTTTTAATTCCACCCTTTAGCTACTTCTTCACAATTAGAGACAATTATGACTTAAATTTTTTTTTTCCATTGACCATAATAAAATTCACCATCTACTTTGACATTTACTAACAAGATAATAAATTCAAATAAATCCCCCCTTCTCATTTGTTTGATTGTTAACCCTAATTAAAAAAAAAGAGATTTTTTCTTTTCCATCCTTTTTAGTTGCTTTTAATTCATAGGGTTGCATTTCATATAGTGTAGGAATTCACCAAGTGATTTGAGCATCTTGATTTGACACACACTTAAAAATATTTTTAAGGGCAAAACCCCATAATCAAGATAAGGTGAGGGATTTCATCACCCTTTCCTTAGCCCAAAAATCACTAATTCCTCACTTCACAAACCCTAGCCTAATAAAACTCATTAGACGTTGGCCCCTAAGGATTCGAGCTTAATAAGGAACAAGAAATCCTTAAGTGAACCGGTTTAAGTTTTCTTAGATTAGTTGGTATCTAAGGTAAGGTTTAGGGGTTGCGTAAAGCGCTCCGTAAGGAAAGAGGTACTTAATTGATCTTTGATCACCCTCTAGTACTATCCTTACCTGGCTAACTACCTGGGTAAAACTTTTATCTTTTCACTGTAGGAGTTTTTGGTTAGGAGCTGGTCTAGTGAATTAGGCTAAACCCTAGAATTAGAGTGATTGAAAAGTGATTGTTTTGATTTGTTTTAGTTAAGATTTTTCTTTATCCTTTTCTTCTCATAAAAAAAAACTAATTTTTTTTCTTAAAAAAAATAAAAAATAAAAATAAAAATAAAAAGAAATATTTTGGTGTATGCAACAGTGAATTAGGGATAATACACATCGATTAATTCGCTTTGAGGCAATCATAGAAATGGAGCATCCTAATCCATCCGTTCTTCATGATATGTGCTATCCCATTAGGAATGCAATCCCCTCGTGCATTAGGCTCCCCGAAACAAATGGAATAAATTTTGAGCTTAGACCGCAATACATAAACATGCTTCCCAAATTCCTTGGTAATGAAACAGAAGACGCATATATTTTTATTTCGGAATTTGAGGAAGTGTGTATTATGATTAAAATGAGAGAATTAAATGAAGATACGGTTAAGCTTAGATTTATTCCATTTGCTCTTAAGGATAAAGCTAAAAAATGGCTGTACAGCTTACCAACAAATTCCATCTCAACTTGGGATGAATTTGTCACCGTTTTTCTTAAGAAATTTTTTCCTATTCATAAAACGGTAAAGCTTAGGAACAACATTCAAAACTTTAAAATTATCCCGGGAGAACCTTTTTGGAAGTATTTTGACCGATTTAAAGATCTTCTTATCCAATGTCCCCATCACGGTTTAGAAAAAGTATTTTGACCGATTTAAAGATCTTCTCATCCAATGTCCTCATCACGGTTTAGAGAAATGGCGATTGTGCCAAATAATTTATGAGGGATTAGATTATTCTGCAAAAACTTCCTTAGAATCAATGTGCCACGGGGATTTTATGAGGAAAAATGCTGATGAAGCTTGGGAGTTTTTGGAGAGTCTTTCTGAAAAAACAATGCAATGCGAACAGTGCGATGATAGGGTTTCATCAGTTCCCCATTCTAAGTCTAGTGGTCTTTCCTTGGAGTCAAACATTGCTTCTGAAGCGAAGATGGCGACAATTCTGCGGAGGTTAGAAGCCTTAGAAATTAAGGAACGAGCTCCAGCTCAACTCAATCATGTTTCTTTCCCAGGATGTCATAATTGTCAGTCTCCTACCCACGTTTCAGAGGAATGCCCTCTCCTAGGAAATAACAACGCAATAGAACAGATGAACGCTGCATTCCAGCACCCTAGAAATGATCCATTTTCTCCAACCTACAATCCAGGTTGGAGAAATCATCCCAACTTTGCATGGAATCTAGGAAATTCTCCCGGAACTCAAAATTTCACTCCCGCTTCGACCCAACATTTTCCTAGGGGAAACACAGTTCCATTCAATTCTCATTCACAATTTCAACAACCCAATCTGCCGTATCAAAATCAGTCTCCTCCTCATCAAGCTGTAATTCAAACTCCTCACAATCCAGATCAAGATAAACGTCTCAATGTCTTGGAAAGGGGTTTAGAAACCATAATTAAGGCCTCTACTCAAACCACGAATATGTTGACTCAAACATCTAGCACGTTGAATTCCTTCATGCAATCAACCGGACAAATGCTCAACTCCAACACTCAAGCTATAGCTAGATTAGAATCCCAACTTGGTCAACTAGCTAGTGCCGTGAGTGAAAGAGAGAAAGGAAAATTTCCGAGTCAACCCGTGGTCAACCCTAATAACACAGGATGCAGTTCATCCTATGAAGCTCAAGTGAATGCAATCCATTCACTTCGGTCAGGTAGACAGGTCGATAATCAAGTGAGAACTCCGCCAAGTCAAACTCTTGATCCTGTACAAATTCCTTCTCCTTCTCCTTCTGATGAATCTATTCAACAATCACTCCCCTCAGATGACCAAGAACCTGAACCCGAACCTGAGCCTGCTTTTGATAGATTTAGACCGGTTGCTCCCTTTCCAGATAGACTCAGGTCTAGGAAACACTCTCCTCAGGAGGAGAAAATCCTAGAGACATTCAAGCAGGTTAAGGTCAACATTCCTCTCTTAGATGTAATTGAACAAATTCCATCTTATGCTAAATTTTTAAAAGAATTGTGCACTAAGAAGAGGAGAATAAATGTCCCAAAGAAAGTCTTTTTAGCCGCCAATATCAGTGAAATGCTGTCAAATCCCATACCTTTGAAACGTAAAGATCCAGGTTCCCCCATCATTTCATGTATCATTGGTAATACTCACATTGATAAGGCGCTTTTAGACTTAGGGGCCAGTGTCAATTTGCTTCCATATTCAGTCTATCAGCAATTGGGTCTAGGTGTACTGAACCCAACCAAATGCACCTTACAGTTGGCTGATAGATCTGTCAAGGTCCCTATGGGTGAGTTAGAGGATGTTCTGATTAAGGTTGGAGATTTTATTTTTCCAGTAGATTTTGTAGTCTTGGAAACACAGCCTGTTTCCAATCCCAAAGGACAGACACCTGTCATCTTAGGACGACCGTTCTTAGCCACTTCTAATGCTCTCATCAACTGTAGAACTGGTCAAATGAAGCTGTCCTTTGGGAATTTGACTGCTGATCTCAACATTTTTAATCCAGGGGACCAACCAAATAATCAGCCTCTAGAAATAAACTACATTCAGGAAAGATCAGAAGAAGAAGAAGAAGAAGAAGAGTGTGATTTAAGTTTTGAGGAAATTTTTGATGAAGAGTTAGAGTTTTTAGAAGAAGCAGATCAGGTCCTTGAGAATAATAAAACTGTGTTAAACATTTGCTGCTTTGAATTAAATTTTGAAGAACTCTTTCTTGATGAACTTAGATTCTTGGAGAATAATCAACAACCAAATTTTCAGAACTTCACAGAAGAATTGGTTGTTAGAAAACAAAACTTCACAGTACAAGAGTCTAAGTTCATTAAGAAATACAAAATGCATGACACCAATAATACCTACCTTACCTTGTTGCAAGAATTATTGAACACCCCGAAATGCTTAAAAATTCACATTATTGATTATATCATTCTGAATTTGTTTAAAATCCGGGGAAGAATTTTCAACAGTAAGGTAGGATTCAATGTAGAACAGGAACTCTTCATGTTGAATATTTCATTCTACATTGTTTATTTTGTTTATTTCAGAATAATAAAAAGAATTTATTCTTCTCTCACTCATTGTTACACACACCCACATTGAGCTTTTAGTATTTACATACATAGTATATTGGGATTGTGAGAGATTGTAACATTGAGTTGTGCTTAATTGAGTTCTCGCCTTATATTAGAGAATAAATCATTTATTGTTATATTGTTAGTGTTGTAAAGTTTTCGGTGAGCTAGAAAACCGAGTGTGAGGTGT
Source organism: Asparagus officinalis (assembly GCF_001876935.1). Taxonomy (NCBI): domain Eukaryota; kingdom Viridiplantae; phylum Streptophyta; class Magnoliopsida; order Asparagales; family Asparagaceae; genus Asparagus; species Asparagus officinalis. Next base: position 31,551,495 of record NC_033801.1, read on the forward strand.
AGACGTTGATCGGTGAGCTTTGAAAACCGACATTGTGAGAGTGTGAATTGTGAAGTTTTCGGTGAACTAGAAAACCGAGTGTGAGGTGTGGATGTTGATCGGTGAGCGTTGAAAGCCGACATTGTGAGGTGTAAACATTATTCGGGTGAGCGTAGAAAACCCGGTTGTGATAGTGGATTTCTCTCCGGGAGTGGGGAGCGGAGACGTAGGACGGAAGGTCCAAACTCCGTGATCATATCGTGTGTTTGAGTTTGCTTTGGCGTACTTCTCTTATGTTTATATTTATTGTCGCCATTGTCCATTGCTCATTATTTATATCATCCACTATTTTGTTTGTGTTTATTTCACCCTTGTGTTAATTTGTATATCCTTGCATATATCTCATAGTATATCTCTTTGCTAGGATATATCTCTTTGTTCATATTGCTTATCTTAGCTCATATATCTTGTTGTATTTCATACTTGCTAGGATAACTTGTTATTAGTTTTAATTGGCATAAAATTAGATTAGATTAGCATAAGACCCTAATCACCCCCCTCTAGGGTCTAACATTATCATCATGTTGACAATGATTGATAAGTTGATTGTCAGAGGTGTATAGTTAACGTGACAAATTGGGAGTGATGCAAACTAAATTCATACTCAGTGGGGATGATGATCGTCAGAAGTATAATATCAACTCGACGATATGAAAGATTCGTTACTCTTAATCTAGTGGATTCCTAGTAACCAATCCCCAGTCTTGATTAAGACTTAGCAGGTGAAGAAAAAAAGAGGGGTAGACATGGCATATCGTCTTGTGGGCACTATCCATGAAGTCGGAATAGAGGCACATCACCTGGTACGCCATTATCTGATGAGTTTGACTATCAGAGATAACTGTTAACGTGATAGTTTTGTGGACATGTCATCCTATTAAAGAAGATTGGCAAGTTGATGGACTATCAGAGGTAATTGTTAACGTGATAGTTTTGTGGACCTGCCATCCTATTGAAGATGATTGACAAGTTGATGGACTATCAGAGGTAACTGTTAATGTGATAGTTTTATGGATCTGTCATCCTATTAAAGATGATTGGAAAGTTGATGGACTATCAGAGGTAAAT
>NC_033801.1:31553601-31561706 GCF_001876935.1 Asparagus officinalis
AAATCAATTTCTTTGCCCCAAAGCAGAACTTGCTCTCAAAGAGAACATGGAAAATGGACATCCATTGGAGGTGCGTCAGTCTCACACATGATTATTTGAGGTACAATTCAATAGAAGTTGTTAAGTGGATCTTGACAATAAAATATGCATGTGTCGTGCGTGGTATATAACCCGTGTTCCTTGCAAACATGCATGCACGACCATTATGTTTATGAAGAGGGATGTTTACAAATTTTGTGATTAGTTTATGATGGTTGAACCTTTTAAAAAGAGCTACGAGCCAATTCTAAACCCTATCTCTGACGAGAAGCGCAGCGTGCCACGGGATGAGATACAGATCTTATCTCCACTAATAACAAAAAGGAAAGGGAGAAATAAAACCAGGCGTATCAACAACGGAACTGTTTACACTCGGCCACTTAAATGCTCTCGATGTCATATGGAAGGTCATAACCGTAAAACATGTAATGAACTTATCGATGACTAAGTACTTGATATATTATTAACTGTTTTGATGGTATATTTACAAAATATTTCATTTTTGGTCGGTTAAAAGTATTTTCATGTTAAATGAGAAATAACACCATCTCCACTAGATGAAATATTGTAAGTATTAGAAATAACCCCACAACAGCTAGAATTAACATTAACTCAGCTAGAACTAAGAAAGGCAACAGAACCAACACTTACACTAGAACTTGCATTAGTTGGAGGTAGAACTAACATGATATCAGTTAGAACTGACCCAACAACAACTAGACTAACAATTATCTCAGCTAGAACTAACATAGGTAACAGAACCAACGCTTACACTAGAACTTGCGTTAGCTGGAGGTAGAACTAACACGATATCAGTTAGAACTGACACAACAATAGCTAGAACTAACATTATCTCAGCTAGAACTAACATAGGCAACTGCATTCAATGTTAAGTTTACTGTTATTCACTTGCAATTGGTTGTCAGGGTCACTGAGATATATTTATTGTTACTTCATTCAATGTATTTTATAGTTCCCAATGAGGAGAGTTAAGATAACCTGGAATCCTACCTATCCCACATCCTACGCGGCAACCTCACCATCCCTTGGCCTATTCATGTACATGATAGTTATGATAACCTTTCGGCTCACTCTTTATTGTTACTTCATTCAATGTATTTTATAGTTCCCAATGAGGAGAGTTAAGATAACCTGGAATCCTACCTATCCCACATCCTACGCGGCAACCTCACCATCCCTTGGCCTATTCATGTACATGATAGTTATGATAACCTTTCGGCTCACTCTTTCCTCGATCTCCCTAACATTAACTCCTTCACCCCTCTGCACTGTGGGAAGTGCATGTACATTTGAAGGAGCAGGCTCAACTTCCACAATAGGCCTATGAACAAAAGTTATTAAAGCTGACTTAGCCTTATTTGTAATTGTCCTCACCCTCATTGATAAGACTTTCATCTCCTCTGATGCCCAATTTGTCATTGGAGGTCTGGACCTGTCAACGTAGGCATATTTCTTTATGCCCATCATCTCGTAGTACGAAAGCTGTAGAAAATACATTAAGCATTCAAATTAAAACTAACAATGCATAAATTAGAACTAGACTAGTCCAAATTAAGTAAAACATGGGTGTATCTAGAACTAACATGGTGTAAATTAGGACTAACACGGCATAAAATTAGAACTAATATGATCTATGTTAGAACCAACATGAGCCCAGGTAGAACTAACATGATTTATGTTAAAACTAACATGGGTGTAGTTAGAACTAACATGGCATAAAGTAGAACTAACATGACATAAATTAGAACTCACATGGTAGTTCTGAATTAAAACTAACATGACATAAATTAGAACTCACATCACATAAATTAAAACTAACATGATCTGTGATAGAACTAACATGAATTCAATTAGAACTAGTAAACAAGTTCTCCATTAGAACTAACATGACGCCAACTAACATGACTCCTAATAGAACTAACATGAGATGCAGTAGAACTAACATGAGATAGAACTAACATGAGATGCAAACATGTCATAGAACTAACAAAACATTTATTATAACTAGCGTGACCCAATTCTGAGCTAACATGACGCCAACTAAGACTAACATGACCCAAATAAGGACTAACTTGAATACGGCCAGAAGTAACATGATTGTAGCTAGAACTAACATTGTGTAAACTAGAACTAATATGGTGTAAATTAGAACTAATATGGTATAAGTTAGAACTAATATGATATAAATTAGAACTAGAATGAACCAAAGTAAGTAAAATATGGAACTTACACACAGTAGTATCATGCAACCTGGGACATATGTGACCCCTGGCTTCTTCTTGCCCTCCAAAGCAACTCCAATGCCATTGGTAATTTCTGAATAAAAGAATTGGGCCCATGCAACTCCTTTCACCTTTTCAATGCTATCCAGGTACCTGAGTACAGGTCTAGGGATACCTTTCCAATTGGTACAAAATTTGCAGCAGAATAAAGTCTTGAATATCTTGTTTTTCTGTAGATTCCACAAGCCTTTCTAGTTGCCCTTCAAGGTATCTTCGATGGGTGATTGTTGTTTTTTTAACTTCTTCCCCTCTTCAGTTTTGAAAAGATTAGCGAAGAATTCCACCTAGATTCTCTTTCTTGAGTCCCGATTGATACTTATGACTTCCCCATAAATTGAAAAATAAGTATGATTATGGACCCATTATAAATCAAATTAAACACTTTTCACTCCCCCAGTTTTTGAATGAGGGATAGAAAATGTGTTATTATCGCTATCATAATAGCTCAGCAATAGTTCAAGCGTGGGGCGATCAGGCACATGAGCCCAAATAATATATAGTGTTCAAATATAGCTCCACGATATGCATCTCTATGCTATTGACGAATCTTTAGGGCAATACACTTCATGAATTCCCAATAAGCCCCGATATTGATGGTTAGCCTTATTGATTCGCCCTCATCAGTATCAATAACTTTTTTCCTGTAAAAAAAATCGAATTTGCAAGTTCAATTAGACCTAACGTGGCAAAAATTAGACCTAACATTAACGGGCATCTAGAACTAACATGGACTCAAATTAGAACTAAAATGGACCACATGAGCCCAAATAATATATAGTGTTCAAATATAGCTCCACGGTATGCATCCCTATGCTATTGACGAATGTTCAGGGCAATACACTTCATGAATTCCCAATAAGCCCCGATATTGATGATTAGCCTTATCGATTCGCCCGCATCAGTATCAACAACAATTTTCCTATAAAAAAATCGAATTTGCAAGTTCAATTAGACCTAACGTGGCAAAAATTAGACCTAACACTAACGGACATCTAGAACTAACATGGAGTCAAATTAGAACTAAAATGGACTGTGGTAAAACCTAACATTGTTTAAGATGAACTGAAATTAGGGAAAATTAGGCTGAGTCCCCTAATATTGAATAACATAGCACTTACTGCTTTTTTGGGGAGGGTTCGTTAGTACTGCCAGCCCTTGTAGTTCTTCTTTTCCGGTCTCGCCATTCTACTGCCTGCCTTTGCATTTCCATAAGGGTTTGAGTGGCTTCCTCTGCGCTTCCAACCCTAGATGAACCGTCTTTGTCCTTCAGCTCGCGGCGATAAACGACTTCGTAGTCGTTAACGGATTCTGTTTCCCTGGACGATATTTTTCCGGCAAAAACCCTAGCATTGTTGAAATGCGATGAGAAATTTGAAAGTTAGAGAGTTTTGGTGGCTCCTCAGCGGTAGAAGAGAGGGGGAAGATGAAGAGGGTACTTGGGTAGGGAAGGGGCGTAGTAACCTAGTTCAGTCCCATCAAAAGGGCAAGTTCGTAACTTTCGCTGGACTTTTTTTGAAAACCGATATTTTGGGGCCTCATCACAAATACTGTATGTATGTATGTATTTGAGGCTTATCCACATAAAGCAGAATATAAGGAACCTCGTCATATGAAGTTTTCTTTTTTGGGGCCTGAATAAATTTTTCCCATTATTCAAACAGCATATAAAATAAATTCCTTATACCCGAATTTGAGAGCTAAATAATGCATGCCTACACTAGTGACGGTGATTGAGCTATTTAAATGCTGGTCTACAAATAGGCTGCATCCGACCTCTTTACAGCTCAAATATAGCTGAAATCCGTGTCATCTGAAAATGGACGTGATGGTGACAGTGGTTAACTTCAATAAGATTATAATTAATGGAGAGAGAGGAGAATCAAACTCAAAAGACATTATAATAATTATAACTTAATGAAAAAGATAGTTTGCTTTTAGGATCCGTTTGGTTGGTTTCCTAAAAACCAAAAAAAGAAAATTAGTACATGTAAACTATTAACATATTATTTTTATTCATTTACATCTCTAAAAATCATCCTTAATATCTAATAAAATATTATTTTCATCCAACAACTCATCTCATCTCATCTCATATCCTTTCTTACTTTTAAAAATAAACCAAACACAAGAAATTGGTTACATCATCCAACTCATCTCATCTTATCTCATCTCATCTTTAAAATTCACCAACATCATCCAACAATATGGTGACTACTCATCTCATCTCATTAACATTTTATTCCCATCAATTTCCTCAACAAAAAAAATAAGAAAATTGATTTCATTAAGCATGTGTCACATCATTCAATAATATAATGACAACTCATCTCATTTCATTTCATTTATTTTCTTAGTTTTAAGAATAAACCAAATATAAGAAAAGAACCTAAACAAGAAAATATGTTTCTTATAATTCATTTCCTTATTTTTTTTAGCCAACCAAATAACCTCAAAACATTTTTTATAATTTCTTTCTTTAAAAATCACTCACATCATCCAATAATACGGTGACAACTCATCTCATCTCGTCTCTTTTTTACTATTAAGAAGTGAATCAAACACAAGAAATCAACCTATTATAGGAAATATGTTTCCTTATCTTTAATTTTCATGCTTTTTTTGTCAACCAAACGGACCATTAGTAGAATTGAACCGAAGAACGTGATACATATAGCTGGCCTCAAAATTTTAATTAAATTAAAGACTTTGCTTGTTGTTGTTGTTATAGTTGTTGTAGCTATACAAAGATGGTTAGAAGATCATCCTAGTATACTTGTAACACACTATTATACATGCATTGATGGGTAAATCCTAACTTCTGTAGGCCATGGGGGTTAAGTATTAAGTCATAAGGCCGATCAACATATACATTTAACAATGTAAATTATTTAAAATATAAATTGGGGTTGCAACTTCTGAAACATTTACCCTAAAATCTAAGCTTTATTATCACTCTGACGCTCAAAAGTTCACCCGTTTTATCACTATAATACTCTAAACTGTTATCACTTTGATATCTGAAATTTATAACTCATTGCACTTTGTGCAAAATGTTTGAAATACCTTTGTTTTTTTTTTGATAGGATGTGTCATTTGTTCTGCAAGTGATACATAATGGATAAAAATGTCCTTGTGCCATAGAATAAACCTCTCTTCCCCCTTTCGTCCTGCTCATTTCATTTAGAGCAACCCATTTATAATCTAGCCCTAACGTGGGTGAACGCACATCTAAAGATGGGGGCAGCTGCCCCTCCTTAAAAAAAATAAAAGATTACATTCTAAAAAACCTTCTTAATTTCAAAATTTCCCTTCATAATTTAGAAATATTTACATCCCATTTAAATTTTTGCCCGTTTAACCTGAGAATTTACAACATTGTCAAGGATGTTATTTCATAACTATATATATATTTTACCTTTTGGATAAGTATATATTAATTGTTTGGAACCCTAAGAATATTTTTTCTGGATCTGTCATTGAGCTTGAACTTCATTCTCCAATTGCCATAAACTAAAAAATTAATCTAAGAAATCTGTTCTTTTAGAAAGCCAAAAAATCAAGGGAAAATTACCTCTAGCCCCCAAAAGTATACAGAACGTGCCAAAAGTAACTTGATTTTCTCATAGCCCCCAAAACAAGCCCCCTCGTGAAACGCCTGTTAAAACTCACACGAACTGCTCAAAATACCCTTCGATTTGGCTGCCTCCCGTTCGTACCATTTCATCGCTCTTCTGTTCAAATAAACCATCTCCATCAACCCATTTAAAAACCCTAGCCCTAAATCAACCGACTCCTAAGCACACCGATTCCAAAGCATAGGGATAAAAAATAGCCGACGATTCAACCTCCAAAGTTTGTCTCCATGCCGACCACAGCGAAGACGAAGACGAGTCACAGTTTGTCGTCTCAAAAAGAGCCTAGACAATAGCAGAGTGGACTGATGTTGGAGCTACGATTGATAATGTTCTAGAGGACATTGCAGCCATCCACCCTCGTCCCAGAAGTCCAGTTCAAAGTTCAGTCCCCCGCCTAGATCTAGAGGCAGCACCGACATCACCGGTGTCACTGACGATGTCACTAGAGCGCTCCTTGATCTACAGAGAGGAGATAAAGAGAAGCTTATGACAACAAAAAAAATTATTTTTACCGCAAATTTTATGTTGTTTATCATGTAGCTTGATGTGTTAATTGTGAAGGATACTGATAAGTTGTGAAGGTTAGCATGTAGTTGTCAAGGAAATTCATTCATTGTTAGGGTTATGAATTTTTTTGTCAAGGTTATTGATATGTTGTGAAAGTTATTGTTCAGTTGTTAAGGTTTTACTTGATAAGGCTCGGAGTCTGTTGTGAAGGTTATTGTTTACGGGCATCTATTAGTTGTTGATGTTTCTGTTAACCTGTAAGGCTTATGCTTTTATTGTTAAGCTTATTGATTGGTTGTTGAGGTTTGGCTTTGGTAGTTAAGGTTACTGGTTTGTTGGTAAGGTTATAGTTGCTTTGTCAAGTTTACAGCATAGTTATTATATTTACTGATTATTTTCAAACTATTTATGTACTGTGGTTTTGCTTTGTAGACAAAGGGCAAAGTCCACTTGTACGTTGCAGCCCACATCTAGCTTTAGTGCCTATTACGAGTTCATGCACACTTTGGTGCAGCGTATGGCGCCAAGGCACTAGGAGGCTTACGAAGATATTGTATTCAGACACTACGTCCATTTGGCCCTCCTGGTCTTGATCTTCCTACTTTTGAGTACATTTTAAGACAGTGGGACGAAAAAAGATGAAATTCATCTTCACTGATACAAAATCTAGAAAAGAAATCGCATGCTCATTCAACCTTGAGTGGGTAATGAGCCATATGTGGTTCTCCAGTGAGGGGGATCTTGTTGACCACAACCGAGATAAGAAGAACAGGATATGGTCCAAGTTTTTTAACAAACCTGAGGGTGATAGCAATACAGCTCCTCCTCCAGCCCCTACCAGCGTAATGTTGAGGATCTGCTCATGAAGCTGGTACAATCAACTAATCGTCAAGATGTGAAGGACTTTATCCTACTACAGATCCTCTATTAGCTAAGCATGATCTGGTATCCAAACAGTGTTCTTGATGTTCCTAGGCATTTATTCAAGTATGTTGACAATATCGAAAAAGCCAATAACACTGCTTGGGGGACCTATATATTCAGTGAGACATATGATATGATTGAAAAGGCATTGAAGGGTCCTGGGCTAGGGAAGACGATTGTATATCTACATGGGTGTACCCAGCTTGTTTGTGTAAGTAATCCTACTTTTTATTATTAATTGTGAAGATTTGGGTTTAGTTGTTAAGGTTACAGGTTGGTTGTTAAGGTTACAGGTTGGTTGTTAAGGTTACAGTTTGGTTGTCAAGGTTACAGTTTGGTTATTAAGGTTACGGTTTTATTGTTATGGTTACTTGTTGTTAAGGTTAATGAGTGTTTGTTAAGATTTTATTTCTCTCACGTGCAGCTATGATACTAAGAACTTACCGACATCAAGAAACTAGCAGTTGAAAGTATGTTGCGGCCTCCCCTCACAAATTAGGTGAGACTGGGAGAAGTTGCTAGATCTTTGAGATTGGCCACTGTTGTAGCTAAAGCAAGCAAAGCTACAATAAAGCTTCCACACATCCATGGCCAAGCTCAAAGCATTGAGGGAGGTTTGTGGGGAGAGGTGCAGGAGAAGGAGAAAGAGAAGAGAGAGAGAGAGAGAGAGAGAGAGAGAGAGAGAGAGAGAGAGAGA
>NC_033801.1:31561720-31627000 GCF_001876935.1 Asparagus officinalis
GAACCGACTGCAGGAGACGCCGGTAGGGCACGTGGCCCAAGACAGCCTCTTCTCAAAAAGAAAAGGGGAGCAGAAGATGATATCCCACTTGAAGGATGGGTAAGAATTTAGCAATTGTGAATTTTATTACTTTTTAATTAATATTTTTTAATAATATTGTATTTGTCCATTGCATAGACGATGCCACAAAATATTGATGAAGAGCTCGAGCAGCCAAATGAGGCAGTTAAAAAATGAAAATGCCTCAGCAAGTCATCTATTGGAAGAGCATCGTGGCTATGAATCAAAAATTACGTTGCGATAATGAGAATAAATTCAAAAATCAGATTGCTGCAGACCGTATAAAGATAAGTTCTCTTTCTGTGAAAGTGGTTACGTTGTCTGTTCAAGTGAGGAGGCTGAGAGAGGAACTCAGTGAAGCCCGATCCAGAAGCCTCACTATATATAAGAATAAGAGGCCTGCTGCAGAGGTGTCCAGCCCAGCGATGGAGCTACAAAATTTTATATGTTAGATTTGGTTCCAATTACATTTGATTGTTATGGTTAAATATTAGTGGTTAAGTATATGGATTGATTGTTAAGATTACAGATTTATTGTTAATGTTACAGATTTATTGTTAATGTTAGAGATTGATTGTTAAGTATATGAGTTAGTTGTTAAGGTTACATAACTGATGTTAAGTTTTTTCATAATAAATTTTTGAATTTTTATTTGTTGTTTTTAATCAGGCACTCCACGCAGCATGAGTGGCACTGATATACAGTTTGAGGGAGAAGGCTCTCAGTCATTCTTTGCTGATGCTAATAAGGAGAGCAAAGGCCCTCAAATAGTGAAAGTCAGTCCATCATTTTTTTCTGACATCAATAAGGAGAGCGAAGATGCTCCAACATGGGAAGTCCCTCCAACAGATACTACTGACATAGACATGGTAGTGGAAGATCCTCTCCAGAGAAAGAAGAAATAAGAGAGGGAGAGAAGGTGTCCATCCCAGCGATGGAGCTGCAAACTTGTACATGTTAGATTTGGTTTCCAATTACATTTGATTGTTATGGTTAAATATTGGTGGTTAAGTATATAGACTGACTGTTAATGTTACGGACTTATTGCTAAGGTTACAGATTTATTGTTAAGGTTAGAGATTGATTATTAAGTATACAGATTTATTGTTAAGTATATGGGTTAGTTGTTAAGGCTATATAACAGATGTTAAATTTTTTCATAATAAACTTCTGAATTTTCATTTGTTTTTTTAAATCAGGCACTCCACGTAGCGTGAGTAGAACTGATATACAGTTTGAGGGAGAATGCCCTCAATCATTTATACTGATGCTCATAAGGAGAGCGAAGGCCCTCTAATAGCGGAATTCCGTCCACCATTTTTTTCTGACACCAATAAGGAGAGCGAAGATGCTCCAACAGGGGAAGTCTCTCCAACAGATACTACTGACATTGATACGATAGTGGAAGACCCTCCAACATGCACACCACGCATAAACACATTTATTGAGGACGAAGATGCTCATATTATACCAATGAATAAGAGAAAGAGGGATGCAAAGGTGGCACGTGCAAAGGTGCTCGATGCCGCACTCCTTAAAAAAAAGAGAGTTAGAAGAGCGATAAAGCATTCCAAGTATATAGTTACCCCTTATACTGAAGGGAAGAAGAAGAAAGAAAAACAAAACATAGGGGACAACGCTATTATAGAGGTGGTGGAAAACTGGGCTACAATGTGATCCCCACTCAATCTGGGAAAAGCACATGAGTTCCCCTATGAGAAAGGAAGAAGAAATATATAGGGATAAGCTGAACGAGGGGATTCCCTATAATGAAGGCTTCATCATCAAGTTTTTGGATGGGCATGACACATTTGTACATAATTATAAGGTGTCGGCAGATGTTGTTACGCTGCTTACGGAAGAGGAGAATACAGTTCTTAACCATTTTTTGCATTTGTAGGTGTAACAAGTAAATGTTTACCTCATATTAAAATTTGGTTGTTAAGGTTACGGGTTTGTTGTTAAGGTTACGAGTTTGTTGTTAAGGTTACTGGTTTGGTGTTAAGATTACTTGTTTATTGCTAACCATATTTATTGTTTCATTCTTATTTGTAGTCTTATTAAAGTGTACAGAGGTACATGGTCGTCTATTAACCGGTTTGAGCTTCTCAATATTATATGCGGTGGTCGATTGGATGATTCAGTAAGATTTACTCTTGATAAAGTCAGTTTATCATCCAAGATAATACTATTATTTATTACTTGTTTTCAACTTATAGCTTGTTGAGGTGCTGCTGGATTTAGTACGTGAAAGTCAGAAAGCCTCATCCAGTAAAAAGTATGGGTGGTCTCCGTATTCTTTTCTATAAGTATATGACAAACGTATATCTACTTATATATTGCAATCTATGTTAAAAGGTTCCTGATCAGTCTAATTTTTTATTACTGAACCATATACATGTGGAGAGACCCTAATACCAATAAGCATATGAAATTTTCATCAAAAGTTTGCTCGATGAATGATGTACTAACCTCTTAGTTCCTATTGTCCAAGGGGATCATTGGCATCTCTTGGAGTTTGATATCGATAATAATATTGCCTGACATTATGACTCCTTGAAAGAGAGATCTTGACATTGGGAACATGTGCTCAAAATTGTTAAAGCCTTCAACTACATTAAAGATGGCTTCGACAAAAATAAATTACGCAGCGTATTTGACCCAATCATGGTTCCATGCAAATTACAAAAGGGATCGTATGTTTTTCGAAACTCTTGTTATAAATCAATGTTGCAAATTGATTGTTAAGGTTAGGTTGTTGAGGTTATGCTTTGGTTGATAACCATAGGGATTTGTTGTTAAGGTCACAGTTTAGTTGCTAAGGTTGTGGTTTGGATGTGAAACTTAGGTATAGGTTGTTAAGAATGTGTATTGGTTGTTAACCTTAGGGATTTAATGGTGTACCATTTTTGTGTGTGTAGGTATTACTCCGGGATCTACGTCTACCAGTTTGTAAAAGCCATTATCGAAGGTAGAAGTGTCCTGCACGTCACGCCCAAAGAGCATGACACATGGGTGGTACGAGCGAATCTAGCAGCGTATTTACTAATTGAAGGCAGGAAGAGGAGAAAAAATGCGGATAAATTTGACGATGATGATGTTGAGATATAGACTTTTGTAAATGATCATATCACAGTTCTTTGTAAATAATATTATACATGTAAATATTATAAATGTAAAGGTTAATAGTGAATTGTTAAGCTGGAGTACAAAGCCGATACCTTGATAGAAACTCTATAAGCTGGACAACCAGCACATAAGCTTGACAACCAAGCCACAACCCTAACAGCGAAAAGTTAATCTGGACAACAAACCCATAACATTGACAACCAAAACCCTAAGCTTAACAACAAACTCATAACCTTAATAACAATACCTTGACAACCTAGCCCTAAGCTTAACAACGAACCCATAACCTTGGCAACAAACACGTAACCTTAACAACAATTCCATAACCTTAACAACCAAGTGATAAAGCTTAACAACAAACACATAAGCTTGACAACCAAGCCACAACCTTAACAACGAAAAGTTAATCTGGACAACAAACCCGTAAACTTGACAACCAAAGTCCTAAGCTTAACAACAAACTCATAACCTTGACAACAAACCCGTACTTGACAACGAACCCATAACCTTAAAAACAAACTTGTAACATTAACAACAATCCTATAACCTTGACAATCAAAGCGCTAAGCTTAACAACAAACTCGTAACCTTAACAACAAAGCCCTAAGCTTAACAACCAAGCGATAAAGCTTTACAACAAACACATAATAAGCTTAACAACAAACACATAAGCTTGACAACCAAGCCACAACCAAGCCACAACCTTAACAACGAAAAGTTAATCTGGACAACAAATGCATAAACTTGACAACCAAAGCCCTAAGCTTAACAACAAATTTGTAACCTTGACAACCAAGCCCTAAGCTTAACAAAGAACTGACAACCTTGACAACCAAGCCCTACGCTTAACAACAAAATCGTAACCTTAAATGCAAGACCGTAAGCTTAACAACCAAGCGATAAAGCTTAACAACAAACACATAAGCTTAACAAGCAGCGTATTTACTTAATAAAAAAAAAGCAAAGCTGAACAACAAATCCATAGCTTATTATAGTATAGTCATTCCAAAAGTGTATCATATATTAATATGTTGTTAACATCCCATATCAACATCAATTTAAACAAAACAAAAGTAAATTTATAGATGATGGTAACCTAGGGACCGGCTGATCCTCCACTGCTCCCCTTGCTCGACGCGAAGTCGTCTGAGAAACCCTTGTCCTAAGGAAAGGTGGACCCCCAACATATTGGTCTTGGAGAAATTGCTGCCAGAGATCTATCTCCACCGTCATTTGCTTGCCGTCTCAAGTCACCTCAATCAACTCCGGGTCGGCGCTAGGAGGCTGCATATGTTGGTAGGGAGGTTAGTCAACAACTATGTCGATAGGATCAGATTCCCTATTTGCTAGGTACTCCTAGTCCCGACTGATAACCTGAGTTACGACGAACCCTTCCATTAGGGTGTCGTCCATAGGAGATGTGTAACGGAACCTAATCCTCTTAGGGACATCCGAATAAGCCATGATCTCAAGCAGCACCCTGCATTCTTTAAAGTTATTTTTTATGGTAACGTCGGTGGAGCAGTACAGACATTGGCTAATACCCTCGAATAGCAATTGCAGGAACTCTCAGTCCCAGAGGTGGTATGAGAGATTGAAGAGGCGGACCCACGTGAGAAAGGGTTTGGTTAATGTTTTTAGCTTGAGGTCCTCCCTCCAACACCTGAATCTACCCTTGAAGGAGCCCATATAAGATTGAGCTCGATGGCTTGATCTAGCAGTTCATCAGATGGAAATTTAACTATGAAGCTATTTTCGGTTGCCTTCTTGATCTCATATGTCCACCCGGACGTTGAAGCGATAACCAAGCATTAGTCTGAGCTCCTACATAGATGGACGACCCAACTCAACTGTGAAGATGGTGAAGGTAGTCAACTCTTGAATGATGCTGGCGGTGTTGTCTGGCATAGGGAGCAATCATGGAGGGGTGCAAGCTCTGAAACCATGAGGGCAATCCCAAGAAATATGCCCTGATCCATGGCAGTGGATACAGACGATATCATCATGAGCCATGATCTTCTTGTTTAGGACAGGAAGGGGAGGATCTAGTTGCTAGGAGGCTTGTAAGCAGACGAAGAGAATGGCAATGATGGGAAGATCGAGGAAAGAGCAAGGGGAAAGGTTATCATGACTGACATGTCTTGGAACAGGCGAAGGGATGGCAATAATCACCGCATGACATATAGGAATAGAGAGGGGCAAAGTGATAATGATTGTCTATCTTGGGAACAAATGTTACTGTGAAATGCATTTAATACAGAAAGAGGTCATTTTCTCTAGGTAACCTTGATAATCAAAAGCTAACCTTAACTACCAAAAGACTAACCTTAACAACCGATCCATAAGCTTAACAATAAAATGTTGAACTTAACAATAAATCCGTAACTTTGACAGCCAATCCATAATCTTAATTATAACAGCCAAGCATGAATTCTTCTGAACAAAAATATGTATAAATATTAACAACCTTGAATCAGGTAAACATATTCTTTTACAACCAAGACATAACCTTGACAACCAAGTGCGAATAACAACCCAACGCTAACCTTGACAACCAAACGTTAATCTTGATAACCAATTAATAAGCTTAACAATAAAATACTAAGCTTAACAATAAATACTGTAACATTAACAACAAACCCATAACCTTGACAACCAAGCCACATCAAGTTAAACAAACCAAAAGTTAAATAAACATCCAGTATACATCGTTAACATATGCTCGTATTCTTCTCTCCACCGTCATATGCCTGCCTTCTCATGTGACTTCACTATTACAATGGAGATTTATTGGATGAACTCCATGGATTGATTGACTTCACTGTACTTTTGAATCTTGGCTCAAAGCAGAAAGAAATTATCAGAAAGTTAGGTAAGCCCGGTAAGCTCACGGAAAGCTCTCTGGAGGAAACCATTTATATTCACCCACAGCTGATGGAACATAGAGAAATGAGACTTCACTGTACTTTTGAATCTTGGCTCAAAGCAGAAAGAAATTATCAGAAAGTTAGGTAAGCCTAGTAAGCTCTGTTGGCCTTCTTGTTTTGATGATGTTTAACAAACAATTTACAACTAATGTTGTTTGTCTAGTGTTTCTGTTTTCGTATTTATTTTAGGCAAACAACGAGTTGGAGGATGGATGGATTGCGCCATAACGATCATATCTAATGGAGGTTGGAGGAATTGTGGAGTGAAGCAACATACAATTCAAGTTAAAGATCAAGTTCAAGCTTCATCCGCATGTGTACCAAGTCAAGCCTATTGAAGATCAAGATCTAGCTTGGGTAACATAGTATAGATTTTATATTATGTGTGTTAAGTACCTTAAGCTTAATATCATATACACACACGTATTTGGTTTCTATGTATATATATAGTTATATATATACATGCATGGTTTTGAGTTTTCATGCTTTGGACACACTTGCAAAATACATGAGTTTTCACAAATAGAAATTCAATTTGAGAAATTCTTTTTCTAACATGTTTGTTTTCATGGTTATAAACATTTCGCAAAATTTCATCAAGTTTGGAATTGATTTGTTATGTTTAATGGAATTTACAAAATCATGTTTTTTGTTCGTGCATGTTCGTGCATGTTTTACAAAACAGATGAGTTTTCATAAATGAGAAGTGATATTTAAGAAATTCTTTCTTTGAAATTTTTATCTACATGTTTAGAAACTTTTCTCAAATTTTTACTATTTTTGGAGTTGATTTACTGTGCCCAATTGATTTTACAAAATCGTGTATGTCAGCAGTTTTTCAGAAACTGTAAATCTGTGTTCAAACATTTATTTCTCTCAACTGAGAAATGATTTTTTAGAAATTCTTTCTCTAACATGTTATTATACATGTCTATAACTTTTCTACAAAATTTCATATTTGTTGGAGCTGTTTTACTATTTTTAATTGATTTTACAAAACTGAAACACAGTGCTATAGTACCCACGGTCGACCGGTACGGTCGACCGCCCAACTCTCTGCTGTTACTGTAGCAACCGACCGTTACACAGTACGACTAGTTGCTGATTTGTGTTTTTAATGGTTTTTTGGGGTTTTTGGGGTTGGTTTCTTCAAGCCTATATATACCCCTTTGTCATAACTATTTTCTATCATCTAAGAGAGTTTTTAACCAAGTTTAAAAGAGTTTTAACAAGGGTTTTAGTTTGGTTTAAGTGTGTTTAAGAAGCTTTTAAGCATTTGGAAGTTTGAGTTTGAGAAATCAATTTCACAAGAGCTTGAGGAGATCATCTATTGGTGTTTGGGCATCAAACTATTCTCCTTCTACCTCTTAATCTATTGAGAAGTTTTCTAACTCTTTTCTCCAGCAATTTTATTATTGATTTTCATATTCTTATTATTGCTAGTTTGCTATTTGAGTTAGATTTGATTTTATCTCATTGTTACACACACCCACTTGAGTTTATTGTATTTACATTCATAATATATTTTGGGTTGGTGAGAGTTGTAACAATTGAGTGTGAGCTTTCATTGTGTTCTCATCCATAGTAGAGAACAAACATTTATTTTATTGAGCCTTATTGTGAGATTCACTTTGTAATACACTTGTACACCGAGAGAAGTGTGTGGCGAGAGTCGGGGATCGTCCTAAGAGGAGTGGCGTCAGTTGGCGAACCTAGGGAGAGGTTGTAACCGAGCACTTGAGGGAGACACGTCTAGTTCAATACTTGAGAGGGTATAGAGTGGGATTGCAAGAGTGGTGATTGTAAAGTTTTCGGTTAGCTAGAAAACCGAGTGTAAGGTGTAAACGTTATTCGGGTAAACGTAGAAAACCCGGTTGTGATAGTGGATTTCTCCCCGGGAGTGGGGAGCGGAGACGTAAGACGGAAGGTCCGAACTTCGTGATCATATCTTGTGTTTGAGTGTGCTTTGGCGTTGTTTTCGCCAAAAGTTGGTTTCGTTGTCGAATTCATTATATCTTCGGTCGATTACAATAAACTCAAAGAAAACAGCCTTTTTATAAGACTCTTTTACACAACAAAAAGAAAATTACAACTCTTGAGAAAATAAACGCAGGATCGTTGTTTGGATCACTGCTTTCGTGGGATCTTTGCCTGTGCCGGGAGCGCTTTGACTCGTGGACCACCAAATCACAGATTCTGATTGAACCGTGAGGGGTTTATGATTCTGACTTCGTTTATCGAAGTGAGAAATTGAAACGATATCTTATCGATGTAAGATAGTCGTTCTTCTTGAAATCAAGTCAAAGCCTGATTATCAAGGATTGGCCGTAAGATCAGCACCTCTGCTCTCTGGATTGCTCTGAAATGCTCCCTATGATCAGCCTCTCCCCCCCATTTGTGGACCTCTCGTTCATGGAACGAATCGAGAGGGGATTTTGGCTTTGGTCCTAACTGTTTAAAGGTTTGACCAAGATGGGAATTTGAGACGATCCTAACTGTTTAAAGGTTTGATCGTTCAATTTGTGGACCTCTCGTTCATGGAACGAATCGAGAGGGGATTTTGGCTTTGGTCCTAACTGTTTAAAGGTTTGACCAAGATGGGAATTTGAGACGATCCTAACTGTTTAAAGGTTTGATCGTTCAATTTGTGGACCTCTCGTTCATGGAACGAATCGAGAGGGGATTTTGGCTTTGGTCCTAACTGTTTAAAGGTTTGACCAAGATGGGAATTTGAGACGATCCTAACTGTTTAAAGGTTTGATCGTTCAATTTGTGGACCTCTCGTTCATGGAACGAATCGAGAGGGGATTTTGGCTTTGGTCCTAACTGTTTAAAGGTTTGACCAAGATGGGAATTTGAGACGATCCTAACTGTTTAAAGGTTTGATCGTTCAATTTGTGGACCTCTCGTTCATGGAACGAATCGAGAGGGGATTTTGGCTTTGGTCCTAACTGTTTAAAGGTTTGACCAAGATGGGAATTTGAGACGATCCTAACTGTTTAAAGGTTTGATCGTTCAATTTGTGGACCTCTCGTTCATGGAACGAATCGAGAGGGGATTTTGGCTTTGGTCCTAACTGTTTAAAGGTTTGACCAAGATGGGAATTTGAGACGATCCTAACTGTTTAAAGGTTTGATCGTTCAATTTGTGGACCTCTCGTTCATGGAACGAATCGAGAGGGGATTTTGGCTTTGGTCCTAACTGTTTAAAGGTTTGACCAAGATGGGAATTTGAGACGATCCTAACTGTTTAAAGGTTTGATCGTTCAATTTGTGGACCTCTCGTTCATGGAACGAATCGAGAGGGGATTTTGGCTTTGGTCCTAACTGTTTAAAGGTTTGACCAAGATGGGAATTTGAGACGATCCTAACTGTTTAAAGGTTTGATCGTTCAATTTGTGGACCTCTCGTTCATGGAACGAATCGAGAGGGGATTTTGGCTTTGGTCCTAACTGTTTAAAGGTTTGACCAAGATGGGAATTTGAGACGATCCTAACTGTTTAAAGGTTTGATCGTTCAATTTGTGGACCTCTCGTTCATGGAACGAATCGAGAGGGGATTTTGGCTTTGGTCCTAACTGTTTAAAGGTTTGACCAAGATGGGAATTTGAGACGATCCTAACTGTTTAAAGGTTTGATCGTTCAATTTGTGGACCTCTCGTTCATGGAACGAATCGAGAGGGGATTTTGGCTTTGGTCCTAACTGTTTAAAGGTTTGACCAAGATGGGAATTTGAGACGATCCTAACTGTTTAAAGGTTTGATCGTTCAATTTGTGGACCTCTCGTTCATGGAACGAATCGAGAGGGGATTTTGGCTTTGGTCCTAACTGTTTAAAGGTTTGACCAAGATGGGAATTTGAGACGATCCTAACTGTTTAAAGGTTTGATCATTCAATTTGTGGACCTCTCGTTCATGGAACGAGTCGAGAGGGGATTTTGGCTTTGGTCCTAACTGTTTAAAGGTTTGACCAAAATGGGAATTTGAGACGATCCTAACTGTTTAAAGGTTTGATCGTTCAATTTGTGGACCTCTCGTTCATGGAACGAATCGAGAGGGGATTTTGGTTTTGGTCCTAACTGTTTAAAGGTTTGACCAAATGGGAATTTGAGACGATCCTAACTGTTTAAAGGTTTGATCGTTCAATTTGTGGACCTCTCGTTCATGGAACGAATCAAGAGGGGATTTTGGCTTTGGTCCTAACTGTTTAAAGGTTTGACCAAGATGGGAATTTGAGACGATCCTAACTGTTTAAAGGTTTGATCGTTCAATTTGTGGACCTCTCGTTCATGGAACGAATCGAGAGGAGATTTTGGCTTTGGTCCTAACTGTTTGAAGGTTTGACCAAGATGGGAATTTGAGACGATCCTAACTGTTTAAAGGTTTGATCGTTCAATTTGTGGACCTCTCGTTCATGGAACGAATCGAGAGGGGATTTTGGCTTCGGTCCTAACTGTTTAAAGGTTTGACCAAATGGGTTTTGTGAGGGAAGATTGATCTAACGAAGTGATCGAATCTCATCTCAGCAAAAGAGTGTTCGAAAATCATAATAGGAGCTTAGTATTTATCATTCTGTCCATAATAATCGGGTTATCCCTAAGAATATTATATTTAACATTCTTTCGGGAACTTCCGTTACATGAACCACCCACCCCCACCCCAGCTTTCTTTGTAAAACTGGGTATAACGAGGAGTACGTTAACCTCAGTCATATGTTCGGGTTATCCTTAAGAATATAGGATTCTCCAGGAACTTCCCGTTAAGGAAAGGAAATAGTTTAGACTCATATACCTTTTGGAGTATCGAGGAGCAGTTTATACTCGTATACTTTTCGGAGTGAGGGGAAACAGTTTATACTCGTGTACCCAATGGAGTTAGGGAAAACAGTTTAAACTCGTGTATCCGATGGAGTATTCTGGTCATCTTTACTCGACTTCTTTCGCTGTTATGACACCGGAGTCAATTAAGGCTTGGATTTTGTTTTTGAGTCCAAAGCAAATTTCGGTGGGATGAAGAATCCTTCTGTGGTACGCACAGTAATTTGGATCCGTAATCATCTTAGCTCCATCCTGATCTTTAATAGGTGGTAGCTCGATTTTGTCATTAGCGAGGAGGTATTCCAATATGGCTGGAGCTTCATCCTCTTCGAATGAATATTCTTTTTGAAACTTCGGATCGAAAGTTGCGTTCCCAATGATTGCAGATGTCATTTGTTGGCCTTTCTCAGCTTCCTTTCTTTTAAGAAAGTGTTCAGCTTGTTCGCCACGAAATTTTAACTCCTTCCAAGTTGTGGACGGCTCAACCCCCAAAGCTTCCAAGACATCGATGGAGAGGTTATTGTGGCATGTTTGCAGGATGAACTCCTCTGTAATAGGATCTCTGCAATTCATCGCCATGTTACGGAAACGCTTGACAAAATTGTCGACTGACTCTCCGTCTTTTTGCTTCTCATCCAAAAGGATTCCGATTGACACTTCGGTGTCATCATCGAAGAAGTTGCTGAGGAACAGACTTTCCATGTCATCCCAGCAATTGATGCTCCCTGGCTTGAGCCGTCGGTACCAATCGAAGACGGGCCCACGAAGGGTGCCAACGAATGACCGGATCATTAAGGCCTCGTTTCCAGAGATTATGCCCAAATGAGACTTGAAATAAATCAAGTGTTGAATCGGCGAACTCTTCCCTTCAAACGGTGTGAAGTTAATCAGATTGAATTTGGTCGGGTATGGTATTGAATCCCATTCCCTCGGATAAGGACATGGAATACCCGTCTTCTTAACTTCTTGAGCCGTCATCAAAGCATTGATTTTGTCTTCAAGTTTTTGCATTTTCCCGTCATCGTCTTCATTTCTTTCTGAATGATGTCGAGTAAAGATAATTGGACCACCCCCAGTGAGAGGTGCTATTGAACCACCCCCAATATCGTTATTGGGAGGATCCGTTAAACCACCCCCAGCGTTATTGTCATTGGGAGGTGTATCAGCCATAATGACTTCATCCACCTCTGGATCACTGTCCTCTACAACATTCCGAGTGTGGTGGCTGGATTCAAGTCGCTGATTGGACTCAGGAGGTTGAGGCTGTTGAGTTAACAGTTCTCTCATTTGTTGGATAGCCAACTTCATTTCTGTCTTCACTTCAGCTCTAATTTCTTCACGTTGTTTGGCTAGAGCTTCCTGAAGTATTTGAGTGAACTGATCAGCAGTGATTGTGAATACTTCTCTGATTTGTCCTGTGCTAGACATTGTATCATCAGAAGCGATTGCAGAATAAGTGTCCGAGAATTCATCCTCCGAGGACATTCCTTCTTGCATTCTCTTGTAGTCTCTGCGTCTGATAGCTCCTAATTGGAGTCGAGACATCCTTTGAGCAATTCTTGGATTGACTTTTCCTTTCGGGGAAAAGTCGGGATTTGAGTCACTTGAATGCTGTTTAGACTTTCTTCTATCAGCTACGTTGATGGTGACTTCAGGGAATTCATCATTTTGGGCAGCTGATTTTCTTTTGCGGAAATGTCTCAGCTTAGGCTTTGATAATGCAGAGACTTTTCGTGGGATGATTTCTCGTTTGAAACAGTCACATTCTGATAATGCTGTTTTGACGAGTCGTGCACAGGAACAACGAGAGTTTATCTCTCGAATAACTCTCTTTCGAAAATTATTCACAACCTCAACTTGATAATACGATTCATCGGTATGATTGCCAAAAAATCGTATCGTCTGTTGGTATGATCTCCCAGGTATGACGATATCATTTGGTGAATGCGTCTTCTTCTGGGGGTGTAAAACCTTGTTGGCATTCTCAGGACAATTTATTTTTGTCTTTAAGCGATCCAAGGTTATGTCGGGAGTCGCACGTTTAGAACCACCCCCTTGTGGGTATGGAGTCTTAACGGGCTCCGAATGCTGATTTTGCATAAGTCCAGACTTCAGAATCCAAACTTGGCGGAGTTTTGGTGATTCTTTGGTCACCGTTTCCTTCCTCCTTTCTCGTCTTTGTTGTAAGAGAGCACGGGCATGAACAACGTTTGCACGACGTTTTTGTATACGTTCTTGGAGGGTCGAACGAGCCCTTTTGACGAGTGTCCATTCCTCCGTTGTGAATTGTGCAGAAACGTGAGTAGTTCGTCGTTGCGTTGAACAAACCACTTGTTGTTTCCTCGACTCTAAGTCCGCATAATAACGAACTCCGTCGGTTTGTTCAAATGCCTTAGCTATTTGACGAGCACGACGCTGACGCTGTCTCTGACGAGCTCTTTTCGTCAATGTCGTCGGGCTTTGATTCGATGACTCTTCAATTAGATAAGAGCCATTTTGAGCAGAGATGTTGCGAGTGAAATTCTCAGCAAAAATCAAGCGAGAGTCTTCATTTTGTGCCTTCTTTGGCATGCAACTCTTCCTCAATTGTGAGATCCTCTTGTACTTGCGAGATAATGAAGATCTTGAAGAGGATGATGAGAGATATTCCTCAAACTTGGTCTGGTCGAATTCGTATTCGACCATGGATTCAACTGGAATCTTGATCGGCTGCGACACGACGGTCTCGGCAGCGAGACCGTTGGCTCCCACTGTGGTCGCCAGCTTGTTTGCGTCAAAAGTTGGTTTCGTTGTGGAATTCATTATATCTTCGGTCGATTACAACAAATTCAAAAGAGATAGTCTTTTTATAAGACTTCTTTTACACAACAAAAGGAAAATTACAACTCTTGAGAAACAAACGCAGGATCATTGTTTGGATCACTGCTTGCGTGGGATCTTTGCCTGTGCCGGGAGCGCTTTGACTCGTGGACCACCAAATCACAGATTCTGATTGAACCGTGAGGGGTTTAATGATTCTTCCTTCGTTTATCGAAGTAAGAATTTGAAGCGAATATCTTATCGATGTAAGATGTTCACTCTTCCAAAGATCAAGTGGGGCGAGACAGTGAAAACTGTCTCGCGGGGGCGAGACAGTGAAAACTGTCTCGCCTGGGCGAGACAGTAAAAGTCTGTCTCGCCGGGCGAGACAGTAAAGACTGTCTCGCCAGGTGAGACAGTAAAGACTGTCTCGCCTGTGAGACAGTCTATACTTGTGTTCTTTTGCCTTTTTGGATGATTTCCTCTTGAGCTGTATTTGGATATCTTTCAGCATTTTTTGACACCTACAGGCGTTTATTTATACTTGTGTTTATATTTCTTGTCGCCATTGTCATTAGCTCATTATTTATATGATCCACTATCTAGTTCATATTATTTACTCTTGTGTTAGTTTACATATCCTTGCATATATCATATTGTATATCTCTTTGGTAGGATATATCACATTGTGTTAGTTTTATATCCTTGCACATACATTACCTATGTCTCTTTGTTAGGATATATCTTGTTGTTCATATTGCTTATCCTAGCTCATATAACTTGTTGTATTTCATACTTGCTAGGATAACTTGTTAATTAATATTTAATTAGCATATAATCGGATTAGATTAGCATAAGACCCTAATCACCCCCCCTCTAGGGTCTAACAAGCTCACGGAAAGCTCTCTGGAGAAAGCTATTTATATTCACCTATAGCTGATGGAACTTAGAGAAATGAGACTTCATTGTACTTTTGAATCTTGGCTCAAAGCAGAAAGAAATTATTAGAAAGTTAGATAAGCCTGGTAAGCTCACGGAAAGCTCTCTGAAGAAAGCATTTATATTCACCCACAGCTGATGGCACTTAGAGAAATAACAATGGGAAATAGATATCAACGTTAACATTCAAAAGGTTGATGCTATTATATGGGAAGAATCCAGAAATATAAACATTCAAAATGTTGATACTATGATCTTCTAGTTTATGACAAAAATGGGACTTGAAGGTGCTAGGAGGCTGATTGGAGGGAGAGGGTGTGTAATGATCATGAATTTTCGATACTAGTTTAAATAAATTTTCTGATATTTTAAAATATTAAATTATTATTTTTAAAAGAGTGTTTATATTTTATAGATTCTCTAGAATCTTCTATGCTTTTTTTAAAATGTATAATAATAGTGGTTATTAATATTTGGTTAATTATTATGATAAATGTTGATATTATTAAGTACATAGTATTAATATTTCATTGTCATACTATCTCACATTAATCACATGCATATTCTCTCCCTCTCCTCTCCCATAATCACGCTATATTGATTTCCTTTCTTATTTCCCTCTCATAATTACGTTCTCTCTTTCCAATCAATCATCTCACAACTTACTCACTTTCACACATTTTCTCTCTCTTATTATTTTCTCGGTCCTCACGTTCTCAATTCACCCTCACATCAGCCATCATCTCTTATTTTTCTCTCTCTAACTCAAAGAATCTCTCTTTACCTCTCTCCTCCGTTTCTCTCTCCCCAACCTCAGATCTTATCTCCTCTTCATCTCTCTCTCCCTCTCTTCATCTCTCTAAGCCGACACCCACAACTCCTCCGCCACCTCGCCGTCGATGCCGCCTCGGGCCATCACGCCTCTCCCAACCAACGTCCGCTCGAACCCTCAGCCACGACCACTCCGCGAAAAACAAAGCCCACAATGACAGTCCTACATCTCAGCCTTACTTCACCCGTCCCCTCAAGCTACAAAGATCAGCACCACATCTACAACGAACCCACCCTGCATCAGAGGGGCGACACGCCATCAGAGCCGCCCCTCGAGCTCAGCCCGAGGTCAAAACCTAACCTCCGGCAGCCTGTCGCGTGAGGCCCCTCCTCGACTCCACCAACTTGCCAGCCCTTCCCTGAGATCATACACGCCACTGAACTCACCTCGACCAGCCTCCTCATCCCTCTCTGACCTTGCTCAGCTCCACCACCATCATAGAACCCCGATCTCCAACGTGCCCCGCCCTTCAACACCCTCAGCCGCCAACCCCCCGTTCAGATCCATGTCGCCCTTGCAGCTTACTCCACCTTCCCTACTCCGACGATTTGTGCTACCCTCAACCAGATCCGCCCAGACCATCAGCGCCGCCCTCCCTCGGATCTCCTCCAGATCCGGCCAGCCACAGTCGCCTTGACCGTCACTGCCCTCCTTTCCAACCCTTCAGTAACCAGCGACGCCGTCGACTGTTGCCCAAGCTCGTCGCGAACAGCCCCACCTTCGCGAGCATTTATTAGTATGTTCACATTGGTTTTGTTTTTTCTAAGAACAATATAATTCTATTTTGATATTTAAGCATTTATTCATATTATTAGGTTTGGAGTTTGAGTTACTAATTATATATGTTTTTGTTACATTATCCTGTATCATTAGTTATTATTCTTTTATAACTAATACAAAAGATAATTCTAAATAGCATTATGGGTATTCATGATATTCACTCATGGGTTGTTAATAGTGCATTTGCATATTTACTGTTTATTGCTTCATTTTCGATATGTATTATTGTGTCATTATGGTAATATTCATTGTATATGCATCTTATTTTTCAGTATTTATTTTATAGTATTTTTAGATTTTTATGTCCTTTTATTGTGTTATTGGTGGTTGTTCATTCTCTATTCATTATTTTCGTTTATTTGTGTTGCATTTTACTTATTTATTCTTTTGTACTTACTATTCTCTTTTCATTATATTGTATTCATGTAAATTATTATATTTACGATGCATATTTTTTATAGTCATTTATCAACTTTGTCTAATCATGTTCTATTTCATGTATTATCAGTGTTTATGTTCACATGTCATTAACCATTCATGGTATGTTTATCTAAAATATATAGGTGTTTTTATTATACGAATTTATGTTGATTGTATTTATGTGATTTTTGACTACTATGCAATATATTGCTATATCTGAATTAATTTTATACAGTAACGATTATTATTGTTGTACCTTTTATTTCACCTTATGAATAATACTAATATTTCTAATTTATTATATTGTTTGTTGAATATATATATATAATTATATCCTTCCTATTATGTTTTATATAATATGTTTATTTTGAATCAATTGTTTACTTTTACGTTTATTTTTATCATATAATATTTTGTGACTATTTCCATCATAATTTATCTTGTTAGCATGATTAGTACTATGTGACTATTTCCATCATAATTTATCTTGTTAGCATGATTAGTACTATGAGTATTCAGACTTTTATATGCTTATTATTATGATTAGTACTATGAGTATTCAGACTTTTATATGCTTATTATTATGTATGTGTTTTCATTTTTAACGGCTATTATATATGATGATTTTATTTGCTATATTATATAAACATATTTAATATTTGACTTAGCATTGTATCTTGTATGATAATTATTTACTGTCATATGCTCTCAAAAATTATTGATTATAACTATAACTATTTTTATTGAATTTATCATCATGTTCTATCTTTACTGTTTGCTATTTTTTTATTATTATATCTATGTTTCTTACATGCATTTATGTTTTGACTGCTTTAAACATATGTTGCTATAATACTATCTTTAAATCGTTTAACATAGTTTTAAATTTTTATTTTTTGGAATTTGTGTGTCTTACTTGGTTGAATGTAATTTGTTAATTGTATTCATATGTTTGTTTGTAATTATACTTTTGTATATCTTGAATGTTTATTCTACTAACTGATTGTATGATATTCAATTGATTTAATTTTTATTATTTTCATTTCTCTTTATATTATCTATTATGTTTGTCTAAACTATATGTATGTTTGGTTCCTTGCTATTTTGTTTTACTTACATACTCTCAAATGTTTTTTTTTTGCTTTTGCTTATATATGATTCATATGATATTTGTATTGTGTTTTTATATTTTTATTTTATTTTATCATGTTTATCATCTGCTTATGCATGAGTAATTTATATTTTGTTAAGATCTTTTGTCTTTGATCTTCTTTATATTCTTCTTTTAATTATTTATATTATTGAGGTGATATACTTTATCACATGTTCTAGTGATTAACAATTGTTTGAATTACATATTTATATTTCATATTATATTTTTGTGTGATTATTTATTTGTTCTATTTTGCTAATTCTATGTTATTGATTATATTTTAACACTGTGATATGTTGTCTAATGATACTATATCAATAATATTATGTTGATACTATATTTTTCTATAATTGTATATTCGTTATTGACTTCTTTGTTATTAAACTATGTTGATGATACTTATATTTTTGTCTATGCCTAGATGTTGTGTTATTTTATAATTTGATACACATCAACTATTTTATTTACAATATAGATACTTCTTTATGCTTGTGCAATCTCTTTCAAATATATGTTCACTCTCTTTATGTTTAACTTACCTCATTCTTATTATTTATACTCATTACCTGCCTCAATGATATCTTTTGAAAATGATTGATCAAGTATATATGTACTTCCATACATGCCCTTTCAATTATATGTACTTCCATTAATTTTGATTGCATATTATACTTTTTAATTAATCATGCGATATTTTATTATGCTGCGTGTGATTTGCGTATTGTCTGATTTGTTTGTGTTAAAATTATATTATATTTATACGCTATGATTAATACTTGTGTATATTTATTAACCTTTTGATGAATTAGTTTAATGATTAATATTGGTTTTGTTTTGTTGTGGTTAATTTTGTGTGTAGTGTATTTTTTGTATTATTGTATTTGGCTACCTTTTTTATTTGTATGCTGAATCTCAGCTGTCACATCTTATATTTTGTGTCGTTATTATTTTACATTCTCCTTTATTTATGGATATCGTTCTATATCTGTCCTTGGGTTCTTTATAAATCATCCTTATTTTAATTCCGATGACGGAATTTGTTTTAAGCGGGGTAGAATGCAACGACCATGAATTTTGGTTAATTATTACTATAAACGTTACATAGTACTAATATTTCATTGTCACACTATCTCACATTAATCACATGCATATTCTCTCCCTCTCCCCTCCTATAATCATGACATATTAATTTCCTTCCTTATTTCCCTTTCATATTCATGTTCTCTCTCTCCGATCAATCATCTCACAGCTCACTCACTTTCACACATTTTCTCTCTCTCATTATTTTATTTGTCCCCACGTTCTCAATTCACCCTCACATCAGCCATCATCTCTCACTTTTCACTCTCTCTAACTCAAAGAATCTCTCTTTATCTCTCTCCTCCGTTTCTCTCTCCCTAGCCTCAGACTCATCTCCTCTTCATCTCTCTCTCTTTATGGGTTTTTCTTGGTTTCTTGGGTTGTTCTCTTCTACCCTTTATATACCTCATTACCTTAATTATTACTAACAACTAAGAAAAGTTTTAAACAAGTTTACAAGGGGTTTTAAAGTTTGTTTAGTGTGTTTACAAGTTTTGTTTGTGAAGAGATTTTCACAAGAGGAAGTTTGTTTAGTGTGTTTACAAGTTTTGTTTGTGAAGAGATTTTCACAAGAGGAAGAAGAGATCATCTTTGGTGTTTGAGCTTTAATCTCTCATCTCTCTTACTCTTTTCATCTTAGAGAAGTTTCACTAAACTCAATTCTAGCTTTATATTATTTATATTTGTTATTTATCTTTTCACTAAGCTAGATTTACAATTGAGTTTGGTTTTGTTATTGTTTATTGTTTCACACGCAACCATTAAGCTTATAGTATTATCACACATTGTGTAATTTGGGCTGTGGGTGTGATTGAGTGAGCTTACACTTAGTTCTCATCTTGTATTAGAGAACAAACTATTTATTATTGTGTTTATTGTGAGATACACTTTGTAATACACTTGTACACCGAGAGGAGTGTGTGGTGAGAGACGGGGTCCATTCCAAGAGGAGTGTCTTCGGTAGTAAAGCCTAGGAAGAGGCTATAAATCTGAGCACTTGAGAAAGGCGACACAGACTAGGCCAATACTTAGAGGGTGTAGAGTGTGATTGTAAGTGTGTGAGATTATAAAAGTTTTCAGTGAGCTAGAAAATCGATTGTGAGGTGTAAACATTTTGGGTGAAGGTTAAAAACCCATTGTGATAGTGGATTTTCCCTGGGAGTGGGGAGCAGAGACGTAAATCAGAATGACCGAACCCCGTGATCATCTTTGTGTGTTTGTGTTGATTATTTGCACACTATCTCATTTACAGTTTAGTTTATGTTTATATCGCTCTTGGTTTAATTACATATCCTTGCTCATATATTTTGTTGAATATCAATCTTGCTAGGTTATAATTGTTAATAAGTTTAAATTAGTATCAAATCAGATTAGATTAGCATATACCCTATTCACCCCCTCTGGGTTAATTTCATTAAGTATCAGAGCTTGATACTCTTTGATTTGTGGCTTAACCGCCTTGAGTTAAATATCCTTGTTCTTATATTTTTGCTAATCTAGTCTTGATAATTTTTATATTGCTTGCATAATATACCATGGATATACGCAGTTCACCTAGTTTAGATTATGTCATTAATGTTGCTCCTAGATTAGATGGTTTCCTTTATGCCCAATGGTGTGTTAGATTTAAATTATTTGTTAGATCTAGACATTTTGATTTGTGAGAAATTATCGATTGTGCTTATATTATGTCCACGTTAGAGAAATCCAAGTGGAGCAAAAATAATAAGAAAATATCTACAGTGAATAAGCTCTTGTTAGAATTTTTGCTTAACGCTTTTGACTCATCGTTTTCTAACAAGCTTGATTCATTTGATAGTGCTTACACATTGTGAAAATTCATAGAAGCACATTAAGGGAACTTGGAGGAGACCCGACGAGTTTTGGCGGCTTCCTCTTCAAGTTCTATTAGAGCATCATCATCATGCACACAACCACTAGGTAATAGCCCTAGTGTAGTAAGCGAGTTCGATTCCGATGATGAACTATCTATTAATGAACTCACATGTGCATATAAAAGATTAATGCATGACTACACTAAGTTGTATAAAAATTTTATTGATTTGAAAAGCAAGCATGTTGAACTAAAATCCGATCATGAGTTGTTAGAATCTAAGTTTGATACAATTTCTAATGAGAATATGATTCTCGAAGAGAATAATAAAAAATTAAAGTTGGATCATGATTCCTTAGTTTTAAAAGTTGCTAGCTTAATTCATGAGAAAGATAATACTATGTTAGAAGTAGAAAATATTAAAAATAAAGTTAGTTCTTTTGCTAACACTTATATATGTTCTACTTCTAA
Organism: Asparagus officinalis; assembly: GCF_001876935.1. NCBI lineage: Eukaryota > Viridiplantae > Streptophyta > Magnoliopsida > Asparagales > Asparagaceae > Asparagus > Asparagus officinalis. Next base: position 31,582,959 of record NC_033801.1, read on the forward strand.
TAACAATGCATTTGTGGAAGTAAATGAGTTGAATCATGTTAAGGACCGCATATTATCTTTAGATTCAATCCTTAAAACATGTATTGATAATAATAAGAAACTTTTAGATTTGTGTGCAAAGTCATGCGTTAATTCTTCCAAATCAAACACTCACTATGCACACATTTATAGCAAAGTTTATAAGTGTTCTATTTGCGGCCGAAAAGGTCATATTGCCAAATTTTTCTATGATGCATAAAAACCTACAATTAATAATCATATTGCACCTTGTGCATCCCATCAAGTTTCTTCATCATCATCATCACACACGCACACATGCACATAACATTCATTATAAGCATGCTAATGTGTTCAAGTGTGATTATTGTGGTCTCTTTGGCCATTTGGCAAAATTTTATTTTAATTTATAAAAGGTTTCATATTTGCCAAATATTTCTAAAAGACCACGTGTGTTTGAATGTAATCTTTGTAGTAGAGTTGGTCATTTGGCAAAATATTGTTTTGATTTGCAAAAATCTTCAATTTTGTAAAATGTTCCAAGAAGACCACTTTTGTTTAATGATGTTTCTCATTTGGAAAATGAATTTAAAAAACCATCTATGTTTGCAAATGATTCCCGTGCCCAACCACAAGGTCAAGACATATATTTTCAATATTTTCATTGCACATATTTTAATCAGAAGGGTCATTTGTACAATTATTGTTTTGACCGTGTTCGTGCACCAAATGCGCCCAAATGACATCATAACCCAAGGGCTTTGAGCTTTAATGAAAGGGTCATGTCTCTAAATTTGCCGACACCAAGAATGTTTTGGGTGTCAAAACAAAATTGATTGTATTTATTTTGTATTTTTAAATTTTTGGGTTTCATATTTTTTATAAACAATGTAAAATTGATAAGAATTTTAAAACCACTCATATTTTCTCTTTAAAAGAAAGTATTTTCATATATATATATATATATTTTTGGTATAATTTAGTTTGTACTTATGAGATCATTGTAAAACACTTTTATGATGATATTTATGTGTTTTGATCTTATGGATCGTTATTTGTGCTTTATAATATACCTTTATGTGATTAGTGTTTTATGTTTGCTCACATAATTATCATGCTTATATTTCTTTGTGATGCAAATATGGATTGAAACAAGCTCTAATAGCTTGGTATGATTGTTTATCTAGTTTTTCTTGTCAAAACGATATTATTGATATTGGTTTGTTTTATCATTAGTATAATTCTTTCAACCTTTGTGGATAAAACATATAAATGTTTTCACATTACTAGTTGCTTAATCACTTGTTCTTTAAAAATGATGATTTATAGATTAAGCACGTTTTAATGGTTTAGATTCTTGATTTCATTTGATTGTTTTGATTTTCATTTGGACTTTCATGTTTACCATGATTTTTATGGTTCTCATGTTTTGTTTCATTTGAAAATATCTTTCATGATTCTCATATTTTTTTCATTCATTTGATTTCATAAATATATACATATTGTTTTTATTGAGACACAATTTTCATAATAATATATATATATATATATATATATATTTTTTGGATTTATTGATTAAACATTTGATCTTTGATTTTTTGAATATTTTTGTTTTTGATATATATCTCATTGATATATTTACGTTTAAGACTCTTGTAACACTATTTCCTTTATGACATGTGTGTGTGTGTGTGTGTGTGTGTGTGTGTGTGTGTGTGTGTGTTTACTTGGTCTCTTTGCATGTGAGTTGTGATTAGTATATTCCATATCTATGCTTGCTCACATATGTTTGCCTTAGTATTTCATTTCATATATTCTATATGGCATTTTTGATAAGGGGAGTATTCCCTATAACTGTTTTATACTCACCGGCCTTATTTGTAAGGGGAACTTTAGCTCTCTTTATCCTTATTGATTTTTCCCATTTTGATGTTGACAAAGGGGGAGAAACAAGTATATTATGAGTATTTTTTTATTACTTACTATTAGTTTTATGCATGAGGATCCTAATTTGTATATTCATTTGATATCACGCATATTATATACCTTTTTGTGTATATTGTTTATCATCATCAAAGAGATTGTTAGGTCTCATGTTTATGAGTCTACGGTCTAATCTTATTTTGATAACTATCCCTAACATTATTTGTCTAGTGTTTGTATTTGTTTATTAGATATTCTAGACAAACATCAATGTTGGAGGTTAGACGGAATTGAGCTTAACGATGACATTTAATTCAGGTTGACAGAATACCGGAATGAAGCCAATGCAATTCAATGTCTAGATCCGATCAAGCTTCATCCGCAACCAAGTCGAGCTTAACGAATATCTATAGCTTGGGTATATTAGTTTAGGTTTATACTTTGTGTGTTCATACTTAGAGCTCAAATTATACACACACATTGCTTTTGTTTTCATTTTTTTCGTTTTCAAGTTTAAATCATATAATTATGAAACTAATAGTTATATACATATACATATATACTAGTTTCCAATTTATCAATTTTGTTTTGAGATAATGTGTTTAGCCATATAAATATGAAACAAATGGATATAGTTATATTTACACAAATTGTTTCATGTTTAAATATGAAACAAATGGATATAGTTATATTTACACAAATTGTTTCATGTTTATACATGCTTACAATGATTTCATCATTACACAAATTGTTTCATGTTTATACATGCTTACAATGATTTCATCAATATCAAGCTTTAACAAATTAATGAAATCGTGTTTATTTATAAAAATATGTGTTTATGGATTAAAGACTTAATTACACTATTTTATATCTTTTCCTAAGTCCATTAATCCGTTCAAATATGCAAGTTTGTTTGTCAAAAATATGTGTTGTTAAGTTTTCATGTTTTTGGACTATTTTACAAAATAATAAGTTTTTACAATTGGAAAGTGCAATTTGAAAAATTCTTTATGTAACATGTTCATTATTATGTTTATAAACATTTCCCAAAGTTTTATATTTTTTGGAATTTATTTGATAATTTTAAACCAAGTTTTAAGTTGAAATTTACTGTGCAAATCAGGTTGTGTGCATGATTGAGTCGACCCATGAACAGTGACAAGTTAACTCATGAAGTCCTGCACAGTTAGCATTTTAGTCTGATGAGTCGACCCATGAAGTCATGAGTCGACCCATACAGTCATGAGTCGACTCATGACCTGGATGAGTCAACCCATCAAGTGACTGTTGTATAGTAATGATTATTTTCTAGATTTTGCTGATTTTTTATTTTTTATGGGGTTTTCTTGGTTTCTTGGGCTGTTCTCTTCTACCATTTATATACCTCATTACCTTAGTTATTATTAACAACTAAGAAAAGTTTTAAACAAGTTTACAAGGGGTTTTAAAGTTTGTTTAGTGTGTTTACAAGTTTTGTTTGTAAAGAGATTTTCACAAGAGGAAGAAGAGATCATCTTTGGTGTTTGAGCTTTAATCTCTCATCTCTCTTACTCTTTTCATCTTAGAGAAGTTTCACTAAACTCAATTCTAGCTTTATATTATTTATATTTGTTATTTATCTTTTCACTAAGCTAGATTTACAATTGAGTTTGGTTTTGTTATTGTTTATTGTTTCACACACAACCATTGAGTTTATGGTATTATCACACATTGTGTAATTTGGGTTGTGGGTGTGATTGAGTGAGCTTGCACTTAGTTCTCATCTTGTATTAGAGAAAAAATCATTTGTTATTATGCTTATTGTGAGATATACTTTGTAATATACTTGTACACCAAGAGGAGTTTGTGGTGAGAGACGGGGTCGATTCCAAGAGGAGTGATGTCAGTAGTAAAGTCTAGGGAGAGGTTGTAAATCTGAGCCCTTGAGGAAGACGACACAGGTTAGGCCAACACTTAGAGGGTGTATAATGTGATTGTAAGTGTGTGAGATTGTGAAAGTTTTCGGTGAGCTAGAAAACCGATAGTGAGGTGTAAACGTTTTGGGTGAACGTTGAAAACCCGTTGTGATAGTGGATTCTCTACGGAGTGGGGAGCGGAGACGTAGGTCGGAAGGACCAAACTCCGTGATCATCTTTGTATGTTTGTGTTGATTATTTGCACACTATCTCATTTGCAGTTTAGTTATGTTTATATCGCCCTTGGTTCAATTGCATATCCTTACTTATATATTTTGTTGAATATCAATCTTGTTAGGATATAATTGTTAATAAGTTTAAATTGGCATTAAATCGGATTAAATTAGCATATACCTTATTCACCCCTCCTCTAGGTTAATTTCATGTATGAAGCAAATGATGCTTGAATAGAAAAGTATTTGGGGAAAGTCAAAGAACTACTGGGCAAGCTGGAAGAATTTTGTATTAACCAAGTCTCAAAAGCCCACAACGCCTGTGTTGATGCTTTGTACAAGTTGGGCTCCTCGAGCTGAGGGGCAGGATTGTTAGGTCTTATATTTATGAGCCTATTGTCTAATTTAGTTTTGATGATTAACAAACAATTCCTAACATCATTTTCGAGTATTTGCATTTGCTTGTTAGGTATTGATACGGGTGTATCTTCTCTTCAGGAGCTTAGCGATCCTCATTGGAGCTTGAGGATAGGTGATTCTCATGGTATCTTGAGAATAGTGTAGAGGAGTCGTGGACAGAGTTGTTGGAAGCAGCGAAGTCGAAGGATTCATCGGAACACGAGAAAAATAGTTTTACTGTTTCACGGTAGACCACAAGTGTCATGACAGTCGACCACGAATGTGCACAGCTCTGAGGATTCGGTTGAACTGAGTCACGGTCGACCGCGATGGGTGCGACGGTTGATCGCTAACGGGGGGCCGCCCGCCAAAACCCTGTAACTTATTTAAGTCTCGGGTGTTGGCCGCGGTCGACCGCGCCTGGCTCTACGGTCGACCGCAAGTCGGGTTATAGCCTGAGATGGTTTTCCTGCACTGTTTAGGATTTCTATTTTGTATAAATAGAAACACGACTTTTCTAGGTTAGATTACTCAGATTGTAATCAGAAAAGAGATCAGGGAGGTTGTTCTTTGATCTAGAGAGATTGTGAGAGAGAATTGTAATCCAATTGATTCTCATAATCTAGAGAAGGTATTTTCCTTCGCCCAAATTATTATATTGTGTTCTTCTATCGTTTTCTTCTCAACCCACTCTTGATAATTCCGCGATCAAGAGTGCTCACTCGGCAACTCGTACCAAGTTGGTATCAGAGCCACCTAGATCATGTGGAGAGGGAACCTGTGTATGGTCCTTACTCGCTCACAGTACAAGAAACTTGGCGAGATCCTTATTTCATTGGAAGGAGTCTAGAAATTAAGGAAGGAGAAGATGACTGAAGTAGATAATTCAGCAAGACTTGATGCCATGGAAAAGCAGATCGAGACGATCGGGACGACTCTCACTCAACTCGTGGGTCTCATCAACAGAGTAGGCAAAAAAGAGGAATCTTCTTCGAAGGGTATGAAGAAACTCATCGAATCCGACGAAGAGAGCGAGAAATCTGATTCAGATGGGGAGACTGAGATTGTCAAGACTGTTGGACATCAAGAGGGTAAGAATAATTATCAGAATCTGAAGATTGACTTCAAGGTTGAGATTCCTGTTTATGATGGGAGTATCAATGTGGAGAAGCTTGATGATTAGATCGAACGTATGAAGATATATTTCACTCTCTATGGATATTCGTCCAAGGAGAAGATAGTGTTCGCGACGTTGAAGCTTTCGGTGCACGCGTTGACGTGGTGGAAATCCTATTGCAAACAGGAGAAGAAGGTGGTGTCGTGGAATAAGTTCAAGGAGCTACTTCGGAAACAATTCTATCCAGTGGGGTTCCTTGAGGAGCGTTGGTACAAGTGGTATGGCTTGCACCAAAAGTTTAATCAGACCGTTCAGGAGTACACGACGGAGTTCCAGCAGCATGCGATGGTTCTAAACATCGCAACAGAGTAATACTCCATCTTCATGAAGTACATGGCGGGTCTGAATGACTACATTTGGAAAGAGATGAAGCTGTTTTCGGTTGAGACGATCGCAGAGGCGAGCATGAAGGCCATTGCCATTGAGAGCAGGCAGAAGAAGGGCAACGAGACAAAGGGGGATTCTAAACCATCGGGGAGCAAGATGGGTGGCTCTCAATCTAAGGATGAGAAGAAGAAGGGTGACTCGGGGAAGGCAGGATTGACATGCAATCACTGCAAACAGACAGGGCACGTGGCTGATCGTTGCTGAGATAAGTATCATCATCTGAAGCCGAAAGGGTTAAAGAAGAAGGAGGAGAAGAAGGCTTACGTGATAGCACAGGGTCAGAAGGAGGTCCCGGGATGACTGAACCCAACAGCAGTCTCAACCTTATGACGGGGAAGCATGCCACTAAAGAAGATGACGACCCAATGGAGCAGCTCTTTGTTCTGAAGTTGCAGGTCCAGACCAGTTTGGTGGATGCTATTTGATGCGGCATAATTATGTACCAAAACTGCAAGTGCATAATTGATCAAGTTATAGTATAAAAAATATCGATCCCACGAGGAAGGTGATTTTAAGAGATTATTAGAAATGGTTCGTATGTTTTGTGCATGACAATTAGGAATAAAGAATAAGTGTGATTGTGATGAGTGATTGTTGTGAATGTATGCAAAAGATAATAAATTGAATTTTAAAGGAGAGAAGGAAGAATCAAAGAATAAATGAAATCACAAGGCAAGAAAGAAGAATGAATAAAATCAAGAAATAAAACTAAGAATGAAAAGAAAATTTAAGAAAGTCAAGATGGAGGATTCAAAAGAGGTAAGAAATCTAGAATATAATCCATTAACCAATTTCAATTACAAAATATAAACTATTCTCTTTTTCTCATATTTCAACTGAGATTTATTAAGCATAGATTATCAAACCATTTAAGGAAAGTATAACCTATCAAATTATCATCTAAGTCAAAATTACTATTAAAATCTAAACTACAAAATATATTACAAAAATTAAATGCAAGAAAATAAATCTACTCTACAAATTAAAATGTAAAAAGAAATAAAAAGACAAGAAAATAAATCTACACTTTAAGCATGAATTTAAATCTAACTAATAAGCAATAATAAAGAAATTACTAAAAAGAAATAAAAGAGAGAAAAAATGCAAACCTTCAAATTGCACTTCATCTCCATCCTCATCATTCAACAAAGAGGAGAAAGAACAAATTTAAAGAGGAGAAAATTATTATTATTAATTGCAACTAAAGTTATAATTTTTGGAAGGCCTTCTCAATTAAGAGTAGCCATCCTCTCCAAAAAGAGTTATAAAATTTTTCACCCCCTCAACCCCTCACTCTCTACCCTTATTTATAGTAATCATCAATGAATATGAGCCATTGGATTTGTCTTGAGCCCCAAGCAAAGCAATCTCCACCTTTGAATTTGTTTTTTGTTCTTCTCTAGCCCAACATAGGAGGTCCAATTGATTTTCAAAAATAAGTCCGGTTCATGAGAGAAAATGAAAATACTATCTCAGCAGCAAGGTCCGGTCTCAACAAGTCCAAAGGATTCATTTGATTTTCAAAAATGAATAGCTGCAGCAAGTTTTTGGCCCATTGGAGCTTCCCTTGATGATTTTCCAAAATGAAAATGAAAAGCTAAACAAGTCCTGCCCATTGAGGCTTTGCAGCACCGGTCCATGGAATATGATTTTCAAAATAAAAAAAATCAAAGTCCAATGTTGCTACAGGTCCGCCCAATTGGCTTCATTTGATCTCCGACCCATTTGATTTTTAGCTGCAGCACCAGTTCAGTCTCCATTGGGGAAAAATAAAACTCCAGGTCTGGAGTCCGATCCTATGCATTATAATTTTTCAAATTCACATCTCCAACAGCCAAGTTCGGTCCATGAGAGCTCATTTGTTGATGGGCTTTGGGCCTTCAAGCTTGAGAAAAAATAGGAGGAGCTGCCATGGATGTTTTGGGTTTTTAAAATCAAATATTTCACTTTGGCTTCTTGAATTTCTTTTATTTCTTCATTTACTCAAGGGCCTTTGTTGAGAGATGGGATTTTTGGGATTTATTCTTTATTAACCTGCAATTAAAGATAAAAGCAATTATTAGTGGTATATTTATTCATATAAAATAGATAATGAGGGTATAAAATTATAATAAAATGTGATTATCAAATACCCCCACACCTAAACTTTTGCTAGTCCTCTAGCAAATAAAATAAAAAGAAAATCCTAACTCACTTTCGCAGGAATCGCGGTTGTATTTAGCGCATACAACAAGCCTTTAAACCCCTAGGTTACCATAGTGGACGAGTTGTAGTCTCGTGAGGGTTTGAAGTGAATATACCCACAAAATTCAGTCAACTTGCCAAGTTAAATAAGTCAAAAAATAACAGATTTTCATTGATATATTTAAACATTCTAATTGAAGCTAGTTAATAATCAAGAAAACGTTTTTATATATAACTCCAATGTAAATCCCCTAGAAAATCTTTTTCATTATAGCAATACAAAACCAAGTCAAATCTTAGAAAAAGAGTTTTTTTTCCTTTTTTTTCTTTTTGGTGCCATTTTTCGCACTCTTCTTTTATAAGGTTAGTTTTTTTTAATATATATATGTGTAAGTATATATAGTCTTGAAAAAAAATGTGTAAATCAAGATAACTTGAAAAAAAATATTTTCAACTCTAATTTAAGCATGCAGAAATTTCATTATTTTTAATTAAAAATCTAAGGTAAGACTTAAGTAAAGTATACTAGTTGAAAAATTATTTCTTAAGAATTTTATTTGGAGTTATCATAAAAGGTGAACTTGAATATGTCACTAACTAAGAATTAGAAAATTTAAAATCTATCAATTTGATTAATTATTACTTAACTCTATTAATTTGGCAGGTGACGATATTTTTATAAATTTTTTTAACAAAAAGAAAGAAAAATATAACTAAAAAGGTAAAATAAAGAGGAAAATATGTATTTCTCAACCCCACACCTAAATTTTTGCATTGTCCTCAATGCAAATTCGCTGAAGCACAAAGTAAAGCAGATAAAATTGAAGAACTTACAGTTGTTCGGTTGACAATGATGATAAGGATCTGCAATTACTGTTAGTATGAGGATGAAGAAATAAAATAAGAGGAAAATTGTAAGTAATTTTTTTTAACCTATGTTACTTATTCAAATTTTTGTTATGTTTTTTTTATAAGAAACAAAAGAACTTTTTTTTAAGAAACAAAAGAAAAATTAGTTTTTTTTTTACAGATAATGAGGTTCATGAAGAACCAACACCTCTTCTTCTCCGAGCGTAGAAAATTCTAAAAATGGTTTCAGACGTTGACCATTTATTTTAAAAATATTACCATTTTTAGGATTTTCTATCTTGACAGCTCCATGTGGAAAAACTTGTTTAACAAAAATTGGACCTGTCCATCTAGATCTTAATTTTCCCGGAAAAAGATACAATTTTAAATTGTACAATAAAACTTTCTGTCCTGGAGAGAAATTTTTTTCGCAAAATTGATTTGTCATGAAAACTTTTTGTTTTCTCTTTGTAAAATTTTGAGTTTATGTATGCATCATTCCGAATTTCTTCCAACTCATTTATTTGGAGCAATCTGTTCTTACCTGCTGAGTCTGAGTCAAAATTCAAATGTTTTATTGCCCACATTGCTCGATGTTCCAACTCTACTGGTAGGTGACAAGCTTTTCCGAATACTAATCTGTATGGTGACATCCCCAAATTGGCCTTGAAAGCAGTTCTATATGCCCACAGAGCATCACACAATTTTACAGACCAATCTTTTCTGTTATGGTTAACTGTTTTTTCTAAGATTTGTTTGATCTGCTTGTTTGTGACCTCTACTTGTCCACTGGTTTGGGGGTGATAAGGAGTTGATAATTTGTGTGTGATTGAATATTTCCTCATCAAAGCCTCGAAAGAACGGTTACAGAAATGTGTACCGTTATCACTGATGATCGATTGAGATACTTCAAACCGGGCAAAAATGTTCTCTTTCAAAAACTTGACAACGACCTTGTTGTTATTAGTTTTGCAAGCTACCGCCTCAACCCATTTTGACATGTATTCAACGGCTACTAGAATGTAGACATTTCCAAAGGAATTTGGAAATGGTCCCATGAAATCGATACCCCACAGATCAAAAAGTTCAACCGATAAGATGGGTTGTAAGGGCATCATATTTCTTCTAGCGACCTTCCCTAAAAGCTGACAGCGGTTACAGGTTTTGTAAAACTCGAATGAATCCTTGAAGAGAGTGGGCCAATACAGTCCAGATTGGAGAACTTTTTTAGCTTTTTTCTCGGGCCAAAGTGACCCCCACAGGCTTGCTCATGACAAAAGGATAGAACACTCCTAGTTTCTTCAGTGGGAACACACCTCCTAAAGATCTGATCAGGATAGTATTTGAACAGATATGGATCATCCTAGTAAAAGTATTTTACTTGGGAGAGAAAACAGGATCTATCATGTTTGGACCAATGAGAAGGGATCTGGTTCATGACTATATAATTCACAATGTCAGCGAACCATGGGAAAGATTGGATTTGTAGGAGTTGTTCATCAGGGAAATGCTCATTGATCAGAATGGTTGATGTTGGTGCGTTTGGTAGTCAAGAAAGGTGATATGCTACGGGGTTCTCTGTTCCCCTTCTGTCAAGAATTTGAATGTCAAACTCTTTAAGAAGGAGAATCCATCTAATGACCCGTGCTTTAGCATCCTTTTTTGTCAAAAGATACTTTAGTGCGTCATGATCTGTGAAAACTTTGGTTAAGGAACCGATGAGGTAGGACCTGAATTTTTCTAAGGCAAAGACTACAGCTAAAAACTCTTTCTCTGTGACAGAGTAGTTTTGCTGGGCATCATTCAGAGTCCTACTAGCGTAGTAGATCACATGCTTATTTCCATCAAACCGTTGTCCTAAAACAGCACCGATCGCAGAATCAGATGCATCACACATCAGTTCGAAGGGTAAGGTCCAGTCCGGTGCATGAATGATAGGAGCTGTGGTTAGCTCCTTTTTCAGATATTCAAAAGCTTTGAGGCAGTCGGGAGAGAAGACAAATGATGTATCCTTGGCTAAGAGATTGGTCAAGGGTCTAGCAATCTTGCTGAAATCCTTGATGAAACGTCGGTAAAAACCAGCATGACCAAGAAATGATCTGATATCTTTGACAGTTTTGGGAGGAGGGAGATTGGAAATGAGATCTACCTTAGCTTTGTCCAATTCGATTCCCCTATTGGAAACTATATGTCCTAAGACAATGCCTTGTTTGACCATGAAATGATATTTCTCCCAATTGAGAGTCATATTTTTCTCCCTACACCGTTCTAGGACCAGTTTAAGATGATGCAAACATTGGGAAAAAGTATCAGCAAAAATGGAAAAGTCATCCATAAAAATTTTGAGAAATTGCTCTACCATGTCAGAAAAATACTGATCATGCAACGTTGGAATGTGGCCGGTGCGTTGCACAGGCCAAAAGGCATGCGTCTGTATGTGAATGTTCCATACGGGCAAGTGAAGGTGGTTTTCTCCTGATCTTCTGGAGCGATAGGGATCTGATTATAACCTGAATATCCATCTAGGAAACAATAGAACTCGTGTCCTACTAAATGCTCTAACATTTGGTCAATGAAAGGAAGAGGGAAGTGATCTTTTCGAGTGGCTAAGTTAAGTTTTCTATAGTCAATACAGACTCGCCATCCAGTTTGGATTCGAGTGGGAATCAGCTCATTAGCCTCATTTTAGATCACGGTGATCCCAGATTTCTTTGGAACAACTTGGACTGGACTCACCCATGAACTATCAGAAATGGAATAAATGATCCCATGATCGAGACATTTCAGAATGTCTTTCCTAACGGCTTCTTTCATCATTGGGTTTAACCTACGTTGAGCATCTCTAGTAGGTTTGGCATCATCTATCAAATGGATTCGGTGTTGAACAATGGTTGGACTAATCCCTTTGATATCAGCCATGGTCCATCCAATGACTTCCCTATTCTCTCTTAAAACAGCTAAGAGAGCTTCCTTTTGACCGATAGTCAACTCAGAAGAAATGATAACTGGTAAAGACTCGTTCTCCCCAAAGTAGGCATACTCTAGATTTTTGGGTAGAGGTTTGAGCTCTAACTTAGGGGGTTCCTCCACAGATGGGTGAAGCTGGACTCGGGGTTCTATCTCTAAAGGTTCTCATTACCAGCCAACAGCAAAAACATGATTGACCAGCGGTTCTATCTCAAGTTCGTCATCAGAAAGCTCCTCAATCATTAAATCAGATGCATTTGAATCAGACTCACACTCTCCCTCTTGTTATTCACTGGATATTCCTTGAATGAAATTCACTTCCATGGGTTCATCAGATGGATCACTAGGCTGTCTCCCTAAGTTGAAGATATTGAGGTCAACAGTCATATTCCCAAAAGATAGTTTCATCTGACCGGTTCTATAATTTATCAAAGCATTTGAGGTGGCTAAGAACGGTCTTCCTAGAATGATGGGGATTTGACTTTTGAGATTGGAAACGGGCTGCGTTTCCAAGATAATAAAATCAACTGGGAAAATAAATTCTCCAACTTTGATCAGAACATCCTCTACATCTCCTTTGGGAATTTTTATAGATCTATCAGCTAACTGTAGAGTGCATCTTGTCGGTTTAAGTTCTACACCTAGCTGTTGATAGACTGAATAAGGAAGGAGGTTGACACTGGCTCCCAAGTCTAGAAGTGCCTTATCAATGTGAGTGTTACCTATGACGCAAGGAATTGTGGGACAACCAGGGTCTTTATATTTCAATGGCATGGATTTTGAAAAAATTTCACTGAGGTTGGCAGCTAAGAAGACTTTCTTGGGGATATTGGTGGTTCTTTTCTTAGTGCATAAGTCCTTCAAGAACTTTGCATAAGAAGGGATTTGTTCGATTGCATCTAAGAGAGGGATGTTGATCTTGACCTGTTTGAATGTTTCTAGGATTTTCTCAACCTGCGGGGAGTTTTTCCTAGGTTTGAGTCTATCTGGAAAGGGGGCAACGGGCCTATACCTATCTAGATCAGGCTCAATCTCAAGTTCAGCGTTTTGGTCATCGGAAGGAATTGCTTCATCGAAAGGAGTGTGTTGGATGGGAGAAGGGATTTGATCCGGTGGCATTCTAACTTGATTGTCTACTTGTTTTCCTGATCTTAGAGTGTGAATTGCATTCAATTGGGCTGGATTGTTGGAACTGGATCCAGTGTCTTTAGGGTTTGCAACAGGTTGACTAGGGAATTTTCCTTTTGCCCAAGTTGGGTTTCTAACCGGGCTATAGCTTTAGTGTTCGAGTTGAGCACTTGGCCGGTGGTTTGCATGAATGAATTTAGAGTGGTGGATGATTGGGTCAACATGTTGGTAGTTTGTGTAGAAGCTTTGATCATAGCTTCTAAACCCTTTTCTAAGACACTTAAACGTTTGTCATGATCAGAATTTGCGGAATTTGTAGGCTGGTGAGGATTAGGATGTTGGTTTGGAAAAGGTGGGTTAGAAAAATTGTTCGGTGTATTGAACGAGACAACGTTTCCCCTCGGGAATTGTGGGTTTGACGCGGGAATGAAGTTTTGATTTCCGGGAGAGTTTTCTTGGTTCCAAGCAAAGTTGGGATGATTTCTCCAACCTGGATTGTAGGTTGGAGAAAATGGATCATTTCTGGGACGCTGGAATGCAGCGTTCATCTGTTTTAATGCATGGTTGTTTCCTAGAAGAGGACATTCCTCTGAAATGTGGGTAGGAGACTGACAGTTATAACATCCCGGGGCAGAAATATGATTGATTTGAGCCGGAGCTCGTTCCTTAACTTCTAAGGCTTCTAACCTCTGCATAATCGTCGCCATCTTCGCTTCAGAAGCAATGTTTGACTCCAGGGAAAAATCACTAGACTTAGATTGGGGAACTGATGAAACCCTATCATCACAGTGTTCCCACTGCATTGTTTTTTCAGATAAACTCTCTAGAAATTCCCAAGCTTCATCTGCGTTTTTCCTCATAAAATCTCCCTGACACATCGATTCTAAAGATGTTTTTGAAGAATAGTCCAATCCTTCATATATGACTTGGCACAATCGCCATTTTTCTAGACCATGATGAGGACATTGGATTAAAAGATCTTGACCATGATGAGGACATTAGATTAAAAGATCTTTAAATCGGTCAAAATATTTCCAGAATGGCTCCCCTGGGACAATTTTGAAGTTCTGAATGTTGTTCCTTAGCTTTACCGTTTTGTGAATAGGGAAAAATTTCTTAAGAAAAACAGTGAAAAATTTCTCCCAAGTTAAGATGAAATTTGTTGGTAAGCTGTACAGCCATTTTTTAGCTTTGTCCTTAAGGGCAAATGGAATAAATCTAAGCTTAATCGTATCTTCGGTTAATTCTCTCATTTTAATCATAATACATACTTCCTCGAATTCCGAGATAAATATATATATGCATCTTCTGTTTCATTACCTAGGAGTTTGGGAAGCATGTTTATGTAATGCAGTCTAAGATCGAAATTTGCTCCATTTACTTCGGGGAGTCTTATGCAAGATGAAATTACATTTTTGGTGGGGTAACACATATCCTGAAGAACTGGTTGATTTTCCATTTCTTGGATTGGTTCAACACGGATTAAACGATGAGAATTATCCCGAACCCAAATTTGTATACACCAAAACAAAAACAAAATTAAAGGAAAGAAAGAAAATTAGTTTTTTTTATGAGAAGATAAAGGAAAAGAAAAATCCTAACTAAAACAAATCAAGCAATCACTTTTCAATCAACTCTAATTCTAGGGTTTAGCCTAACTCCACTAGACCAGCTCTTAACCAAAAACTCCTACAGCGAAAAGATTAAGGTTTTACCCATGTAGTTAGCCAGGTAAGGATAGTACTAGAGGAAGATCAGAGATCAATTAAGTACCTCGTTCCTTGCGGAGCGCTTTACGCAACCCCTAAACCTTGCCTTAGACACCAACTAATCTGAGAAAACTTAAACCGGTTCACTTAAGGATTTCTTGTTCCTTATTGAGCTTGAATCCTTAAGGGCCAACGTCTAATGAGTTTTAGAAGGCTAGTGTTTGTGAAGTGAGGAATTAGTGATTTGTGGGCTAAGGAAAGGGTGATGAAATCCCTTACCTTATCTTGATTAGGGTTTTGCCCTTAAGAATGTTTTAAGTGTGTGCCAAATCAAGTGCTACAATCACTTTGGTGAATTCCTACATTATATGAAATGCAACCCTAGAAATTAAAAGCGACTAAAAAGGATGATAAAAAGATTTTTTTTTATTATGGTCAACAACAATCAAATGTGAGAAGGGGGAACATTGTTTGAGTTTATTATCTTGTTAGTTAATGTCCAAGTGAAAGGTAGATTTTATTATGGTCAACAAAAATAATCCTAAGTGTCTCTAATTGTGAAGCTAATTAAAAAGGGTGGAATTGAAAACTAGAAAGAAGACTTACCCGAAAGCAATGCTCCAAATTCTTGATCTTCAATCCAAGATTTTCAAGCTCCAAGTGGTTCATTCACAAGAAAAATACACAAGTTAAAGAACCAAATTAATAAAATCCTATTTTAGCACCCTCCCCGGCAACGGCGTCAAAAACTTGATGCGGCATAATTATGTACCAAAATTGCAAGTGCACAATTGATGAAGTTATAGTATAAAAAATATCAATCCCACGAGGAAGGTGATTTTAAGAGATTATTAGAAATGATTCTTATGTTTTGTGCGTGACAATTAGGAATAAAGAATAAGTGTGATTGTGATGAGTGATTGTTGTGAATGTATGCAAAAGATAATAAATTGAATTTTAAAGGAGAGAAGGAAGAATCAAAGAATAAATAAAATCACAAGGCAAGAAAGAAGAATGAATAAAATCAAGAAATAAAACTAAGAATGAAAATAAAATTTAAGAAAGTCAAGATGGAGGATTCAAAAGAGGTAAGAAATCTAGAATATAATCCACTAACCAATTTCAATTGCAAAATATAAACTATTCTTTTTTTCTCATATTTCAACTTAGATTTATTAAGCATAGATTATCAAACCATTTAAGGAAAGTATAACCTATCAAATTATCATCTAAGTCAAAATTACTATTCATGATAAGAATAACAACATGATAATAATCCTAGAATTCATAAGCATAACCTATCAAACCATTTAAGATAAGCATAGATTATCAAATTCTTCTTCTACCGATTAGTTCTCTAGTTGATTATCCTAAACATGAACATTTTAAGTGTAAGAGAATAACTCATACAATATAAATGAAATTAGACTAGTTTCATATAATTCTAAGATTCTTACAAGAATTAAATTCACATCTTAAGAAATAAAAACAAGAAAAAGAACTAATTATAAAAATAAAAAGAAAAGAAAAATCTAAACTATGAACAAGAAATAAATCTAACTACAAAGAATTAAAATCTAAACTACAAAATATATTACAAAAATTAAATGCAAGAAAATAAAGCTACTCTACAAATTAAAATGCAAAAAGAAATAAAAAGATAAGAAAATAAATCTACACTTCAAGCATGAATTTAAATCTAACTAATAAGCAATAATAAAGAAATTACTAAAAAGAAATAAAAGAGAAAAGAAATGCAAACCTTCAAATTGCTCTTCATCTCCATCCTCATCATTCAACAAAGAGGAGAAAGAACAAATTTAAAGAGGAAAAAATTATTTTTATTAATTGCAACTAAAGTTACAATTTTTGGAAGGCCTTCTCAATTAAGAGTAGCCCTCCTCTCCAAAAGGAGTTTACAAAATTTTCACACCCTTAACCCCTCACTCTCTACCCCTATTTATAGTAATCATCAATGAATATGAGCCATTGGATTTGTCTTGAGTCCCAAGCAAAGCAATCTCCACATTTGAATTTGCTTTTTGTTCTTCTCTAGCCCAACATAGGAGGTCCAATTGATTTTCAAAAACAAGTCCGGTTCATGAGAGAAAATGAAAATCCTATCTCACTAGCAAGGTCCGGTCTCAACAAGTCCAAAGGATTCATTTGATTTTCAAAAATGAATAGCTGCAGCAAGCTTTTGGCCCATTGGAGCTTCCCTTGATGATTTTCCAAAATGAAAATGAAAAGCTAAACAAGTCCGGCCCATTGAGGCTTTGCAGCACCGGTCCATGGAATATGATTTTCAAAATAAAAAAATCAAAGCCCAATGTTGCTACAGGTCCGCCCAATTGGCTTCATTTGATCTCCGGCCCATTTGATTTTCAGCTGCAGCACCAGTTCGGTCTCCATTGGGGAAAAATAAAACTCCAGGTCTGCAGTCTAGTCCTATGCATTATAATTTTTCAAATTCACATCTCCAGCATCCAAGTTCGGTCCATGAGAGCTCATTTGTTGATGGGCTTTGGGCCTTCAAGCTTGAGAAAAAATAGGAGGAGCTGCTATGGATGTTTTGGGCTTTTAAAATCAAATATTTCACTTTGGCTTCTTGAATTTCTATTATTTCTTCATTTACTCAAGGGCCTTTGTTGAGAGATGGGATTTTTGGGATTTATTCTTTATTAACCTGCAATTAAAGATAAAAGCAAATATTAGTGGTATATTTATTCATATAAAATAGATAATGAGGGTATAAAATTTTAATAAAATATGATTATCACTATTGTAGATACAGGGAGTTAGAAAAATCTGATATCTGAGGCATTAGTGCAGAAGCTAGGATTGAAGACAGTGAAGCATCCGAAACCCTATCCGTTAGGGTGGATTCAGAAGGAGGAGGGATTGAGTGTGGTGAATCAGTGTTCATTCAGATTTGCACTTCATGAGTCGTATGTTGACGAGGTCACATGCGACGTGGTTCCGTTGAATGTTTGCCAAGTTATTTTGGGCAATCCTTATTTGTGGGATAGATACGCAGTATATGATCGGCGGGCCCAAAAGTATACGTTCACTAAGGATGACGGGCAATATATTTTTCGTTCAGCATCTCTTCCACAAAAGACGAGCTTGGTGACGGTGACTCAAGCTAACAGGTTGGTGAATGCTGGCAGGAAGTTCGTTTTGTTGTTCATTCAGCCTTATGAAGAGCAGCTGAGTAGGATATGCTTGTCCACCTTGAGCAAGCTTCAGGAGGGATTTATTGACAGGTTAAAGGCCAAGTATGCGGACTTGTTTTCGGAGATCATGGGACTACCACCACGTCGAGGTATAGAGCATGAGATTATGTTGACCGTGGAGAGTTCCTTGCCAAATATAGGCCTATACCGCACATCAGTACAGGAGTCCGAGGAGATCAAGAAGTATGTCTAGGAGCTCTTGGAGACGGGAGTGATTGTGCCGAGTTGTTCACCTTACGTGTCGCCAGTGTTATTGGTGCCCAAAAAGGATGGAGGCTGGCGCATGTGCGTGGATTACCGAGCGCTCAACAAGATAACCATCAAGAATCACTACACATTACCGCGGATCGATGATCTTACGGACTAGTTGGAGGGAGCGAGGTTTTTCACGAAGCTGGATTTGAAGTCTGGTTACCATCAGGTGAGGATTCAGGAGGAAGACACTTGGAAGACGGCGTTCAAGACCAAGCAGGGCCTGTTCGAGTGGTTGGTGATGCCGTTTGGATTGTGCAACGCTCCGGCTACCTTTATGAGGCTTATGAATGATTTGTTACAACCTTTTATAGAGGATTTTGTGATAGTTTACCTTGATGATATCTTGGTGTACAGCAGGACTTGGGAGGAGCATCTCGTTCATGTTAAGAGGGTATTTGAAGTGTTGCAGGACGGACATCTAAAGCTCAACGGGAAGAAGTGCGAGTTTGGGAAGGACGAGTTGGTGTATCTCAGCTTCATCGTAGGGAAGGGCCAGCGGAGGATAGATCTAGGTAAGGTGGAGGTGATCACTAAGTGGCCGACGCCGAAGACAGTGACTGAGGTGAGGAGCTTCATGGGGGCTTGCCAGTATTTGCGCAAGTTCATTCGATATTTTTTGACTTATGCAGCACCGTTACATGGCCTCACAAAGGCTAAAGTTCAGTTCGAGTGGGGAAGGACGCATGAGGAGGCTTTTCAGTTGCTAAAAAGGAAGATCTCGAAGGCACCGGTGTTGGCATTGTCAAATTTGCAGCGGACTTTCGAGGTGGAGACCGACGCGTCTAATTTGTATTCCTTTAATCTTAGTTACAATTGGATTTCCTGATTACAAAAGATAAGAGAATGATCTGGATTCTCCCCTTTGTTTAATTCTGGGTTCTTCACGGTGGCGATGGAGTGCCTCCTTCGAATGCTCGCGTCGAATTTGCTCTCTGTTGACGATCTGATGTCTTGATTCACTGGAACATGGTCTTCTCCTCACGATTTGACGTTGTGGAGAGCTCTGAACGAGTTTGAAACTCTATGAAAGAGTTGATTTAACCAAAATCAGTCTATAAGCCAAGGATGAAGAAGATTTTATTGCTGATCTCCAAAGCTCCAACCGAAGGATGAAGGATCCTCTTTTCGCTGCCAAGAAGTTCTAACAGACCGCCCCAAACTGAATTGATTTTCAGTTATTTATAGGGGATTAAGGGGTGTAACCACCTCCTTAATTCGCTCCTAAGTGGGGCTAATGGGATGTAACCGCCCCTTAAATCACTCCTGAGTGGAGTTGTGATCCCCTCAGATCGTGGGAAACGGTTTTGGAACCGTTTAGCTCGTGTTTGAACGAGTCAAACGCAGGCCCGCGTTCTGGCATGGATTCTGTGTCCACACGCAATGCCTAAAAGCTTGAACGCAGCATCTGGAAGCTCGGACGCAGCGTTTGGAAGCTCATTTGCAGCGATTTAAGAGCTGCGTTTGGCAGCGGATCTGAGCTGCGTTTACTGCAATTTGGAAGCTGCATTTGTACGATTTAAGAGCTGCGTTTGGCAGCGGATCTGAGCTGCGTTTGGCAGCGGATCTGAGCTGCGTTTATAGCGTTTGAAGGCTGCGTTTACAACGATTTGGAAGCTGCGTTGGCAGCCGAATCTGAGCTGTGTTTGCAGCTTTTGGAGCTGCGTTTGAGCTGCGTTCGTGGCTATGAACGTGGCGCATCTTGATGCTGATACGCGGGGAGGACTTCCACGTCTTGATTTGAAGAGACCGTCAATTTGTAGTCTCTTTCTGTCAAAGCGTTACAAAGATCGTCGTTTTGTAATCTTTGCTTTAGCTCTTTGATATGTGAGAGTCGTCAGATTGTAACTCTCGATGTTGATTGTGAAGGTTGTTGATTAGAGCTTTCATCAGTTGTTGCGAAGGTCGTCAGATTATAACCTTCATCAATCCACGTGAAAGTCTTCAAATTGTAGCATTCTGGAAGTCGTCAGATTGTAACTTCCATCATCGGTGTTTGATGGGGATCAGCTATCTATTATGATTTTTAGACAGCCTACATTTTCTAAACTCTTCCTTTCGAAAGTTCGCGGTTGACTGGGACGAATTTTCGGAATACTTTGGATCTCAACTCTGATCTTAGAGCTGTTGATTCCTTGTGGTAAAGGATTTGTTCCCTGCACTTGCTTCGAAGGCATCATGGTTGAAGGGATTTGCCACGTAGGACCTGTGTGAAGGTATGCGCCATAATCCTGCTTCTGGAATGTGGGGGTGGACCCTACATTTTGAATTTGAGATGCGGGTCTCATCCTTGCATGTTGAATTTGGAACACGGGTGTGACCTCGGCGTTCGGTTTTTGCATCGCGGGTCTGACCTCAACGTTTTGACTTAAGACATGGAAGTGGCTTCCGTGCATTTTTGACTAAGTCTTTGAGACTTGTCTTCAGCTTATTCGTTTCAAGTCTCGGCTCACATCCATTAAGCTAATGGATTTACACATTTTGATTCTCATATATATATATATATATATATATATATATATGCTAGATTAATTTTAATTTAATTTAATTTTACTCATTGTTTACACACACAACCACTTGAGCTTTAGTATTTCACATCATATATAATTGGGTTGTGAGAATGATTCATTGAGAGAGATATAAATTTTGTTCTCATCTGTTTGGAGAATAAATTCCTTAATCGCACTTATTGTTAAACACGTTGTAATACACAAAAATACTTAGAGGAGTGGTTGGGAGAGACCGGGGTCAATTCTAAGAGGAGTGGGTTGGTTGTAAATCCTAGGGAGAGGTTGTAATTCTAAACACTTGAGGAAGGTGACACGGGTAGTCCAACACTTAGAGAAGTGTAGCTTGTGTGATTGATATCGTGTGAGTTGTAAAAGTTATCGGTGAACTTGAAAACCGTTATTGTGTAGTTTTTGAGATTTAGTGGAGATCTTCTCGAGGTGAGGAGCGGAGACGTAGGTCGATGGTTGACCGAACTCCATGATGGTATTGTGTGTTTGCGATTGTCATTTGCGTACTATCTCTCTTTACATCTTATGCTTGTTTATATCGCTTATTGTCTCTTGTTTATCCTTGCATATCTTATCATATATCATATTGTTAGGATATTGCTTTATAAGTTTTAGTTTGGCATCAAAATTAGATTAGATTAGCAATTACCCTATTCACCCCCTCTAGGGTACTTTCAAGGATGAGGGCTAGCATACACAGACACCCTCAATCAGCCTGACATTATCAAAACCTTGGTAGACTTGATCATGTAAGTAGACCCATAATCAGAGCCATGCTGGACAGATCCACTCATCCAATATCTAACCAAAGGAACTCTGCCTTAAAATCAAGCGGAAGCTAGAAGCATGTAGGGGACGCTGATCAACTCCTGGATCAGTCCAAGGCATTCGGTAGAGCTAATTTTATGAATATTAATACAGTTTTTCTTTGATGGAGAGAGACGGATAGTATACATCTAGTTTGTAAACATAACCATAATTTCACAGTTTTTCTACCTCGCTAATGGTGACCCCTCATTTTATACATGGTTCCCTTGTCTACTAATTGCAAATTTAAATAATGTAAGGTAACAGCTTGCTGCCGAACTTTGTCAAAATTTTCATGGAGATGATGCATCGTAGTGAGCGCCATTTGATGGAAAAATATTTTGATGATGACAATGCATGACTCTAATTTAATGAATTCTTGTTTGGGATGTTATTCGTTCAAAATAGATTGGCAAGATGAGGATTCTTGTCTAAGAATCATATATTCTAGGACTCGTATTAGGACTATGATTTCTTTTGTTAAAGTCCTGGATTTTTATGGAGGATTTTTAAGCTTTTGAATAGATTCTTAGACTAAATGTTAAATAACTAGTTAATACTATTTTGTCAAGAAAATATAATTATTATTTAATCAGTAATTTTCCATAGTTACAATTTTAAGATTATATTTTACTTATAATCTGTATATTTAAATATGCAAATGAAATATAATAGAATAATTTGTCAAACATTCAATACACATATAAAACTATTTAATATATAATGTTTAATAATTTATTATTTAATATATGAATAATTATATTTAGTATTACGTATTCGATATATTTCTTATCTAATATTTAAATAAATATCAAATACAATGGAAATAAATATTAAACATATATTTAGTATTTCATATTTAGTAAATTATTTATATATTTAAAGCATGATAATTAATTAAAATATATAATATCAAATCCACTAGACTATTAAATGTATAATAATAAAATAAAGATACAAATGATTAAATAATAATAAATATTAAATAGTATAAATCGTTAAAGAATATTTCATTTTAAATTTATTAATTATATTTAAAGAGTCAGATTCAAAGTATTAAAATTAAATATATCATATAGCTAGAATGACTATTTAAATCAGTCAATGTTTCCTTAGATATTTTTTAAATATTAATTATATTTACATGTTCTCTATATTCATTATCTAATATCTAACTTAAAGTTATATGTATTTAATATTCATATGAAATATTTAGATAATTTTATAAATTTATATATAAAATAAATTATATTAAATATATTAAATGATTAAATAATATTAAATATAAAAATGATCAAATAATATTTATAATTATTTAAAAATTTAAATTAAAAATATTTAAAATTGTATATGCTAGTATTAATTAATTAAATACATAATATTTATATTAGCTAGAAATGTTTGGTAAATATTAGTTAGTAGTGTTTTTTTTTAATGTGGCCTCATTAGAGAAAAAGGAGAGAGGAAATCCAAGGAGAAAGATCACAATCCTTCAATTTAACTTGGACATTGTCTTAAAACTTTTTCATTAGATTGTATAGAGTAGGACTGGGATTTGGATTTTAAAATCCTAGTCCTAATTATAATCCTAGATAACCATTAACACTATAAATTTAAATCCGAATTCCGATGCTAAAACCAATAACACCATAAAGTTAAATCTAAATACTAGTCCTAAAACCAATAACACCGTAAAATTAAATCCTAGAAAAAGTTTTAGTCCTAACAGAAAAAAGAAAATCCTCTACTAATAACCCCGCTTTAATAACTGTTGAACGTAGACTTCATTTTTTTTATTTACCCACATCTCCTGCATTCCCTTCATGGAAATTTTCAATAGTGAGATCTAAACATGAAAGCCAAAGTGTTGAGATCTAAACTTAACATGAAAGCTAAATAGTGTTGCGTGCAACTACAGCTGCCTCGAAATATGTAAGTGTAGAATTGGAGGTGAAGGCCACGAAGCTCAGGAAAATTAAAGCAGAAAATATTTTGAATGTTGCACAGTCGATCGCGAGTGGAGCTGCGGTCGACCGCGTACGTGCACGAACACAGGAAAGTTTCTGGACTTTTTGCGGTCGACTGCGAGTGGTGCGGCGGTCGACCGTGAGACACTGTAGTGGTTTTTGTTCTCTGACGATTGGCCACATGCGACCGCGACTGGCGTGGCGGTCGACTGCGATGCGGTTTTGGACCTGGGCTTGGTTTCCTGTTCTGTTTGGGTTTTCTATTTGATATAAATAGAAATACATTTTGTTTAGGGTTTTCTGTTGTTCCAATTGCCAGAATTGGATTTTTGGGTAGCTTGAAGGTGATTTTGAGCACAGAAAAAGAGATCTTTCTGAACAATTTGTTTGAGGGTTTAGTTTGAGAGATTTGAGAGATTTGTTCGAGGGTTTAGTTTGAGAGATTTGAGAGATTTGTTTGAGAGGTTAGTTGAGTGATCTTGTAAAGAGATTTGAGAGATTTGTTTGAGAGGTTAGTTGAGTGATCTTGTAATCTCTACTTTGTACTCTCTTTTCTCTATAGTGTTTGTTTGAGAGGTTAGTTGAGTGATCTTGTAATCTCTACTTTGTACTCTCTTTTCTCTATAGTGGAAACCCATCCCTTCTTGCCCCATGGACGTAGACAACTTGCCGAATCATATTAAACTTTTGTGTTTAAGTTTGTATCGTTATTGTTTGATTTGAGTTGCCTTCTCTCTCGATGTTTGGTTTGGTTCCGCGACGTACAACAGTAAGCTCTCAAAACATAAGCTCTCAAAAGATGCACTAGAGCTGCCTCTAAAAAATGTGCGCCTTCAAAAGATGGCTATGACAATAGGAGCTAGAGCTGCCTCTGAAAAATGTACGCTCTCAAAATATGGCTAAGTCAATTGCTAGGAACGCTGAAAGTATTCCTTATCCAATCTTCTGCCAAGTAGTGTTTGTGTTTTGTTAATCTTAGTTTTCATAAACAATGGCTTCATTGACTTCATTGATCGGTGCTCCAGAAATTATGGCTCATGTGCCTATAAATCTTAACTTTCATAAACAGTGAGCTTCAATAACTTTTATTGACTCCTTTAAAAACCATTCAAAACTATGGTTTTATTATTTTGGGGACTCCCAATCCATGAGTCAAGAAACCTTAATTTGGCTTCACACTATTGCAGTTTAGCCTTCAAATCAACCATTAATACTTCACTAATTGAAACCACGCCACCAATTAGGCCTATGGGTAAGTAACCATAGCTCGCATTTTCTCCATATCTACTAACTCAATTGATGCTTGTCACTTTCAGTATGTAGTCTGGAATATTTCGCTTTTATTTGATTGTCTCGCTCAATTTATTGATTCACTTGTCTACAGAGACAAATCACAACTATACAATTGTCTCTTGGTTGGTTTTCTAAAAACCAAGAAAAGTGTTGGGCGCAGAGTCACGTCTACCGCCGCGGAAGCGATATCAACTAAAAGATAGCCCTGGCTTTTGTTATCACAAAAGCACAAGTCAACCTCTATATTCCCGTTTCTCAAAGGAAACAAGAATAGAAAGTGAAATTCTTGTTTCTCAAAGGAAACTAGAATAAAAAGTAAAATATTTCAACAAAGTGAAATATTTCAACAAAGTGAAATATGCATTCTTCCTCTCATCAGTTGTATGACTGAAATGTCGAGGAAACCTACAAGAAATAGCCAAACACCCAGAAAACAATAAAAACACGAGATTTATGTGGTTTGGCAAACTTGCCTACGTCCACGGGAGGGGGTGAGGGGAGATACCACTATTAGAAGAACACCGACGACTTGTACAATCCACAAGCTCGTCTAAAAAATAAAGATATGATCTCTCCTTTTATCTCTCCTCTTCACAAATCCGAAAAAGAAAAAAAAGACTCTGCCTTTTATCCAAAAGGACTGCCGCCTAACCCTCTTTTTCTTTTGCAGCGGAAAAAAAAACTCGTTTTCACCTCTCTGCCTTTTTTCCCCCACGTAACCCTACCAATCAACAGATATTTATAGGATGGATTTGAAGAAAATCGGATGTGGGCCTCTCGGGTGAGCCCATTGAACTCAGTGCTCCCGCGAGTTCACAATTCTCCTGAGACACCACGTGGGTGTGGTCCACGTTCAAAATTCTCCACCTCATACATTATTTGATAAACCTCAAATGTTGGAAGGACACCAGAAGAACACTGCGAACATCACCAGAGAGATCTGAATCACCAAAAACATGCCAAACCAGGTCAAACCAGCTGCGTTACTTTACCGTGGCTGCCTGCGTACCCTCCACCAAGATCAAGCTAACCGTAGTTCAGGTATTGTTCTCCATCATAGTCTCCACTTTACCCCATCACCGCCTCGAAGGGCCATGCCCTCTTGGGCAAATCAACACGGGCTGATATGAAGCAAGTCCAAGCAATGTTTAAACTTGCTACCTGTGACCACCTTGGTCAACATGTCTGTTGAATTCTCATTCGTGTGCACCTTCATGAGAGAAATATCACATTCCTTTATGAAATCCCGTACAAAATGATACCTGACATCGATATGCTTGGTACGAGCATGATGACTTGATTCTTCGCCAAGTGAATCGCACTCTAACTGTCGCACCACAAGTTCACGTTCTCCTGCTCAATCCCCAAATCGTCTAGAAAATCCTACAACTACAGTGCTTCCTTCACTCCCTCCGTCATGGCCATGTACTCGGCCTCTGTAGTAAAAAGTACCACTGTAGCCTGCAACATCAATCGCCAACTAACTGGAGCTTCATGTATCCTGAATACATAACCAGTAGTAGATCGCCATCTATCTAGATCGCCTACATAATCAGAGTCAACAAACCCATCAATCTGATACGTATCTCCACCAAAACACAGACCCGTATCTGCGGTACCTTTCAAGTACCTCAGGACCCATTTCACCGCTTCCTAGTGTGCTTTTCCCAGATTCGCCATGAACCTACTAACCATACTGATCGTTTGTGAAATATCTGGACGTGTACACACTATTGCGTACATTAAGCTACCAACTGCACTAGCATAGGGAACACGCTCCATGCGCCTTCTCTTTCGCTGTAGTAGGAGATTGTCTTCCTGAAAACCTGAAGTGTGAAGCCAATGGAGTCGCCACTGACTTTGCACTTTGCATCCCGAACCTTACGATCACCCGCTCTATATAGCCCTTCTGACTCAAGAATAATCGCCGATTCGCTCGCTCTCTTCTAATCTTCATACCCAGTATTTTCCTAGCACGCCTATGTCCTTCATCTCGAACTCTTTACCAAGTTGAGATTTCAGCCTATTTATCTCCATCATGCTCTTCGAAGCAATAAGCATATCATCCATATACAAAAAGAGATAGATATAATCACCTCCGCCAAGCTTCCGAATGTAAACACAACAATCGTAATCTCTTCGGGAAAACCCATACTTTAGCATGAAGGAGTCAAATCGCTTGTACCACTGCCGAGGATATTGCTTTAGTCTATAGAGTGACTTCCTCAAGCGACATACATGATGTTCCTTATCCTCAACTTTGTAGCCCTCAGGTTAATGCATGTAGATCTCTTCATCCAAGTCTCCGTGCAAGAAGGCCGTTTTAACATTAAGTTGTTCCAGCTCAAGATCACCATGAGCAATAATACTCAATAGCACCCGAATAGAAGCGTGTTTCACCACCGGAGAAAAGATCTCATTATAATCCACACCCTCTCTTTGTGCAAACCCTTTACCCACTAGCCTCGCCTTGTACCTTGTACCACCAAGCTCTGAAGGATCTTCCTTTCTCTTATACACCCACTTACAACCAATAGCTTTTTTCCTACGGGCAATGAGACCACCTCCCATGTTTGGTTCTTCCGAAGAGATTCCATCTCCTCCTCCATCGCAGCCAACTAACTCTCACTATCCTTGTCCGAATAGCTTTCTTGAAGGAGATCGGCTCATCTTCCTCCACCGAGAGTGCATATTCCACCAAATTAACCTGCTCATAGTACTTTAGGGGTTGATCAGCCCCCAGCTTTAATACCTGCTTGTATGCTCGCTTTAGCTTAGTGGAAGCCAAAATATCCTTGAGTTGCTGTTGTTGTAGTGCTTGTATATTTTCCTACTGAACCTCCTCTAGCCCAAGCTCATCATCTACCTGATTTTCCACTTGAACATGACTAGAACCTGGTTGGTCATTAGGTTCTATCTCAATAACTTGGGATTTTGAAGTCCCAACAGTCCCAACACTATCATCCTTGGGCGTCTTAGCAATCATGGACTTTTATCAAATGTAACATCCCTGCTGATCACGAACTTTGAATTTTCTGTACACCAAAGGCGATAGCCTTTTACACCATTTGCATACCCCAAGAAAATTGCCTTCTTAGCCTTCGCGTTAAGCTTTCCCTCATTGACGTGATAATAGGTGGTATATCCGAAAATTCTGAGCCTCTCATAATCTGCATGTTCCCCTGACCACACCCTATAGGGTGTATCACCATCTAGTGTAGAATGTGGAGAACGGTTCACAATGTAACATGCTGTAGCCACCGCTTTTGCCCACCATTCGTTGCCTAATCTAGCATAAGATCGCATACTTATTGCCTTCTCCCACAATGTTCGGTTCAGTCTCTCCGCGACCCCGTTCTGCTGTGGTATTGACCTGTCTGTCCAGTGTCGAATAATGCCCTCTTGATCATAGAACTTCTTGAAAGCACCATCTGTATACTCTGTATCGTTGTCAGATCTTAGTGTCTTCAATTTCTTGCATGTCCTATTCTCAACCATTGTTTTCCACTTCTTGAATGTCTCGAATACCTCATTCTTATGCTTAAGAAAATAAATCCAAGCATACCTCGAATGATCATCTATGAACAAGACAAAATACCTGGAACCATCTTTGGAAGTTGTCTGAGCCGGACCCCAAACATCCGTGTGCACATAATCTAGTATACCTTTACTCTTGTGATTGCTTTTCAAGAACTGGACCCTGTGCGCCTTTCCATACACACAATCCTCGCAAAAATCCATGTAAGGTTTCTTCAGATTCTTTAGCAAACCCTCTTTACTAAGCAGATCCAAACCCTTATCTGACATGTGCCCAAACCGCCTATACCATAACCGTGTGTGCTCACATGAGTCTCCACCACTTCCTTCAGTTCCAACCGCTTCATCTTCTGTTACTGTCGTACCCGAAAGAGTATATAGATTACCATGACAAACACCCTTCATCACTGTTAGGGAATCTCGAACAACCTTCTTCACTCTGTTCTCAGTAACAATCTTACAGCCATCGGAGTCCAAAGCACCAACTGAGATAAGATTCTTCTGTAAGTCGGGAACGTGCCACATGTCCGTTAGGGTTCTGACCACTCCATCATGCATCTTGATTTTTATATCACTGAGTTCTACCATTTCACAAGCATGGTTATTCCCCATCAATACGGTTCCACCATCAATGCTTCTATAGGTAGTAAACTAGTTCCTATTTGGACACAGGTGGTAAGAACAAACTAAATCAGGTATCCACTTACCAGAGATATCTTCACCACCCGTAACAATATAGCATTCTTTATCGTTCCCTTCCTCTGAAACATAGCTCACTTCTTCCTTACCTTCTCTCCTCTCAGTCTTGTTGTTGTTCTTCTTCGCACCTACTCTCTTGTTTGGACAGTCGACCTTGAAATACCCAACTTCACCGTATTTGAAGCACGCTCTTTAGATCTAGACTTTCCTCCCTTACCTTTTTCTCACTCATTGCTCCTTCCTCTAGCAAAAAATCTCTGCGCTTGTTCATTGTTACCACCAGTAGTCATGTCACTGGTTGCAATCTTCCGAAGGTCATCTGCTAGAAGCGCCGTTCTAGTCTCATCCATCGTCAAATTGGTTCCCACAAGCATCAGTGTTTGCACCAAGTTCTCATAAGACTTCGACAGAGATAGAAGTAGTAGAAGCGCCTGATCCTCGTCTTCTACAGTCACATCAATGTCCTTCAAATCCAATATTATCCTATCGAACTTGTTGATGTATTCCCGGATTGATGAGCCCTCCTCCATCTTGTAAGTATATAATTTAGATTTTAAATAGATCCGGTTCATTAGACTCTTCGTCATGAAGGTGTTTTCTAACTTCGACCACACGCCCGCAGCCGTTTTCTCTCCATCTACCAAGAAAGCTATATCCCTTTCAAGGCAAAGGATAATCGACACCCGTGCTTCCAGATCCAGCTCCTCCCAATCCTCATCAGACATATCCTTGTGCTTCTTCTCTTTTCCTGCCAAAGCTTTGTGCAATTTCTACGAAATCAATGAGTTCTTCATCTGCATCCTCCAATAAGAAAAATCATTCTTCCCATTGAATTTTTCAATCTCGTACTTTCCCACTTTAACTATTTTACTTGTTGACATCATTCTCCGTTTGTATTAATAAATCCGCTTCTCTCAGGAATTCCAACAAATACCTTGTGTTCACCACACAAAATCACGCACCACCTAAGATCAGAAATTCTATCACCTCCAATCTGAATAAAGGGTTCTGATACCAATTGTTGGGCGCAGAGTCACGCCCACCGCCGCGAAAGTGATATCAACTGAGAGATAGCGCTGGCTTTTGTTGTCACAAAAGCACAAGTCAACCTCTATATTTCCGTTTCTCAAAGGAAGCAATAATAGAAAGTGAAATTCTTGTTTCTCAAAGGAAACTAGAATAGAAAGTAAAATATTTCAACAAAATAAAATATGCACTCTTCTTCTCATTAGTTGTAGGACTGAAATATCGAAGGAACCTACAAGAAATAGCCAAACACCCATAAAACAACAAAGACACGAGATTTACGTGGTTCGGCAAACTTGCCTACGTCCACGTGAGGGGGTGAGGGGAGATACCACTATGAGAAGAACACCGACGACTTGTACAATCCACAAGCTCGTCTCAAAAATAAAGCTATGATCTCTCCTTTTATCTCTCCTCTTCACAGATCCGAAAAAGAAAAAAAAGACTCTGCCTTTTATCCAAAAGGACTGCCGCCTAACCCTCTTTTTCTTAGAAAAAAACTCGTTTTCACCTCTCTACCTTTTTCCCCCACGCAACCCTAGCAATCAACAGATATTTATAGGATGGATTTGAAGAAAATCGGGTGTAGGCCTCTCGGGTGAGCCCACTGAACTCAGCGCTCCCGCGAGTTCACAATTCTCCTGAGACACCACGTGGGTGTGGCCCACGTTCACAAAAAGAAAATCTTTGTACTTTTTTCATTAAAATATTATTTTTATCCATTTCTGTGAGGCTCGAGAGCCTCGATTGATTCTTCTGGAGGTGTTCTTGGTCATGAAGAGCCTGAAACAAGCTCAGATAGTGTGAAAATTTGAGGAAATAGAAGAATAGAGAATGAGTTAGAGAGGAAATTGATAGGAAGGAGTTTGAGAAAGAGAACAAGATTCTCATTCATTTTCATAAGCATTGAATTCTACAACTCTCCCTTTATACCCAATACAGTTTTCTTCTCAAAAGCACAAAGAAAAGAAACCAACAGTGTTTGTGCATGTGCACACATAATAGTAAAAACAGAAATTGGGAAACAGTTAGGAAACAGTTGGGAAACAGTTAGAGATGTTAAGCTGGACATTAATACTTGCTAATACCCCCTCCAATCTTCTCAGGACTTGCATAAAATGATCTTCACTTGCGTATCAGTCCATATCACACAACATTGTACCATCCCAGCATATGTTGACATCACACAGTACTGCACCATCCTAGTATGGTTCCTAACAATTTCCATCCCTAAAACTCACCCCAAAAAAGGAAATCTATACACTTTTATTAATAAAATATTATTTTTATCCATCAACTCATTACATCTCATCTTCTTTCTTACTTTTAAAAATAAACCAAACACAAAAAATGGATCACTTCATCCAACTCATCTCATCTCATTTTTAAAAATTACTCACATCATCCAATAATATGGTGACAACTCATCTCATCTCATTAACATTTCATTTCCACCAATTTCCTCAAAAAAATCAAGGAAATTGATTTCCTTAAGTGTGGGTCACATCATCCAATAATATAATGACAACTCATCTCATATCATCTATTTTCTTATTTTTAAGAATGAACCAAACACAAGAAAAGAACATATTATAGGAAATAGGTTTCTTATAATGCATTTCCTTATTTTTTTAATCAACCAAACAACCTCAAAACAAAGTTTTCTTAAAAAATCATTTACATCATCTAATAATATGATGACCACTCATCTCATCTCATCTCCTATTCTTTAATTTCTTTCTTATTTTAGCCAACCAAACAACCATAATACAAGTTTTCCTATTCTTTGATTTCCCACTTTTTTTAGGCAAACAAACAGCCCTCAGTTGAGGAACATAGAAGGTCTTTTTTAACGTTTTAAGACCTTAATTAATGTAACTTTATTATTCTCTAAGGGGGGTTAGTCACCTAAAACTTAAAATTGGAACTGAGATAATATGTGGGATAAATTTTTAAGGTGTTAGTCACATAGAACTAAAACTAGAACAAAATTTTACAGTGTTAATCAAGCAGAACTCTAGCAAAACTTGAATTGGGATAATGGTACAAAGTTATCCCACTTTTTTTATTTTTCTATACAAAAATAAGAGTTCTAGTCTCTTAAATTATTCCAAGTTTTAGTTTGGAACTAGGTGGTAAAAAACAAGAACTCATATTTATTTTGTTATTTTTATTTTTTATATTTCTTTTTTTCTTTACTTCTTTCCTATTATGGTTATCACCATCATTAGACCATCATTATAATAATAATTGTTAATATCTTATAGTCTAACCAAATGTTATTTAATAGCAAAGAACATTCTTGTAAGCAATTATCAATTAACAATAGTAAGTTGAAAATACATAAATAATATTTATATCTTTAAAATGCATAAATATATATTTCATGATTATAAAAATTTATCCCACGTTATTTTATCAAAATATTCCGCTTCACAAAATTGTTCCTATTTATCCCACTAAAATATCTCAATAGCGAAAAATTATTCTACTTTAACAATTATCCTATTTTACATGAAAATGTCCCAATTGACTAACACCCCCTAAACATACAAATGTTTTGATTTTGAATTGAAGAAAATTTTAAGGATTCAGACAAATGTATCACCAGAGGTAAACCAGAGCAATAATCATCTCGATGGAGAAAGATCAAACAATGTTTAAAATTGTAAGAATTAAAATATAAACTCCTATTCTCTTGATAAAAAGAGCTTTTAATTTGACTTCGAATAAAAAGAAAATTATTAGAGCTTAGAATCACATGAACCAAGGGTTGAATTTACTTCCTTCAATCAAGAATGGAAATAGCAATTAAAGGGTTTAATTTGCAACAAATTATGAAGACCGGACGAGGCGATATGTCACAACAATAAATTTTATTTGGCAATCCATCCAATTACTACTGTTACTCTTCATTGAATTTTTGGGGTCGGGCTGGGCGATCGGTGGGGGGAATTCGCCGCGGGGGATACTTGTGGGGTTCGTACTCTTCACTCTCGACAATAGATTATATATAAGAGAGTAATACACACATATTGGGAAACATAACCCTTTTTTCAAGGTATTCAATAATTTTTGATTTTTTTAGATTCGAAATTTCTGTATTGAATTGCTCATTTCCATATGAGGATCTCAATATATGCCCCACTGAAGAGGACTCGAAGCTACACCAGCTCTTGCAGTCACGAGAGTTTGCGGAGCTTACGTTCCGGCTGTTCATACCTGATTCATATCCAAGACTTGCGAAAAACCTTAAAAAATAATTTTTTTTCTATTGTTAATCCCTTAAATCTTTCAATCAGCCCCCCCCCCTCAGGAGTAATAGTAGCAATTTGACGTATTGCCAAGTAAAATCTATTGTTATGGCCTATTGCCTCCTCCGGTCCTCATAATTTGTTTCAAATTTAAATCCCTTAATTGCTATTTTCATTCTTAATTGATAGAAGTAAATTCATAATAAGTCGAAAATTAGGGGGGCTAATAACATTTCCATGGGTTACTGGTTAAATCATTTTAACCTGATCAGTTAATATCCGCTTACTAACGATCACTACACCATTATGGTTATTTATTGGTGGAATCATTTTAACCTGATCAGTTGATATTTCGGGTCCGAACCCGGTTGTTTAGAACCCGAACCTTATACTATTCCCTTAATCAGAAACTGGGGCTTTTTTATTAAAACCCTAGTCCCATCGCCGCCATCCCTCGCCAAAGCTTAGGGTTTCTGCGGATTTTGAGTAGAAGCCGAGAGAGAAGAGAGAGATATGGGTCATTCTAATGTGTGGAACTCTCATCCCAAGAACTATGGGCCTGGATCTCGTGCTTGGTAACCGATCTCACTTTATTACAAGTTTTTTCTCCCATTCTAATTGGTACTGTTTGTAGTTTTTTGTGGATTTTCCTGCAGTAGTTAGTCATGCAGTAGTATATGAAAAATGGTTGTTGTTACCCTGTTGTTTGTGGAATTAATTTGTGAATAGAGCATTATTTCTAGAATTTATGCTATTTAAGGTCATCACCTTTCAAAATAATTTTTTTTTACTCGTAACCTTTCAAAATAAAATTTTTACCGACTACATCATCGAATATGATGGAGTTTCTGAACAAGTAAAAAGGAAATAAATATGTGAATGAAAGTTGGCGTGGTTTCTATTTGTGGGTTACAAGGTGAGAAACATGCTATTTACTGAACATTGAGCTTGTGTGCAGTATGTGGGCTAGAAATGGCTTGGATATCTTTTGAGATGGGAGTACATTAAGTTGCACCAATGCTATATTGAATGAAAAATTTACTTCAGTGTTATACATTGCGGCCGATTGCGGTGCATATTGTGGCCACAATTGCGATTGGAGCACCACCCCGCAATGATTTCCTCAATAGCGGACAGAAAAAAGCGGCCGGACGGCTATTTACTCGAAATAGTGGTGAAATGCGCGTAAAAGCGCTAAATAGTGGTTTAAAGCGCCGAATAATGCTTTTGAGCTTAACAAGCCATTTTAAATAAACGGGCTTTTTAGAAACTCGAACCAAATCTACCTGAACCCCACCCTAATTCTACTCTACTTAATACTCCTGTCTTTTCTCTTGATATCCTCTATCCGCTCAATACCCCAACCGTAACTCTCCTTTCCGGATCCATTACCTCCCTCCACCAGCTACGTTACCTTCCGCCACCAACTTTGCCGGTGCCACCACCTCCTCCATTACAACTCCTCAACTCCGCCACCTACTCCGTTACAACTCCTCAGCTTTGCCTCTTCCTCCAATCCAACGCCTCAACTGAATGGCCACCACCACCTAGTACTCGATTATCTATTATGGAATTATCTCCGCTCTAAACTCCTTACTAAATACTCGATTTTAGACTTCACTTTTGAGGTTTTCGGCTTTTATATTGTTTGGATTTAGATTTTGTAAATTGCCCGTCGTCGTACGAATTTAGGTACGCAATTCGAGACTTTGAAATTTTGGGTTCGATAGGGGTAGCTTGCTTCGATATGCAAGTTCGATATAGGATACAATGTAATTTTTTTGGGTACGCTTATCACTTTTCAAAGTGTATAGTAGAAAATTAGAAACTAAAAAATGAATTATGCATTTCAATATTTTTTCATACAAAATTCTGCAATACTTCATTTTTATAATTTCTGAATACATAAAACTTAAAATATTAAATATCTTATAGCATCTTAATAAATTTTTTCTATTTTGTAACTTTCTTCCCCTTAACATTAAGTGCATCTTCTGTTAATTCCGAGTCCAAATAATTCCATTTAAGCTCCTCCAACTTACTTGAAGAGTCCTTCAAGTTATTTTGATCCTTATCCCATCCTTTATATAGACCAATTTTGTAATTCTCACAAGATCGTGAAAGACGGTGAATGTGTGAATGGATGAATACTAACTTATTCGCCCTTTCACTGTTCAATCTATTCCTTTTCGCATTATATATGTAGGAATAAGTAATCCAATTTCTCTCAGCCGAAGAGCTACAAATAGGCCGAGACAAAATCTTCTTAACAACATTAGTTAAAGAAATAATGATCTAGAATTAGTTATTAGCTTTAGATAACTTCCACTTACTGAAAATCCAAGCTCATATGCACGAAATCAGATTTGTAAATCAACTTTAGTCCTTCATATAAGTAAGCGGTATGCTAATTTTGAGGAATGAATTTGTGTATTGGAGGGAATCAGTTCATAAATATACTGGGAATCGGTTCGCATGAACTGTTTAACAGTTCGAGGGGGTCCAGGGAATCACGCAGCTATGGTTTCTCGCACTACCACCCCCACACCCCTTGCCTTTTCTCACTGTAATGCCATTTTCTCATCCAAAATGTGTATGAGGTAATATGGTCAATATCCATAGGGAAGATTAATATATTATAGATTAGTTATAGTTGGATAACATAGAATTAATGAAGAAGAAAATAGTGAGGAAAGAGATGGTAGATCGCACTAATAACCTTTAATTTTATTGATCATTACCATTAAATCATCTCTTTAAAGTCAACATGTGATTGCAATGAACTTTATTAACCTATTCCATGTACAATGAAAATAGCTTTAAAACCCTTCATAATTAGTAAAAAGACCATATGATTGACTCCTTTTTGTAAATTGCATGGTACTCACTTCCTCTTTTAGTGAATGAAGACGGTAGCTGGATTTGAACCGAGCAACTTTTTCACATAAACTTGCTCTTTTACCACATGGAATAATTGCCTAGATCTATGTGTTTAGATCTTTAAATTTAAGATAAAATTGGCCCCTTTATCCCATAAAATAGGGAAATCTATGAAAATTGTCCGTTCACGTCTTAAAAAAAGTGACTTGTTTAACCAACAATCTATCAACCAAACATGCCTCAAGGGACAGAACACCCCTTAGTTAAAGGTTGACATTTTTAGTGTTGGGAAAAGAAGGTAAAAGTAAAAAAAAGTAAAAAGTGTGCAAGATTAAACTAAAATAAAGACATGCTCTTGTTCATGTTTGTAGCCTTTCACCAATTTCATGTACCAGCACCTAGGTGACATGGTCACTTCATTATGGGTACGCATCCGTGTCCGGTAGGTATCAGACATAGATTCGTCACGGACACAGCATGGACATGTGTGGTTCATAGCTGCAAATTTTCTAGAAAAATATCCATACAAATTGTGATTTTTTTATTTGAGCTGCGATTATTTTACATTTTCCATTTACTTTTATTTAAGCTGTGATTCTATATAAGTTGCGGTCATTAGTTTTGATTGAACAATTTTTTTTAAAAATTATTATTAAAATAACTTTTTTCCTTTAACCTTAATTATTAGTTTGATCTTACTTGGTTCTTAATTACTATAGATAATAAAAAAAACATATTGTTAGTATATTAATTCAATATTTGATCTAATGTTAATTATATGTGTCTTGCCATGTTCTTGTATCCTATCTTTTACAAATTTGTCGTGTCTTGTGTCTGCGTCCGCGTCCGCACCTGCACCCGTTTCCGTGCAATCTAGAGCAGTGAAAATACCATTAGAACCAAAATGTTCTGATGGGGAAATGAGAAGTAACAACGAAAAATTTCTTGTTAAGGAATGCAATAGGAATGTGAACTTGCGCTTTTCTTACCATTGGACGGTATTCTACAAATAACTAGGTATAAAAGTTCACATATTCATGCATGATTAGTTAATTTTACCTAGAAAAAGGTTAGCAAGAGAAGTTAGAGAATGGTAAGAAGAGTGGGCAAGATTAAACTAGAACAAAGACGCCCTAACTCATGTTTGTGACCTTTCACCAATTTTATGTAGCAGTTCAAACACAGATAGATGCAAAATATTTTGATTGGGAGAAGGAAAGTAATAACAAAAGTTTCTTGTTAGCAAATGCAAAAAAGAAGATGAACTTGCACTTTGCACTTTTCTTACCATTGGACACTTTTTGACAAATTACATAGGTTTCAAGGCTCTCGTAGTCATGCATGATTAGTTAATTTTACGTAGAAGGCAAGTAAGAGAAGGTAGAAAAAGGTGAGTGAGAAGTGTGTGCAAGATTAAACTAAAATGAAGAGTTGCTCTTACTCATGTTTGTGTCTTTCACCAACTTTATGTAGCAGTGCAAACACAATTAGAACCAAAATGTTCTGATGGGGAAAAGAGAAGTGACATTTAAAAAAAATCTTGTTAGCTAATGCAAAAAGAACAGGAACTTGCACTTTTCTTACCATTGGACACTTTTTTTTTGACAAATTAACCAGGTGTTAACTGTTAGGGCTCACATAGTCATGCATGATTAGTAAATTTTACCTAGAACTGTGATCATATGATAGATTGTTGCCATTATGAAGAAAATACATGTATAAGGAATCAAGAGAGAAATAGTTAAAATGATACTGAATAACTTAATGTACACTTAAATAGACGCTTGAATTAACCAGTCGTTAATTTGTTTTTGTTTTGGTTCTCTCTTTTCAGCCGGGTTTGTGGAAACCCTCATGCAATTATCCGGAAGTATGGACTTATGTGCTGTAGGCAGTGCTTTCGCAGCAATGCGAAAGAAATTGGTTTCATTAAGGTAGACTCCTTTGCTTCTTGATATTCATCCCTTTTATGAGTTACATCTAAAAATGTAGAATAATTTTGATGTTTACTACTGATGTCATTCAAGTGAGCATTGTTTTTTGTGAGTCGGGTTAGCCTTGTTTCTTTAAATATCCCTAGACCCCTGCAGGTTATTCTGTTGCTTTTTATCTATATTCGTGACGTTGTTTGATATTGCTTTTCATTGAAAGTAACTGGTGTTATGAAAGGTCGGGCACTAAAGGAGCTGGCCAACTAAAATAATATTATAGGAGAAAAGCGAATAACATCAAGAAAACTTGGGCATGAAGTGTTAGTTAATGAGTTATACTTGGCTAGTTTTGTTCTTATTTGCAATGTCCATTCTCATAAACTAGAGTGAACTATATAGATATGGTTGCATTTCCGGTTAAATTTTGGAAGATTATTTATAGCTTTGTGATAAATATGCTTGATGAAGTCAGTATGACTTAATTTTTGTTATATAAATTGATCGTCAAATAATAAATCAGTGTGGATTAGGGATGGCAAATGGATGGTTTTGGTTGGGTTTTGGTTGGGTCATAAATGGGTGGGCACATTTATGACCACTTAACCATTTATGACCCATTTAGCACTTGCTAAATGGGTTGGTTCTCATCCACCCATTTACTAAATGGGTGGTTCATGGGTAACCCAATAACCCATTTAGTTATGATTATGATGCTTATATATATATGTAAGTTTCAGGGATCTACTTGCAAACTTTCAGGGATTTTTGGTAAACTTTCAGGAGGGTTTCTGCAAACTTTAAGGGGGTTTTCTGCAAACTTTCAGGGGTTTTTTTGCAAACTTTCAGGGGCTTTTCTACAAACTTTCAGGGGGTTTTCTGCAAACTTTCAGGGGGTTTTCTGCAAACTTTCAGGGGGTTTTTTGCAAATTTTTAGGGGGTTTTCTGTAAATTTTTAGGGGTTTTCTGTAAACTTTTAGGGGGTTTTCTGCAAATTTTTAGGGGTTTTTTTGCAAACTTTTAGGGGGCTTTCTGCAAACTTTTAGGGGGTTTTCTACAAACTTTTAGGGGGTTTTCTGCAAACTTTTAGGGGTTTTTTTGCAAACTTCTAGGGGGTTTTCTGTAAACTTTTAGGGGGTTTTCTGTAAATTTTTAGGGGTTTTCTGCAAACTTTTAGGGGGTTTTCTGCAAACTTTCAGGGGGTTTTCTGTAAACTTTTAGGGGGTTTTCTGCAAACTTTCAGGGGGTTTTCTGCAAACTTTCAGGGGTTTTCTGCAAACTTTCAGGGTTTTTTTGCAAACTTCTAGGGGGTTTTCTGCAAACTTTCAGGGGTTTTTTTGCAAACTTTTAGGGGGTTTTCTGCAAACTTTTAGGGGGTTTTCTGTAAACTTTTAGGGGTTTTTTTGCAAACTTTTAGGAGGTTTCAGTAAACTTTCAGGGGGTTTTTTGTAAACTTTTAGGGGGTTTCTACAAACTTTCAGGGGTTTTATGTAAACTTTTAGGGGGGTTTTTTATAAACTTTTAAGGTGTTTTCTGTAAACTTTTAGGGGGTTTTCTGCAAACTTTTAGGAGATTTTCTACAAACTTTCAGGGGGTTTTCTATAAATATTTCTTTCTCAATTGAATCGACTACTTCAGAAAATTAGGACAGAATTGTGAGGAAAAGAAGCAAATGATGACGGGGCTGAGCAAAAGAAGAGATGGACTCGTAACAAGTCTAGTTTACTACCTGCTCGGTTATTTAAAAAAAGCCCTTAATTTGGTCATGTGACAAATTACACTTGGTCGCATACGCATATATCTTCTGCCGACGAAGAATTATGAGCGCCTACTTTTTATATTTATATATCATTGAGGGTGTTTTTTGTAATTTTTAAAAGTTTGAGGGTGTTACTTGCAAATTTGATATTTATAGGGGACTACCGAAATTTTTTAGATTTCATGTGTCATTTGCAAGTTTAGAAAATTCTAAGATTGTTTTGTAGTTTTGAATTCTTGAGGGTGTTTTTTGCAATTTTTAAACTTTGAGGGTGTTTTTTGTAAATTATAAATTTACAGGGGGTTGCTAGTAATTTTTGGATTTCATGTGTCATTTGTAGGTTTTGAAATTTCAGGATGGTTTTGTAATTCTAAACTATGGAGGGTGTTTTTCTAAAAATTTAAAACTTTGAGGGTGTTAATTGTAAATTTTAAATTTATAGGTGACTATTGAAATTTTTTAGATTTCATATGTCATTTGCAAGTTTAGAAAACTCTAAGATTGTTTAGTAATTTTGAAGTCTTGAGGGTGTTTTTCTCATTTTCTACAACTTTTAAGGGTGTTTTTGCAAATTATAAAATTTCAGGGGGCTGTTGGTAATTTTTGAATTTCATGTGTCATCTGTGAGGTTAGAAAATTTTGATAGTTTTTTTTATAATTTTTAACTCTTGAGGGCGTTTTTATAATATTTTAAACTTTGAGGGTGTTTTTTGCAAATCTTAAAATTTTAAGGGGTTGTTAGTCATTTTAAGTGTTTTCTATAATTTTTAACTTTTGAAAATAAGTTTTGTAATTGTTTAAGCGTTGAGGGTGTTTTTAAAACAATATCCATCTAAACGGGTAAATGGGTGGGTAATAACCCACCCATTAATGACCCATTTATCTTTAATAGAAACTATACCCACCCATTTATGGCCCATTTAACTAAATGGGTGGGTTTGGATGGTTCATTTGGCGGGTGGGTATGGGTGGGCAATTGGTTTTGGGTTCATTTTGCCATCCCTAGTGTGGATACACCTTACCACCACCTTTTAAGTGTGCTTATTTTGATCCATTTTCTTCATGCTGATAATTGGTTTTTTTCTCATTTCCTAAGCTTGTCTCAGTTACATGGTTATTGAATTCATTTTACGAAATAGTGCTACGATGTGCAGGATATTTTTTGTTTTTAGTTCATATTCTAAACATAATAATTTATCACCAAACATCACCAACTTTTATTTTTATTTTTGGGTGATAAAAATGTTTTCTAATCATAGATAAATTTGAATTCAAAATGAAAACAAATTTGTAACAAATAGACATTTTTCTACAATATCAATCTTCATGATTTGATCTACCTCTTCCTTCTTCAAATTGCAAACATTCTCCGCAGTCTATAATCTGATTCTGTCAAATCTAGGTATCCAAATTCAATCACAATTGGGAACATTAAAAGGTGATATATTACATAAAATTACCACAAAGTTTGACCTACCTGTTTTGATCAATCTTATTGAGGCTCCCATTTATAACTGATTTTAGGGGAGACCACTGCTAATTAATGCAATAGCATTGTGCGACACATGTTTAACTCTCTTTTTGAACATTAAGAAGAGACATGTAGTTTACTGTATGGAAGTGGAATAGGTGCAGAGAGAATTGGGATGAGAGTGTGGAACAAACTATTAGAGGAAGGTTGTTTAAGGCTTGAAGCGGTGGAAAAGGAATAATTATCAATTAATAAATTATCAATTTGAAGGGAAGTTAATTGCATATTCGTGAGAGAGAGGGAGGGGAGGTTAATTATAAGAGGTAGTGTGTTAATTTTATGGAAGTTCAGGAGGTAAAGCCCTAAGATTTGCCGAGTGGCAGTCTACAGTCTTCTTTAGTATATATGGTATAGATGTAAAACAAAGATGTTCTTCACTCTTTTTATCTCCCAATTTTCTGACTTTTGTTTATGTTATATATGATATTGCTTGTTGATGCATTCCTATTTCTTTTTCTTGTACAGTATCGTTGACGAACTTCTCCAAAGGATTGGAATCCTGGTGGCTTTCGGATGCATCAGGATCTTACCTTCTCCGGGAGATATGCTTTATCTATGAAGTAACTAGTTTTCTATGTTTTTCGTAGTTAGTGAACTGCACTTTTATTATTGAGAGAATTTACTTATATCTGAATCTGTCACAGAAGTTTGACTTTTGAGAACATTGAGTTGTTTCTTTATTGGAATATTTGTGCGCTGAGTATAAATCCTAGGAGTACTATCTTAATCTAGATTCAAAGTCATGTTCCTTTTTTCCTGGCTTTTCTTGCATAGCTTCCTGGTTTAGTTTTCTGGGTGCATTACT
Source organism: Asparagus officinalis (assembly GCF_001876935.1). Classification (NCBI taxonomy): domain Eukaryota; kingdom Viridiplantae; phylum Streptophyta; class Magnoliopsida; order Asparagales; family Asparagaceae; genus Asparagus; species Asparagus officinalis. The sequence continues at coordinate 31,625,303 of NC_033801.1, forward strand.
GAGTTGCTAGCTTTCGTATCCTGAGGTTTTGCTTCTATGTGTTGATGCTACATTCTTTTTAGCTGTGATTTGAATGATTACTGGATGTTATTGAAGTTCATTGTGGCTGGCTGACTGACGATTCTTCTTCTTAAGAGGTCTTTTATCTTGGATCATGCAAAATTTCTGTTCGTTACTTGTATCTCCATTTGCTCTGCCCTCAGTCGTTCTTGTCATTGATTGGTGATGAGACTGTAAATGTCAGATCCTCAATCCTAGTCTATGTTAAATAGCATGCGCACTCTATATCAGGAGAGCTTATGTTGTCAAACCAGCGTATGCCTCTAAACTCAGCGGATTCATCATTCCTGAATTAAGCCAGATGGGAGCGAAATGTTTCCCTTTAGCCTGTTTGTATAAGGAGTTGTTGCTTTTGTTGTAAAATTGGGTTGCAATTCCAACTGTAAGTTAATGCATGAAAAGCATCTACATAACCTATTAAGTGCGTGATAAATATCATCCATTGGAGGTGATCTAGATTGTTGGGAGGTTTCTATATTGGCTCCCACAGGTTTTGGATTTGATTCCAATCTAGGTTATTTAAAAAAAAAAACATTAAAGGAAAAAAAAAAAGATGGTAAAGGCTTAAACTAAAGGCAAGTCACATATCTTAGTCAGCAATTCACATGTTCAAGAAAAATATTTCTTAAAACTTGAAGCTTGATTTATCGGGGCCCGTGCTGAATTTTTTTTTATTATTATACTTATTTATAAGAAAAACCCAATGGCAACAAAAAAAAAAAAAAAAAAAAACCCAAGGGAAAAAAAAAAAAAAAAAAAAAAAACTCCCTAACTTAAATCTCAACTCAAAAATAACTTTCCCACTAAAAATGAAACCTAAAATGTCAACTACATTAATGAGGTGTTTTGTTTGCATGGAAGTGAGAGATGAAAGTGAGAGAGTGATTTTCTCTTAAACATTTTACATGTTTGTTTGTATGCAAGTGGTTATGAATGTGAAATGAAAGAAAGTTGACATATGTGATATAATGCAATTTTGATTTCCCCTAAAAATGGTGAAGTCACATGAAAGTGATAGAAATGATAACAAATTTTAATTAAATGATTTTAACTACATTTGCTAATTAATCTAATTTTTCCACGTCATCGTCACATTTCACTTTCAACAATAAATTCTTTTTTTTAAATATTGTATTTCACTTGCATTCTAACGTGGATGTGAAAGTTATTTGCAAAAAAAAATAACTTACATAATTTCAATTCACTTTCGAATTGCCAAACACTCTATAACCTAGTTGAAATTATAAAACAAAACATTCTAACTATTTTTTATTCAATCTGAATCAAATCATATCTTCGACCTTTTTGTCCTACATCGTGAGCCAAACAACTCCTAGATGTAATATCTTTCTTTTTGTGTTAAAAAAATAATTTTTATATGGAAACCATCTTTAAAATAGGGGTGTAATAAATAAACCATCTTTATTGTTTTTAATGGGAAAATTTCTTGGAGGAACCAAAAAAACTTGTCTCAAGCATCCTCCTCCCCAGCACAAAAACCTTAACCCCCAAGCCTTAAAATTAAAAAAGAAGTGCAACCAAGCTCCAAACCCACTGCCCAAGAAAACAATTCCCAAATTACTATTCTTCCCAATTTAAAACACAATCCCTTTCCTCCTCCTAATCAGACCCAAGACC
>NC_033801.1:31627010-31639687 GCF_001876935.1 Asparagus officinalis
TCTCCGGTGATAAAAAAGCTCGATCGCCGACTTCTTCGACGTCGTCGCAGGATCTGGCACCGTCGGAGTCCTTGCCTCCATGCTGTTCACCGGAGGCCCCGACGACCGCCCTCTCTTCTCCGCCGCCGACGCCCTCGACCTCCTCTCCAAGAACCCTAGCTTCCTCTCAAGGCGGAGATTCTTCAGTGCCAGCAACCGCCCAGAGTGTTCAGGGATCACACGATCAGGGATTTCATAAATCCCATGCTAGTCGCGTGCTACGACCTGACGATGGGATCACCTTTCGTCTTCTCGAGGGCCGACGTGGTGGAGGCGGACGACTACGATTTCGAGGTTGGCAACGTTTGTAGGGCTGCCACACATGCCGACTTCTTCAGTTTGTTAGTGATGTTTCTGCTTGAACTATGCATAATATATGTAATATAGTTGTGATCAAGGTTTTTTTAAATGTAAATAAGGTTCCTCTTGTTTGTTGTGTTTGTTGGTTGAATGAGCTCTCTTGAATATGTGATGTTTGGAAAAATGCCTATGAGATAGAGTCGACGTATTTGCTGTTTGACAAAATGCTTGTGAGGCGGACGGCTGGCCTGCTAGTTGGGCACAATTTTTATGAATGCAAGGTGTTTGTGACAATATGTACGATATGGAACACCAATATGCATGTTATAGTGGAATGATATACTGACAATGAAAGTAGTTGCTAAATGTTAATGGTTTCTGATGTGGTTTTTGAATAATGGTTTAGTGTTTGTATATAATCTATGTGACATATGCTACTGTTATGTGACATTTTGGTATTCTGTGTGACATATGTTGTTGTTATGTGATATTTTTAGTATTCTGTGCGACACATGCTGCTATTATGTGACATTTTGGTATTATGTGTGACATATGCTGCTATTATATGATATTTTGGTATTATGTGTGACATATGCTACTGTTGTGTGATATATTCTTGTTACCAGAATTTGACATATGCTGCTTCTATGTGATATATTCTCGTTACCAGTTACATGATAAAATGTGCATTTGTAATTTCTTGGTGATCGTTTTTCTTTAGCATATTAAATGGAATCTGAAAGTAAAGTTCTTACAGGTGTCACAATTAATACCAACAAGTCACATGAATAGGTAATATGTCACATTTAAGTAGTACATGTCACAATAAAATGTCAAAAGTAACATGTAACAGACAACAGTCACAAAAGAGTTTGAATTCTGCCAGGAAACATTAAATTTGGATAGGTTTAGTGCACGTGGCTCGGTTATGTCCTTCAACATGACATCATATCGCAAATAGAAAGTGTTCTTACCACATGAATCCAATTGTTGAAAGAATCAGCAACATTGAAAGTGATATGACCATATATCTGTGTATCAAACAAATCACTATCACAAATTACAGCCATGTGTCACATATAAACAACAAATATCACAAGCAACAACAAAATATCACATACAAAAAATATAAGTCACATCTAATAGAGTCATTCCACATGAGACGAGTAAATGTCACACATGAGATGAATAAATATCACACAGATACAAACAGCAAATACGTCGAAAAAAGCACATCACTCTATCTCATAGGCATTTTCCCAAACATCACATATTCAAGAGAGCCCATTCAACCAGCAAACACAACAAACAAGAGGAACCTTATTTAAACCCTGATCACAACTATATTACATATCTTATGCATAATTCAAGAAGAAACATCACTAACAAACTGAACATTACAACATCTCTTCTCGAAGAAACTCCCGACCCTCTTCTCATCACCGACGCCTTCTGGTAATCCCTGACCCTCTTCTCGAAGAAATTTGTCTTCCCCTGCAACAAAATCAACTCCATCCAATCAAACGGGTTCGAAGCTCCATACAACTTTCCAATCCCCAAAGCCCCCAACAAGTGATCCGCCAAAATTCAATATATTCGCTCATCAGATCCCCATTCATTCCAACCAAAGCAACCGACATAGCATCAGAAACAAACTCCCGCTCGATATCAACAGCATCCTCCACAATCCCCTTCACTTTCTCTTCACTCAGCTTTTTGTTCAACATAGTATACAACAAGCAAGTGAAATCGCAATGGAGGCCTTCATCTTGAGATATGAGTTCGTTCGAAAAGGTTAACCCCGACATCAACTACCCATCAACTCTTTTGTAAGTCTCTGTATGAATACCCCATCGATAAATTAGCTGAACTCTCTTTTAAAAAAAAAACAATTCCTGATTTTATGTATTTTTGTTGACAAACTAATTAGTTCTTTGGTGAGAGGATGAGCTCTGAATGCATAGAGCCGAACTCGGCACTGAACATGAGCTAACCACACGTGTCCTTCCTTCAAATGCTCAGTGGCTTGAATCAATCCGAAGAGGAACAAGATGAAGAAGCAGAGGAAGATAAAAAAGGAGCTCCATTTTTTTAACGGTGAGTTTTATGACAGATTGATCAAGCATCTGTTGTCGCCGGGGCCATCGACTTCGTGAAGGATCTCGAGCAGCTGCTGCTCTTTCTCTAAGCGCAGAAGCGTATACGGTCCGGTGGTGATGCGACGACTACATCATCGTCCTCGACCTCGTTGTCCTGGACCTACGAGCTGGAGGAGGACGGGTGCCGCGTGGCGGCGACGACGACGGGGAGCGGGTTCTTCATCTCATCACAGTCGGCGGTGGTGGGGGAGGGGAGGTCTTGGGCCAGATTAGGAGGAGGAAAGAGATTGGGTTTTAAATTGGGAAGAAGGGTAATTTGGGATTTTTTTTCTTGGGCAGTGGGTTTGGATTTGATTGCACTTCTTTTTCAATTTTAGGGTTTGAGAGTTAGGGTTTTTGGGTTGGGGGAGGAGGATGCTTGAGCCAAGTTTTTTTGGTTCCTCCAAGCAATTTTTCCTTATAATTTGTACAGAAATCATCTTAAAAGTATATTTTATTTCAATCAACCGTCAAAATCCATTTTCTTTTTGACTTTTTTCTTTTGATTTCTTCCACCCTCTAAATGTTATCACGTCCTCAAATTACCCTTCTTCCTCCTCCTCTCTTCTTCTTATTCACTTTCCTCCATTCAATCTCCTACCTCATCCTCTTTAGTTCCCACCAATTTCATCTCCCCTCCTCCACCAGCATCTTCTCAATCCCACCTCCTTTCCTTTATCTCATCTTCATTCTTCTCTATGAGAGGCTATGAGCTCTCATGAACACATTAATTCAGCTCTACTCTTCCTCAGGAATCAAAAAATGCTCCTCTTTCTGATCCGTCCTGCACCTTCTCGTTTCTCTGCCTTTCTACTTCCAACCTCATTCTTCTTCGTCTTCCACCTCCATCTTCACCCCCATAAAATCTCCTCCCTCATCCTTTGTCTCACCTCTATCCTTATCTCTCATGAACTTGTGATCTCTCATGAATCAATTTGATCTCTCCCTCATGAGCCCATGAACCCTCCATTCTCCTCACTCCACTAATGCGCCAGCCACAGCTTTCATCCTTCGTCGCTCCCACATTTGCTAGCTAAAGTCACACCGAAAGTGTTTAGAGTTAGGGGGTGTTTGGTTGCACAATTTTATAGAAAAGTTTTCTCAAAATGTCTGACAATGGTAATTCTGTAATTGGGGGTGTTTGGTTGCACAATTTTATAGAAAAGTTTTCTCAAAATGTCTGACAATGGTAATTCTGTAATTAAAAATTTTTCGTAGATTTTCGTAAACGAAAAGTTTTCTCAAAATGTCTGACAATGGTAATTCTGTAATTAAAAATTTTTCGTAGATTTTCGTAAACTGTGTTTGGTTCAAAAAGTTTACATAAATGTTTTCTGTAAAACACAAAAAGTACCAAAATTTACAAGAATCAATTTCCTCTCAAAATGGGCATAAATCACTCAGAAATCTAACATCACATTGACACTTTTTTTATAAAGTTAACACTTTTCTATAAATTTAGGGGGTATTTGGTTCAATTTCTACAAATTATAGGAAATCTTGTTATTTTCTATAAAGTTATGAGTCGTTTTCTTGTTTTGAACCAAACAAGCAAAGTAAAAAAAAACAAGAAAATTAATACTTTTCGACTTCTCAAAACTTTTCCTATAATTTTCTTAAGAAATACAAGAAAATCATATTTTGGATGGAAAACATTTCCTATAATTTGTAGAAATTGAACCAAACACCTCCTTAACATAAAATTTTCAAAACTAATATTTAATTTATAAAATAAACATCAAACCTTTAAAGTTAACATAAAAGTTTCAACACTAATATTTAATTTATAAAATAAACATCAAATCTTTGTAGTTACCAATTAACACATAAAGTTAACATGAGAGGTTGAAGTTAGACTTTAACACGTTGTTTTGTTTACTTTGACAAGTTTTGTTTGTTAACTTTAGTTGTTATTTAATTAACTGTTAAGTTTAGTTTAAATATTAACATATAAGTTGTAAAGATAATATAAAAGGCTAACTACAGAAAATCCCCATGAACTTTTGGGGAGTTGCAGTAAATCCCTATCGACTTTTTTATTAGATAAACGTCCAACCCATGGACTATTTATTTTATTAAATTTTTTCTGAAAATTTATTTTTAATCATCATATTAGCACCATCTACTCTAGCACGTCACTACTAAGCACAGGAAAAAAAAATCCTTCTTTTGTCCTAAAAAAATACCATTTAATTAAAAGGAAAAAATAGGTAATTTTTTGGGACTAAGGAATAATTTTATTTTTTTGACATATGCATGTCACGTGAGATATTAGAATTAATTTTACTAATTTAGAGAGTACATGATATATTTGCAGGTCAAATTTAGTGAAATAACATAACTCATAGGGGTTATGTGTAGCAATTTCTAAAGTTCAGAGTGGTTTAGTCTAATAAAAAAAGTGTTGGGTGTTTTTTTAAGGTAAATGAAACTTTTCACTAACATTAAGCAACAAGTACAATCATACACCAGCTGGCGTCCAAATACAGTGAAAATTTTGATTTTCGTCCCACCTCCCTCTTTTCTCCCTTCTCCTTTGTTCATCATAGTCTTCTTCCTCTGTCCTGTCCACATTCACTTCCTCTCCTCCTAAAAAGAACCAAATTTAACATGACTAACATGTTGAATTTAACACAAAAAGAACTAAAGTTAATAAGACCACATGTCAAAGTTAACAAAATAATATGTCCAAGCTAACAAGAAATTAATTGGTAGTTATTAACTTTAAAACTTTTATGTTAACTTTAAAGTTTAAATATCAAATTTAATTGTTACTTTTAAGTTTTGGTTGTCTTTAGGAGATGATGATCATTTTAGCTAAAGGAGATGGCCTTTGAGGGATGTGTCATCGACCATCAAATTGAAGGATGAGAGATGGTTAAGGAAAGAGGAGTGGTGTAGGAGAGAGCGTGATGCAATAAAGATAATAGTTGAGAAAGGACGAGAAAAAAAATAGAAGGATAATGAATAGCGGAGGCTATGGCGAAAGAGCTAATGGTTGATAAGGAGGATGACACATGATTCATGGGTTTATGAAAAAGAGAATAATTAAGTTGAAAGGTCGAGGGTGAGACTATTGTAAGGAAAACTGTAAGTGTACATATGGAAATTTATGTTAAAAAAGTGTAAATAGAACTTAGAAGCAATACTTTTAACAATAGGAACTTTTGTCCCTTCACTTGGTCAAAGAGGTTTTAAAGCTCAAAATTATAAAGTTTGCAACATGGAAGCGATTTTCCCTTATAACAATATTAACAAAAAGCTATACGCTATTGGAAGAGTTGTTAGGATCTGAGATGCAAGTCGCGCCGGGGGGGGATAGTATTGCTACACATTTTCGACCATATTAAAAGTTGTTGTTTATTTAACGGATATTGCAATAGAATTAAATAAATAATTTAATGACTATCACAACCAGAAATAAGGAAGTACATATTGTGGAAAAATCAGAAAAACCAGAAAAACTGGCATAAGTCGACTCATGCACAAGGCTAAGTCGACTTATGGTAAGTCGACTTGCCAGTGTGCATGAGTCGACTTACGATCTGCAGCGGAGTTGTGGTTTTTGCCTCTGCCAAGTCGACTTATAATGTCTGATAAGTCGACTTACGAAGTCCTCTCCTGTTGCTGTTTTCACCTCTGCTAAGTCGACTTACGCCCTCTGTTAAGTCGACTTATAGCGGGTTTTTTGCATACGCAGGTTTCCTATTTGCAGTCTAATTGGGGTTTTGTTTTGGTATAAATAGGGAAACGATTTGAGAGGGTTGAATATCAGAGATTGAGGAATCTTTTGAGCATTGTGAGAGGGAGATATTGTGAGCAAGGTGAGATCTTTGGTTGAGGGTTAGTTTGAGAGAATTTGTGTGATTGTAACCCTTTGTACTCTCCTTGATTTAGTGAAATCTCCCCATCCTCTCCCCGTGGACGTAGGCAAATTGCCGAACCACGTATATCTCTGTGTTTGGATTGATTTGGCTTTATTGGTTGGATTTGTGCAAGAGTTTGTCTTTCTTCTACTCGTGATCACAGGTTCGTTGTGAGTTCGTGCAAGGCTTCCGCAAAGGCGCGCGACAAGTGGTATCAGAGCTCAGATTCAGATCTAGGGTTTTGGATTAGGTGGAGGAAGATTCAGTTTGAAGCTTGGTTCTTGGAGTTCTAGGCTTTGGTGGAGTTAGGGTTTGAAGTTGCCGTTGAAGATCTCGCTTTCCTCGTGTGGTTAGGAGTTCTATTTGGAATCCAATCTAGGGTTCAGTTGGGTAATTTCTTATTCTTTCAAAGTTTGGATCTTTCTCTACAATTTGGAAGTTGTGATTATGGGTGAAGTAATTGGTGAAAGCAGCAAGATGACAGGCACAGTTCAAGTGGGTTTTCAGAACACTAAGATTAGTGTTGTGAAATATGACGGCAAGATCAATTTTGGTTTGTGGATGAGCGACGTACAGGATGCGCTCAATGCTCAAAATCTGGAGGAGACCATCATGGTCGATGTGAGGCCACCTAAATATGAAGAGGCGATATGGGAAAAGATGAATCGAAATGCTTGCGGGGTGATCAGGTCCTGTTTGGAACAGGAGCTGAAATACGATGTGATTGGGGTGACGTCTGCGATGAAGATGTGGGAAATTCTCAACAATAAGTACCTTACGAAGAGTGTTGAGAACCGGTTGCACTTGCTGCGAAGGTTATTCAGATTCCAGATGTCCAGAGGTACCTCGCTTGCGGCTCATGTGAACAACTACACTAAGTTGTTGTCGGACTTGGCGAACGTGGATGAGAAGATCACAGATGAGTACAAGGCTATTATTCTTTTGGGCTCCTTACCGGATGAGGAGTATGATACCTTCGTGCTTACGTTGCTGAACGGGAGATCTTCTATCACTTATAGTGAAGTGACTAACGCATTGACGAACTATGATTTGAGGAGGAAGGATAAGGAGACTTCCCGCGCTAGTACTTCAGGAGAGGCCTTGTCGGCGAGAGGTAGAAGCTCATATCAGAAAGGTGGTAATAGAGGGAGGTCAAAGTCAAGAGGTCGTCACCAGCTTGGAAAGAACCAATGTGCATTCTGCAAGGAGCAGGGACATTGGAAAAGAGACTGCCCGAAAGTCAAAGAAAAGGAGAATAGCAAGAATAAGGGCCCGAAGGCCAATGAGGTGAATGTTGCGAAAGGCGATGATTCCGATGATTCGAGCTTTTCTCTTTTGATTACTCCGGAGGTGAACCATTTGGATGCATCGGAGTGGATGCTTGATTCTGGCGCTACTTATCATGTGACTCCTAGGCGAGATTGGTTCTCATCATTTGAGAGACTCGATGGGGGTGTTGTGGTCATGGGAAATGATTAATCCTGTGGCGTTCGTGGGATAGGTACTGTGAGGATTCGGATGCACGATGGAGTAGTCCGTGAGCTGAAGGAGGTGAGATTCGTTCCTCAACTTAAGAAGAATCTTATCTCAGTGCGGGCTTTGGAGGCGAAGGGATTCAGGGTGACCTTTGAGGATGCTGTAGCAAAGGTTGCTAAGGGATCTTTGGTGGTGATGAAGGGAGTCCGAAATCATAATTTATACTATCTGAAGGGGAGCACCGAGATTGGCTAGGTTGCTTCGGCGATTTCAGAGACGGACATGAGCAGACTTTGGCACTACAGGCTAGGGCATACAGGTGAAAAGTCACTGCAAGCATTGTGCAAGCAGGGGCTTTTGAAGGGAGCCAAGAGTGGTAAAGTTGAATTCTGTGAGCACTGTGTACTTGGAAAGAAGACAAAGGTGAAGTTCGGGACGGCCATTCATAGGACGAGGGGCATCTTGGACTACGTGCACACAGATGTTTGGGGTCCCACTAAGACGGCATCACTTGGTGGTTGACATTGGTTCGTCACGTTCGTTGATGACTATTCTAGGCGATGTTGGGTGTACACCATGAAGCATAAGAGTGAAGTCCTAGATTTGTTTGTGGAGTGGAAGAAGAGATTGGAACTGCAGACTGGGAGAAAGATCAAGACGTTGCGATCCGACAACGGCGGCGAGTATACCTCAGACCCCTTTCTGCAGCTATGTCGAGACGAGGGCATAGAGAGGCACTTCACAGTTAGTCATACACCGCAGCAGAATGGGGTGGCAGAGAGATTGAATCGGTCTTTGCTGGAGAAGATTCGATGTTTATTGGCGCATAGTGGTTTGGAGAAGATCTTTTGGGCTGAGGCACTTTCTTATGCGAGCCACCTCATTAACAGGCTGTCTTCATCTGCGATTGAGGGGAAGACCCCTATGGAGATGTGGTCGGGAGAGACAGCACATGACTGTAGGCATATAAAATTGCTTATAGGTCCCTTAGCACAGCTCGGCACAAACCGACGAACCAACGAGGCGACGAGATTGACGAATCGCACGCAAGCAACGGAATACATCCGTTCGCATTTGGAATCAAGCCAAGTGTTAAAGAGTCAACGAGTGATCCAACCAAGGACAAACTCGGACGAATGCCTAATCAGGATCCAGATTTACTGCCAAATCAGGAATCAGATTTACTGCCTAATCAGGATCCAGATTTACTGCCAAATCAGGAATCGGATTTACTGCCTAATCAGGATCCAGATTTACTGCCAAATCAGGAATCAGATTTACTGCCTAATCAGGATCCAGATTTACTGCCAAATCAGGAATCAGATTTACTGCCTAATCAGGATCCAGATTTACTGCCAAATCAGGAATCAGATTTACTGCCTAATCAGGATCCAGATTTACTGCCAAATCAGGAATCGGATTTACTGCCTAATCAGGATCCAGATTTACTGCCAAATCAGGAATCGGATTTACTGCCTAATCAGGATCCAGATTTACTGCCAAATCAGGAATCGGATTTACTGCCTAATCAGGATCCAGATTTACTGCCAAATCAGGAATCAGATTTACTGCCTAATCAGGATCCAGATTTACTGCCAAATCAGGAATCAGATTTACTGCCTAATCAGGATCCAGATTTACTGCCAAATCAGGAATCAGATTTACTGCCAAATCGGGATCTAAATCAACCGAATCACGAGACCAGAAAAAACGGCAAAAACCACAACACCCAGAGGTGGCCGACAATTGTCATTTCGCGGCCACCCAGAGGTGGCCGACAGTTGTCATTTCGCGGGTCGCGCCACGGCGCATTGAGTGGGCCGACAGTTCATTGTCGCGGCCACGCCAGAGGTGCGCTGACAGTTGCATTTCTGTGGCCACCCATAGTGGCCGACAGTTGTCATTGTCGACGCCAAGCCAGAGGTGGCCGACAGTTGTTCATTTCGCGCCACCTCAGAGGTGGCCGACGAAGTTGTCATTGGGTGCGGCGGGCAGCTAGGTAAATGGGGGAGCTCCATTCAATATGGCCACCTTGGTTCATTTGCTCAAGGTTTGAAATTTGGGAGAGGCGAAGCCCTGCTGGATGGAAGACTTCGGAACTTAAAAATAAAGTGAACTTGGAGATTCCGGGGACTCATCTTCAGTTATCTGGTGCTCAGGCGACTATTGTAGACGTCCAATAAGGCAGGTGTTCGAGAGGATTCAGGATCTGCAGATCTACGCAGTGCCAAAATACCCGGATCTAAGCTGGTCTGTAGATCGGAGGACTTTTGGACGATTGTTTGCCTTGAAAACATTCCCTCCGCGCTATTATTTCCTTGGTGAAATAATACCCGTGCGTACTGCTAGATCCGACCGGATCTAGATCTCGCGGTGGTCCATCGCAAATAAACCCCGGCGCAGGCAAGAGACCCACTCAAATGCGAGCGCCGCAAAACAGCGGAGGGGCGTGCGCGGAGTGGGGCGACATAAAAGGAGTAAAATTGTTATAGCTTGTGTTATGTTTGTATTGAGGTCGTTGTAAGACGCGGATCTAAAAAAGGACGAAACTGTTGTCTTTGTTGTTCAGAAAAGTGTAGACTTAAGATGACAATTGTGAATCAATAACAAGAAGCAACGATCTCAGCGACAGCAATCTGCGATCCACGAGGGGAGCCACCGATTCTGGCCTCGCTGCCCGATCGGAGCGTCCACCCGCTGGATCACTCAGATCCCTACGTGAGGAAGGTCTGAATACCGAGTTCGATCAGACAACTTCGAGAATACTTCATCCTCGCAAATATACTCGCCCCCCAAGTCCAAGGAAGTCCAGTCTCGTTGCCAACAGAACAGTGCGTTGTGTAGAAAACTTGAAGCTACAACCGACTGGACCTTCCTTATACGTCGATTGACGCCAAAGTGCGTCAGATGAGGCTCCCACTCAATCTCAACACAGATCAAGCTGGTTCTACTCATATTCCGTCCGCACCGAAAGGAGCGGTGACTCTCGCCGCGGAGCAAGGAGCCGCCACAAAGGCAACGCACAACCCGCTTTGCCACACCGAATTCGCCAAAAGGATGGAGTACCACCCCGACGGAGTCCTCTCAGCTAGCGCGACGCCGGATTTTTTTGAAGAACAAGAGAGGCAAACAGCCTCAACAACAAGTGAACGGCACCTTTCGCACGCCGCAACAATGAAATTGATCCGGTCAAATGGATCCGTTCGACCTGGACAGAACGCTCCCGGAAGTACGCTGCGGACTGCAACTCTCCACTATCAGCGCCAGGCCGGCTCAAGCCGAAGAAGCCCTAAATAAGTTGCAGAAAGAAGTGGACCTAACAAGCCGCATTACCGCAAAGTCTGTGGAGGCCAAAGTCCTGAAGCGCGTCAGACCAAAAAGCAGCAATGATCCTCCAAATCCACAAATCAACTCGGCGCGGACACCCAAGCTAGATCCGAGATTCTCATACTACCCGGAAATCATGCAGCAATCTCCCTGAAGAAGAACCATCTTGGACGCACTCGGTCCAGATGTCCCGTGGCGAGAGATGCTGAATAAGTCTTTTTTGCTTTCTGTTGATTTCGTTTCGATTTCTTTTTTTTTTTTTGTTTTTTTTTTTCTTTTTTCTTCTTTATCTTTAATTTTTATTTATTTAATTTTTTTCTTATTTATCTTTTTTTTTAGTATTTTTCTTATTTTTTTTATTCGCTTTTTTTTTTGTTGTTTGTTTTTGTGTTTCTTTCTGTCTTGTCTACTTTTTTTTTTTCTCCTTTTTTTATTTATGTTTTCTATTTTTTTGTTTTACATTTGTTAGTCTTGTTTTTTTTCGAAGGCAATGGCGCGCGGTGCTCGTCTTCGCATGGGTCGCAGAAGCGCCGCGGAGAGTTCACACCCAAAGGCAGTCCAAGCGGCCGTTGACTCCTTGAAAGTCCAGGAAGGAAATTCGCCTCAGATGAACATTATCATCTGTAGTGAAGGGGTTTATGAAATTGTCCTGAAAGTGTTTTCGCCCACACACATAGGTTACTCCGCGTCAAAGAAGTATAGTTGTAAACACGGCTGGGGTACGAAACAGAACCAAGAAAAAAGATCCTCGAGAGGCTAGAACTCAAGTCCTTGTCCAATAGCTCACTGTCGAGCGATACGTCTCAATGGCAACTCGCACAAAGTAGTTTCGGGCCGCCCCCCAGAGATTCAGTGTTCAAAGGCCTGCGGCACCGAACGCCAAACCAAAGGTATAGCGTTCCGCAGAAGAACGGTGGTCCAAAAGACGGAGAAGTTCCGGGGGTCACCGGCAACAATGACCAGCAAAGAGACATCGCACAGATTGGATCTCAATCGTTTCCTGGAAGCGTCCGGCGGTAACCCGTCTGCATGTTTGTGAGCCACACACTGAGGACTCTATGGTAGGTTCGGACATAGATCCTTCGGTTAAGATGACGGGAAGCAGAATTCGATTCCTCACGCTCTGTTCTGCGCATCGGACAATACAGTGTCCAGCGACAGGACAACACCCGCGAGTCATTTAGATAAGCGCGGGAGAGAGAGAGTGGCCAAAGATGCTGAAGACGCTTGCTAATACAGAAAGATAAGTTCAATTTGAGATGCAGGATGGCCAATGCAGACTATAGAGGAGACATACAAAAATCCAGGCTTCAAGGACGCAACATAGGAAGCCAAGTCACCAGTAATCAGGTTGTTCAGGAAGATAGCACGCAATGGGATGAAGCTCACATCCGAATCCTCCGTCAATTCACAGGGGCGTGGTAGACCGGAGGATGCAACGAAGATACAATGAATGACTTGAAGATCACAAGATCCGAGGAGCAAGATCAACACATTGACTCCGCTCAGAGGGAGACAAGAAAACAGTTTT
>NC_033801.1:31640687-31641150 GCF_001876935.1 Asparagus officinalis
AAACATCAATTTCCGTCTAGAATGAGTATTCTAGACGGAAATTTCCGTCTAGAATACTCATTCTAGACGAAAATTTTTTCCGTCTAGGATGAATTATTCTAGATGGAAATTCCGTCTAGAATAATCCGTCTAGGATGTATTCTAGACGGTTTTGAATTCCGTCTAGAATATTCCGTCTAGAATGTATTCTAGACGGAAATTCCGTCTACAATACTACATCCTAGACGGAAACTTCCTAGACGCGTATCCTAGACGGAATTCCGTCTAGAATACTAATCCTAGACGGAATTTTGAGTATCCTAGACGGAATTTTCCGTCTAGAATACCTCTTTTTTTAGCAGTGCGGTTTTCCCTGGAATTAAATCCATCCACTACCAAAAATATTATCTATAAACACAAAGTTTTACCATCATCTTTTTTAAGGCTATATATCAGAAAACCCCACTTAAGTTTGGACGTTTAT
>NC_033801.1:31641160-31646164 GCF_001876935.1 Asparagus officinalis
CCCCCCCCCCCCGCCCCCCCCCAACCCCAAAAAAAAAATTTAATAATAATAATAATAATATAACAACTGTCATAATATCCCCCATAAGTTTTGGGGTTATCAGAAAACCCCCGTTAACATTGAGATTTTATTAGGAAACCTTTCTAATATCAAGGCTTTTTAGGTGATTTTTAAATAAAAATTTAAAGTTAAAGGGAGTTCTCTAACAAAATCTTAAAGCTAAAGAAGTTTTTTAGATAGTCCCTATACTTAAAGGGGGTTTTCTGATACTTTGAAAGTTTTAGGTTATTTGATAACTGTCCATAGTTAACGAGGGGATTTTTTTTTTTAAAGAACACTCTTAGACTGAAAATACTAGAAAATAATTTATTCCAAACTCACTTTGTATATCAATTGTTTCGTATATAATTTACATCATAGTTTGCAATAATTTTGCTTGAAGTTGTTGGATATACAATGTACTATTAAAAAATGCTTAAACTATTAATTTTTAATCTTTTCTACAATAATATAATTTCATGGCATCGCACATCGTATATAGAGTTTTTCCCTCTTAAAAATGTAAAAATTTTGCCTCCACTTATGTTCAAACAAACTCACTTCTGAAAAGGGGTTTATTGATTATAACAGCAAAGCTTTAGCATTGTTTATGCTTAACCTACCCACTCACAAAATCAATCTAAGAAGTAAATTATTTTTAAATTTACTTTTTATTTCGATAAGTTGATACATGGTGCAAGTTGCTAGATTTTCTTGTATGCTATATGTTTATTTCCAATTGTTAGATATACATTATATTTTTAAACTAAATGTTTAAAGCTTTTTTCATAATAATACTGTGACATTTTACTAAGTAAATTTTGCTTGTTTTTATCTTATTGTTTTGTTATGTACTAATTTATATGGTCGCTATTGGAGTAGTCCTACATGGCCCTAATGGGTCTACACACGAGCACTCCATCGCTTTTGAGTTTTCAGCCTCAAACAATAAGGCCGAGTACGAAGCACTCTTGGCAGGACTCTGAGCCACCTTGGCAGTTAAGGCCGAGTTCGTCTACATACTGGCCAACTCCCAACTTATTGTCTAGATTATGACGCCAAAGACTTGAGAATAATTCTATATTTAAAGGCGACCAAAGATAAGTTGATATCATGACAGTGCTTCTAAACTCAAACATCTCTTCTGATAATGATGCCTGGATTCACTCACTGTAAAACATGCACAGACGTGCACTGATTTTCCTGTTTGTAATTACTGTGTCGTGGCTATAGCTCTATTTTCTTGAGTGTTAGCTGCACATTTCCTGGTGTATCTCATATTGAGATCATTGATGTAAATACAACTTTCATATTTGGAGATGAATAAAATTTTTCATTTACCAAAAAAAAGGCGACCAAAGAGCTCTTGAGCAATTTTAAAGATTTTAGAATTGCCTAAGTCCCCCACGCTCTCAACGCTCGGGCGGACGTTTTATCCAAGCTCTCAACTCAGGGAATAGCCAGGGACCTATGTATACAGACACTCTCAAGAACCCTAGCATCTTGGAAGCTCCAACTAACTTAATCATGCAGACCGAAGCATCAATAGAACCCTGTTGGATGGATTCACGCATCCGGTACTTGACAAAGGAGGCCTTATCAGAGAATGCTACTGAAGCAAGTAGTCTACAAAGAAATGTATGAAGATATCTCATGATCGATAACTAGCTTTATCGAATCTCGTATTCCTATAGTAGTATGGGGCACTATCTCTGATGTCTTTGGTCAGCAGATGCCAATTATGTTTTGAAGGAGATCTATGAGGGAATTTGTGGGAATCATCCAGGAGCGAGAACTCACTCAGAAGACGATTTAGCAAGGCTACTATTGGCTTATCATCCTAGCCGAGTCCAAGAGATTCATCTCTCAATGCAAGACTTGTCAGTTGTTCTCAAGTATACCATGAGCGTCAGTAACTGGACTCACTTCCCTCATGACTCCAAGTCCTTTCGCTCAATGGGAACTGGATTTATTAGGGCCTCTCCCAATAGCTTCAAGGCAATGGAAGTTTCTAATAGTCGCCATAGACTACTTCACAAAGTGGATAAAAGCTGAACTCTTCGCCAGAATTGGCGAAAGCAATACCAACAATTTTGTGTGAAAGTCAATTATCTGTAGATTTGAAATTCTCATTTTTTTGTCACAAACAATGACACTCAATTTGACAGGAAAGGATCCATAGTTTCTATGAAGAATGGAAAATACAATTCAAATTCACTTCAGTATCGCACCTAAAATGCAATGGGCAGAGGCTACCAACAAGTGCTTACTTCAAGCTTTAAAGAAGAAAGTAGACAAGACGATTAGCAATTAGGTTGAAGAGATACCTAGAATTCTATAGTCTTACCAAACCAATCACAAGAACTCTACAGGAAAAATCCTATTCAAGCGGACATATGGAGTCGAAGCAATCGTCCTAGTAGATTTCGGCATGCCAACCATCCGACTATAATATTTCGATGAAGAGGCAAACTCAGCTGGATTATGGATTGGACTCGACCTCATTTATGAAGTTTGAGAAAACTCACTCAGATCCAAAGTTATCATTCAACAGCACATCGCCTGACACTACAATAGCAAGGTTCAGCCTCGAAGATTCAATATTAGTGACTTCATCCTTCAAAAAGCTATCTTCAATAAAGACACCAGGCATAGAAAATTAGCCGCCAATTAGGAGGGGCCGTACACGGTGATCGAAGAGATATGCCCCGGCACCTATCGACTGTGAATCCCTAAAGGAAGGATCCTACAGCACTCGTGAAATATAGAGCACCTTAAAAAATACTTTCAATGACTATAAAATATTCATATTATATAAATATTTTTTGACAAATCTCACTATATTGTATTTTTGTATAGACTCTAAGACCTTAGTATCATTATCATGAATAAGCCCAATGCACATACACAAGATATTGGTATCCTTTTAGGATAAAACAAAGGCACGTCATAAACTCTAAGATCTTGGCATCATTCTCATGAATAAGCCCAAGGCAAATATCTAAGACCTTGGTGTCGTTTTGGATAAACTCAAGGCATGAAGTTAAGTCGCCCCCCACATCGGTCGACTCCAACACATAAGACCTATGTACCCTTTTGAAAAACAAAGGCATGTCATCGATTCTAAGACCTTAGCATTATTCTCATGAATAAGCCTAAGGCATGTACCTAAGACCTTAGTGTCATTTCGAACAAACCCACGACATGAAGTCGATTCGCCCCACCTTGGTTGACTCCAACACACAATACCTTAGCACCCTTTTAGGATAACACCAAGGCATGATATTAACTTTAAGACCTTGGCATCATTCTCATGAATAAGCCCAAGGCACGTACCTAAGACCTTAGCATCATTTCGAATAAACCTAAAGCATGAAGTCGAGTCGCTCCCACCTTGGTTGACTCCAAGACACAAGACCCTGGTACCTTTTAGGGATAAAACCAAGGCACGTTATTAACTCTAAGACCTTGGCATCGTTCTCATGAATAATCCTAAGGCACGTATCTAAGACCTTGGTGTCCTTTTAAATAAATCCAAGGCATGAAGTTGAGTCGCCTCCATCTCGGTCGACTCCAACACACAAGACATTTGTATCCTTTTAGAATAAAACCAAGGCATGTCATCGACTCGGCTGACTTCAACTTGAGAGATCTTGGTATCCTTTGAGAATAAAACCAAGGTGCTTCATCGACTAGGTCGACTTCAACCCTATAAGATCTTGGTATCCTTTATGAAGCTGACTCATCTCAATTACAAATCTCAAATGAGTAAACTGCAAATAAACATATAAGCACAAGCAAGAAAGGTACACATATCGAATAGATAAAAGAGCATCTTTTTATCTATATATCAAAATATTTACAATACAGAGAATATTTACATCACAAAAAAGGGGAAGATATGTAAACTCTTAAGGGGCCTGACTCGGAGAAAGCATGGGGCTTGAAGTGGGTGCGACACTAGACCTAGGAGCAGAAGCTGAACGCGAAGGGGTAGCAATCATAGAAGTTGGCAGAGGAGTCATCTGGGGCTCAGACCCAACCTCTTCATCCTTTTCATCTCCCAGGTGACTAGCCCCACTATCTTGAGTAGAGCCCCTCACCCAAGCCTTAGGCCAACTCCTCATCATCCTCATCCCCAGTGTCAACGTTTAGGACAAGCCTTCCTCCCCTCCTCTCTATCTCCCGAAAAGCATCAAGGCAATTGGTGATTTGAGGAGGATAATAGAATCATTCGGGATCAAACTTGAAGTCGGAACGAAGTTGCGTCATGAAGTAGTCAAAGATGATCATGCATGCTAGAGCCACCTCCATCTTGCTGAGAGTACTGTTGCAGTATTTTTCCATGACCTCTACTCGGTAGGCCTCATATTTTGAGATGGTTGAGGCAACTTGCCAGTATTTTGGTGAGAGATAACTCTCATTGTCTCTCGGCCTCTAGAGCTACCCAAGATGCCTCCTTCCGCGGAGCCTCATGTGCAACCAGTTCAACTGGTCCTGAATGATCTTAACATTTTGGAAAGCTAATCGAGATCGTTCAAAAGTTATAGTGCTTTTCCGCCTCTCAACCTCGATCTCATCCCTCAAGTATCTCACCATATCATCCCGTTCATGAAGCTCGTGCTCAAGATGATCGATGTGCTCCTTGAACCCGTCAATCTTAGCCGACTTCTTTCTGCTAGGCATCTTTAGGTCCTTGACCATCTCGTCTCGCATCTCCACCTCCCAGTGTCATTTTCCTTTACCCATTCTCCAAGCCACCAGCTCATCCTCCTTAGCGGACAGCTTTAGTTCGATAGCCTCTCGGGCCATCTTCTCAGCCTCTAGCTTTTCCTAAAACTTAAAGTAGACTTCCCGGTCATGCTTGAAGCATCTGAATAGCTCCTGATCTACAAAAACCCCTAAGAGCAGATAGCTCCTTAGGGTCTGATGGAGACTATAATCAAGCATGGCTGAAAATATCTC
>NC_033801.1:31646174-31682688 GCF_001876935.1 Asparagus officinalis
GGACTCTAGGACCGATACTCTCTTATCAAGATCCCGTCGAGGGAAGAATAGATTCTCCTTGAATGGCTCCCTCTTGTATTTAGGCTAACTTCAGGCGTATCCATCATCAATTTCCTCAGCTCCCCTAGCATCCGTCGGGATTTCATTAATGCGATGGGGGGAAGGGCCATCCAATGCGGCCCTTCTGAACAGAAGGTACTTCTGCTGAGCAGGCGGCTCGTTGCCCTTTCACTTGGCTGGCGGAGGCTGAGTTGTCTTCTCCCTGGTCCGAACCTAGACATCCACATGCTCAACCACCATCTCACCCCCTCGGCCCGAGTAAAGTACTCCTCCTCGACAACAACAACAACATCAGTCGACTCTACATGAGTGCCCTTATGGAGAGGAGTAGTGAAGTTTTCACCTTCCTCAACTTCTTGAGTAGGAGCAGGTATGGCCGCCTCTGCTATGCTCTCCTCCCTGGCCAGTGCTGGTTTGGCGCTTCCGGCGCTTCCGGAGGGACCCTGGCCACTCACTTTCCGTGGTTGCCTCCTCTTTTTCTAAGACCTCTTGGCCTGGGTAGTGGAAGCACTCAGCCAACCAACCAACCTGCATTCTCGGTAGGCTTCGTTGCCACCTCCTTAGCCACTTTCGGAGCCAACTCAAATCTCAGACGTTTGTGTGCCTGATTAGGACCTCCACCTGAGATACCTCCTACAGCATCAGCGGCAAAGCCAGGACTGTTGCTTGAATCTTATCTTCTTCGGTCCGTGGGATTTTAGAGATGCCGGCTACATGCAGAATCGAAGGATCAAACAAATTCTCGATCCTATGCGACACAGCTAGGCCTGAATTTTCTCAAGCCCACTCTTTTCCTTGACCGTGAGAAAACCTAGCTTTAGACGTCCCTCTGGATCTTGGACCAAGCCGAGCAAGCTAGAATCAGGTCGACCTTAAAGACCCATATGAACCTTTCCTTCTGGTCCTTGTTCGCCTCAAGAGCATTTAGCATCTGAGATGGCTTTGAAGTCACCCAAATTCTGGAAATAGTAATATCCCTCCTTCTTCCCAACCTTGACACTTAGAAGATGGCCGAGAATGCGGAGGGTTGGTCTGACTCCTACCCATTGACAGATCACCACCAAAATGACCAATGTGGTGATGGAGTTTGCTTTAATTTGGGAGGGCGAGATCCCCAGAGCCTCAAAAGTGCAGCTAGAAAGGGATGGAGTGGGGGACAAAGACTGTATTCCAAGTAGCAGATGTACACTGGAGCGATGATGCCATTGTGCTCATTTACACCCTCCTTCTCTGGTACTGATAGTGTGAACTCACACGAGAGATTGAACTGATCATAGTAGCTTTCAAACTCTATTGAACACATATTAGAGTGGAACTTCCTCAGCAGACTGATCCTAGCCTTGTAGCAGACGATGATGGTAGCAGAGGAAGTCATTAGAAGGAAAGATTGCTGAAAGATGATTAGAAATCATGTAAGATGCCAAAGAAATCTAGGATTCTGAGAGTATGTAAATGAGCCCTTCAGAAGAATGGATATATATAGGCTTGAAGGCAGCCATGTGGCGAGATCATAATGGTCAACTTAGTTATTAATGAACGACTGAGATCAACTATGAAATTCAAAGTGACTGCTTACAAACCGAAGCGATGCCCTCTGATTAGTGTTCCATTTGCACTCAAAAAATAAGGCAACACTGATGCATGATCTCCCGTGATGTCAAAACATCACATTAACAGTGGCCACCCAAGTTCAAGTGAAAGGGGCCAGTGTTATATCATATAAATGGCTAAGTGTTAATCCTCCAATAGAAGTTGACACATGTCCCATATTAATTAAACTCCAGATCAACCTCACCCTATGCGAGATGACACGAACGACTTTAACACTCAATCCTTCCTAAGAAGAGCTGAGTCGAAAGACATCCTTACTCGAACCTTGTCGTTAATAGCAACTACATACCTTATCATTCTACAAAGCCGGGCCAAACAGCTTCGAACCCGAGTAAAAAGACGGTACTTATTGGCCCGCTCGCAAGGCCAAAGTGAGAGGTGTCATTTGTCGACCCTCTCATACATATGAGTTGAGAGGTGGTTTATCCTTGAGCCCCTAGTTGACAGTTGATCGCTATCGCATTGAATGCATGATCAGAATAATCATTGTTCCAGCCTTGAAAGTCTTTATGACTCATCGGACCTTGTCAGCTCCATGCATACCTCATCACCATCACATTAAACTCCTGGGTGGCTCATCCGCCTTTGCAGCCGACACCTGTAAAGTAGCTGCTGAGTGAGCTACCTACTTGGACTCGACTGAGATTCCACTTCTATCCCTTGGATCTGCTATAAAGAAGAGATGTTGTTGTTTCAGGTCTTTTTTAATTACAATTAACTCAGATTACAATAAAAAGAAGGGGAAAATGTGTCAGGCCCCAAAAAAATAAAGTGATTATGACCAGGCCTCCTGTATTATTTTTTGTGTGACAAAGCCCTAAATACAGAAAATAATTAGGTTTCAGCCCCTATTTACCTTTCCAAGATAGCACAGAGAGAAACTATTTACCAATACTTTAAAATGCCCTTAACCCTTTACCCCCAAAACTTGTATGCCCTCTCTCTCTTCTCTCTTCTCATGCTCAAATCTCCTCAAACCTGCATCATCTCGAGAATCCAAATTCAATATCCTAGTTTTCACTCAAGTGTCCAGTAAATCTATAAAAAAATGTCTAAAATTTTTTAAGGAAAATGCCCGAGAGCCCTAATGTGGAGAAGGGTGAAGGAGACAACACCCAAATGGAAGACACCTTGGCTAGGTAGATCCGTCCCACTCTCCGGACCTTACCTCCACTTTTTTGGAGTACGAGCTGAGGTCCTCAAATCAGCCTACTCAAGTCCAAACTATTGGGACCCCTTAGAGGTTCTAACCAGGGAGCACAGAGATCCCAAAAACGCATAGTTTCTCCTCCAAAAATAACCTCTCCAGTGGAGGAACGCATTAGATATTTACCTAAACTGATAGGTCCTTGGGCAGATCTCACGTTGGCCCCAAGACGTTGGTCTCTAGGGGTTCATCACCGGCACTACTCAGCGCGGTTGGCGAAGGAGAATTTGCCAAAACTATCCACCTCCGCCTCTGCCTCTGCCTTTATATCTCCCGCCGGCGGTTCTCCTCCGACATCCTCTGAGAATGAGGAGAGTAACGAGGTGACAGTGACCCTATTGAGCATGAAAAGAGGACCGGAAGTTCGAGACCGCAAGAAGAGACGCTCGCCGGAGGATGTGCCCATCTCTAAGAAGAAGTAAGTTCCCAATCAATTGAGTGATTTTGAATTTAATTAATTTTCGTTATAAGAGTAAGTTCCCAATCAATTGAGTGATTTTGAATTTAATTAATTTTCGTTATAAGTAATTTGTAAAATTATAGTGTTGGATGTTAGGTGAAAATATGAGTCGGAAAAAAAGGAAGAAAGTTAACAGTTTAATTTTTTGAAATGCGATTGAGGTTTATGGGTTCTGTTTATGAAAAAATGGTGGTAAGAAATTGGTTATTGTAGTGTAAAACCAGTTTCTTAATTTGGGAGTATGATCTGAACAATATCAAGTATAATCGTTTTGAAGAAATGCATGTCAATAATTCTCATTTGTTGTTAGCTATTAGCAATGCATGTTAATAATTCTCGTTTGTTGTTAACATTTAGCCTTAAGTGTTAATTACTAGCCATTCATGTTAATAAATCTTAATTTTTACTAAGTTAATGCCTTAACTGTTAATTATTTCCTAATTTGAATTCATGTTAATAGTAATCATTTGTTGCTGGGCTAAGGTCATAACTATTGCCATTTGATAATAAAAGTGGATAAAACGGGGAACTTATTTGTAGAATTTTTCCTTATTCTGATTGAAATTATTATGTATGAAATGTAGATCTATTATATGACATATAGGCCTGTTGTTTGGAATTTAGCTTATTGTGTTATATTATCATGTAATATATACTGAGAAGTAAAATCATAGCATATGAATTACAATATACAATCACATCCAACAATTATGAAAAGTATGTGAATATTTGCAATTGGATTTTATCATATATTATATATTTAGAAGTATGGCTTGTACATCAATTTTAAAATTTAAGTGATAGCATTAATTGGAAAAAGTAAGTAACTGATGTTTACTTTTACACATACATATTTCATCATTAGATATTAAATTTCATAAAAGAATGTTAACTTGTACGAACAGATGTTAAGTAAAAATTTAGTGTTGTTAACATTCAACCGTAAGTGTTACCTGTCACCAAAGGTTATTAAGTTTTAACATTTAATGTTAATATTTGCCACTGATGTTAATAAATATAATGGATATTAAGAATTTGAACGGTTTGTTAAAAGTAAATATTTGTTTATGTAGGAAAATTGATGTTGCAGGTGATATAAGGCATATTGCATATTTTGGATCGTACTATACTTTCATGAAAAACCTTCAACCAAGAATGAAGAAGTGGTATTGGGATTCCTACAAGGGCAGTAACTTCGAGCACTATGTATTGTTCGAACCTCCAGTACGTGATTAACGGGCACTAGAGCATGTGTTAAGTCATTATGTTGGCGAAAATGATGAATTCTCTTTTCCTGACTCCAAAATCGGGTCGATATCTTTAGTCAAATTTGATGAAGAATGAGTGCAAACTCACATGGGCTTCCTTATTGATACAGAGTTGATCTATAGGAACAGAGACCCTCATAACCGGCTTTGGAGGAAGTTCTTTGAAGAGAAGAAAGAAATGCTAAAGACCAAGGCAAAGGCAAAGGCCAAAGATAAAAAAGAATCTGGTAGCATCAGGAGATATGTGGAAGAGTTACTAGAGACACTTGTTGAGTTAACCTCAAAGAAGGACATTGAGGATTTTGTGCTGCTTCAGATTTTGTACCAGTATGCAATGATTTGGTGCCCTAACAGCTCACAAGGCATCTCAAGACAATTGTTTCAATATGTGGATAGTATTGAGAGAGTAAAAAATATTGCGTTGGGTAAATTTATTTTTGATGAGACGAAGAGAGGTATTCAAATTACCATGTAAGGAATAAGAAAGCCAGGGGTTACATACGTACTTGGATGCATGTCACTCACCCTTGTAAGTTGCATGTTCATATGGTTTGCTTTTTGTTTTAGTTATTAGCAGTTTTGGTAACAAGCATTAGAAAACATGTACAAGATTGAAAGTTAACATGATATGGTGAAAATTAACATGTTAACATGAAACTTAACATATGAAAATGAAAGGTAACATTAATATGTGACAGTTAACATGTACCCATGAATGTTAACATGTAATAGTAAAAGTTAACCTTTAAGTATGAAAATTAGCTATTTAGACTGAAGTTGAACAAATAGTTTTAAAAGTTAGAAAGAAAAATCTGAACAGATATTTGTTGCTTCTCCTCCTCCTTTTTCATGTTATCCGTAGTTTTACTAGTTTATAAAAGCTTAAAATTTTGTTCATTCTATTTTGATAGATATGGTACTACGAGATGACGGACATTAAAAAACCAGCCCTTAACTTGAGATGGAAACATACATTGACCAATTGGGCAAGGGTTGGAGGGATGGCTGGATCTTTAAGGAGAGAGACAATTGTTTCTAAGGCAAGTAAAGCAAGCATCAAAATCGTAGAGAAACCAATTTCTCCCAGCAGCCCATGGGGTGAGAAATACCCTCAAAGGGAGCCCTGTGGGAAGAAGAATGATATCTCTCATCGTGGGAAAAAAGAATCCCCCTTGTCTCTAATAGGAGTAAATCTATGGAGCAATCACTGCCGAGGAAGAAGGAGAAGAAACAAAAAATTAAGGATGAAAAGCTAGAGAATGTGAAGGATAGACCTAATAGCTCATCCATAGGCTACGTAAGTATCAAGAATTCTTTACACATTCTTACATATTTATATTAAAGGAAATTTTGTAACTTTATCATTATAACATTTAAATTTGTATTGTTTCATGTTAACTTTTTTTGGCATGTTAGTGTACATTGTTTCGTGTTGAGTTAGTGTTAAATGTTAATGTTCAGCAAAACATGTGAATTCTTAGCATAACATGATAACTTTTATTGTTAATTATTATCTTTTATGCTTACATGTTATATTTTATTCTTACATGCTAACTTTAGTTATGTACATGTTAATTTTCAGATTAACATGTTAACTTTCATCCTTACATGTTAGCAATTCAAATTTTATGGATTTTCATAACAATTATCCTTAATTTATTCATTGCTTATATAACTATAATGAGTATATGGTTATTTTTTCAGATTTTCTCCCGTCATATCAGTGATGCTCTTGAAAGAGAAGATGAGATAGAGAATTTACCAAGTGATGAGAAAATTCTTTTTTGGAGGAATACAACTAAACTAAATTAGAAATTGCTCTATGCTGTCATGTGTAGCAAGCGCCTTCAATGGGATGCTTTCTCTAAGGAGATACATCGGCTTAACAGAAAATTGGAGATCCATGAAGGAATAGCTGATCAGATTGACCCAAAGACCTAAAGAAGAATGTTAAGGCTATTATGGCCCAAAATGATAGGCATACAAAGGATGCACAGGAGAAGAGGAAAAGTAGTTTGGATTCTATTGATAGGGGTGATGATATTGATTGCCTCGATTATGATGATATAACCAATGTTGGAAAGGAAGCTTCTTATATTGCGGAGGAGGTTGTGCAAATGGAGAAGGAAATAGATGAAGTAGAAGAGAAAAAATAAGAAGGTGCGCAAGAAGAGGAGGTAGAGAAGGAAGAAGGACAAGAAGTGAATGTCGAGAAAGTGAAGAAAGAGAAAGAGAAGAAAGAAGGGAAAGAAGAGGACAGTGAGAATGTGGAGAAAGAAGAAGAGAAGAGAGAGGAAGAGAAAGAAGAAGAGAAGAAAGGGGAAGAGAAAGAGGGGGAGAACAAAGAGGAAGAGAAAGAAGAAGAGAAGAAAGATGAAGAGAAAGAGGAGGAGAAAAAGGAGAATGTTGAAGAGTCATCCTTTGAGAAACTCATTGTCGAACCAAAGGCACAAGTTTATCAGAAATGATCGAAGAAATTAGCTACAAAGGGGGCAAGGGGACCAAGTACCAGGAGTAGGACGTGATCACAGCTAGTCCGAACCCCATTCACTAAAGAAAAGAAGAAGGAAGTTCGTGAAGAGATAATTACAATATCACACCATAAGGATGATGAGAAGAAAAAAAAAATTTGGTACTACTGTAAGCTTGATGAATGCAGCTGGGATTTTCTAAAGATCAGAAAAATCAAGAAGAAGGAGGAGGCTCTTCTGAAGTTGTTAAACGAGGGTATTCCTAATGTTGATGATTTTGGCATACGCTTGGTTCATAGTGAAGGAACATTCGTTCACAACTTTAGAATATCCCATCATGTAGCGGCAAAGCTCACTCCAGATGAGAACCGATGGGTCTCAAATTTTTGCAATTAGAAATTTCATCAGTAAGTTTAATAATTCTGATTAATATTTTTGGCTGCATATTACTTGTGATATTTTAAATATTCATGTTAATGTTTGTGTATAAATGTTAATATTTCCCGATATATATTAACTTATAGACATTTATGTTAACGTTTGCTCGAACATGTTAGCTTTCACTGTTACATATGCATGTTTATCAGCAACTGTTAACGAGTGCATCTTACTATTATATTTCAGGTCGTGTATGATTGTCAATACGTTGAATAGTAGTATTGATTCTTTGGAGCTTCTTTATTTGCTACATGGAGGCTGTATCGATGACCATGCAAGTTTAATATGTTAAATATATGCATATTTGGATTTTTTGTGTTGTGTTGTTATGCAATTTAATTTTCATCTCTTGCATGGTAAATTTACAGGTCATGGAAGCTTTGTTAAATAGAATAAGCATATGGTTAGAGAGGCCGGAAATTACCTCACTGAGCAAGAATTATGGGGTCGTATCAACTTATTTTTGCGTAAGCACTAGTTTCAAATACCTAACAATCTTTTACATCTTGTTTATAATTAGCATAACATTATCTTCTTGACAATACAACATAATCTTTATGCGAAGACTCCTGATTTTCCACATATGTATACTTTATTTATACAAAAGCATGTTACCGCGAGCAAGAGTATACTCCTTATCCCCCTTGTGCGTCAGGACCACTGGAATGTCGCTGAAGTCAGGTTGGATGAGGACCTTGTTAAGCATTATAACTCGACTAGCCACAGTGCGTATATTGAACCAGTGAATAAAATAATTAGTTTCATGGATCATATGAAGTCTGGTTTTGATCCCTAGAATGTTCGGAGAAAGTTTAGAGATGAAGCCGTCCCTTGCGAGCAACAGTCTGGAATGTTAGTATTTTATAGATTTAATTTTTTATTATTATCCACCGTCATATATCTAACTAGTTTGCTACTTTATATCATGCAGTTTTGATTATGGGCTTTTCGTTCCCTTATATATGAAGGCTATAATCCGTGGAGTTGATACGATTCAAATAACTACTCCCGATGACGAGTCTTACATCATCCGTGCTAGGCTTGCAGCTAAACTTCAAATAGAAGGATGAGAACAAAAGAAGCAAGTAGAGACATTAGATAAGGATGGGAGAAAGTTATTCTAAAAATTGATTGATTGAACAGATAAGGATAACAACAAAACTTGTGTGCATATTTATATTATGTATATTAATTTAGTTGTGTAAACAGTTGGTGTCGATGACAAACTACACAGCTAGCTTGACCTTTAACATGTTATTGTATTTATGGTATTTTTGCCACCATATATCTACATTTTGTTTTGATACAATATATATTTAACATTGGGATCTAGCATGCTCAAAAGAATAGTGCGTATTTAGCTGAAAGTTAGCATGTTCAGCTGAAAGTTATCATGTACAGCTGAAAGTTATCATGTACAATTTAGAGATATCAAGTTAACATATATTTAACATTAGACTTAAAATTTTACAAATTACAAAAGTCTTCCACAATATCAAGTTTTTAGCAGTATAATATCATTTCATTTTCCTTTCTGCCTTATCATCATCATAAATCAAAGTTTTGCCTTGATACAAAATATATTCACCTAAAAGTTAATATATAAAGTTAAAAGTTAACATGTTTAGTTGAGAGTTAACTTATTCAAGTGAAAGTTAACATGGTTAATGTTTACCTCAACATATTCGGCTGTAAGTTAACATATACAGTTGAAAGTTAACATCTTTAGATGACAGATAACATATTCTATTGAAAGATAACATGATCATGTAAAAGTTAACATTTTAGAATGAAAGTTAACATGTACGGCTATAAGTTAACATGTTCAACTGACAGTTAACGTGTTCAAGTAAAATTTAAAATGATCATGTTAGAGTCAACATTTTCATCACGTACTTTTTTAGCTGAAAGTTATTATAGTACCGAGATAATTAACAGTATACATAAATAGAATACCTGAGCTAAATAAGTACATTACACAAAACTTTTTACATTCTTGCAGCTGATATTACTTGAATACACAATATTATTATTCCTACAACTTCACAAATTACAAAAGTCTTCCACAATATACTGCAAAATTCTGGATAGCCTATATTTCTCTAACAAAAGCATTGTTGTAAGAAGAAGTCCTCACTAATTACCGATTGTCTCATTACAAGTTGCTCGATTGTGACCCTCAGCTTTGCATCGAGAACATTTCACTAGACGTTTGTAAATGGTTCTATTGTTTATGCATCTAGTTCTATTTCTTCCTCTCCTCTTAGTGGTAATTGGTGACAATATCTGGATTTCGTTCTTGGCACACTCCGCTTCTCACAATCTGGTATGGGATAAAGGATTTCATCATAGCTCTTCTTAAACGCTTCTACAATTATAAACCAATCACAATATTGATATACATATCTTTTCATATAAATAATGACTACACAAGTATGCACACAAGGAATACGTGTTAGTCCCAAGCTCGGCAAGTGCATGTCCTCTTCTTCAAATCAACGTGAGCAGTTCTATGTGATTGCACCTCAAATATATCATCTATAGATTACTTAATCTCTAAAGTATATCCTTTTTCCATATTTTCTCTAACCATCTGCTCAACTTTAGGACAAAAGATAACCACTCCACTTATCAGCCATTATGCGTCTGTTGTTCATGAGAACCATAATTTATTTTCGGATATGCTCCATCATTTGTAGTACACGTAACAATCAAGCTTCACGTATCCAGTTGTTAAAGAATTCTGCGATATTAGAGGTCACATGACCATATCTATAAACATTAAAATAATAAAAAGTATGATGCATACGATATATAATAAAATTAATTCGTAACTACAAAACTTAACCGTTAAGAGTTAAAGTTAACATATAAACCTGAAAACTAACACATAATGATGGAAGTTAACATCTACTAGCTATAGTTAACCTATACAAAGGAAACTTAACATATATGCCATAGAGTTAACATCTACTGCAAAAATATCATAATGATTGAATGCATTACCTAATGCCAGGGAAGAATGCATTTGCCCACTGCTTTGGAGTGTAATTAACTACAAATCTCATATGCAGCTGGAGACATCTCATAAATTTCTTTCATGTAGTCGTTTCATTCCGCTACACTATATTTATAGCAAGCAGATTGGAGCAAATTCCCTAGAACTTGTATGTCCTTTGCCTTCATTCCCAAAGCCTTTAGCTTTGATCTAAAATTTTCAACTAGGTGTAGAACACATCTTGAGTGAATTGCTTCAAGAAAATATTCTCTCATGGCTTCTCAAATCCCCTTGTCGACATCAGAAGTAATTAACAATTGATGAGGATGATTGTATGGGTCTGATCTTTCATACAGTATGGACCACAGGCCTTGAAGGAACCATCTCTAATTAGCTACATTTTCCTGATCGCATATACAATACGCAAGTGGAAATATCCCTTGGTCTCCGTCATATGCTATGGCGCTGAGGAGCATGCCTTTGTATCTGTCTTTCAAAAAGGTCTCATCTAAAAATAATAGGGGTCTACATCCATTTAAGAAACCAATGATACAAGCAGCATAACATATGAACAGTGTGCTAAACCGTCCTTCATTCTGCTCAATGCAAATGTAGCTTCCTGGATTCATTTCCTTCACCATGTGCTCATACTTGTACATCAATGTCACCACATTTCATGTAAATATAATACAGTGGAGCAAATAAGTAGTAAATTTTTAAAGTTATCGTCTAACATTGAAAGTTATCATCTAACTGTTAAAGGTATTATCTAACTGAGATAACATCTTAACATGAAAATATATAGTAAAATTTACCATCTTAATTAATCATAAGACTCATAACTATCACCGTACATATCTTCTTGTGCTCTTTCTTTGACCCATCATATCTTACTATATTCAACTCTCAATCCATATCGAGTGAGAAACTCTTTTTGCACATCAATTGGGCAGATTTTGGGCCAAACCTTTAATATAGGTCGTAATTGGGTTGCTATGAATTTACGAGATGCCAGTGATTGCCCTGAAAAGTTAGTGTGATGTCCGCAACTGTGTTCATTCATAAACATTTGGATTTTTATTTTTTTTATTTTTAATAGGAGAGGCAAACAGCATCCAAGGGCATCCATATGTCTCCTTATATCGATAATAAACTCATATACGTTTGAGTTCATTCTTTGCAAATTCATAGTTAAATATTTTTACCATAGAATAGTATTGCAAAGCTAGTCTCAATTTATTTACAGTTTTAAATTGTTGCCCATTTTTAGTTAATGTTGTGTGCCACCATTGAGGAATGATGGAAGTGTTATTGAGAATATCATCAGCTCTCATTACATTCTCACCAAACGGACAACCATTTGGATTCTCTCTGAATTTGAAGCATTTCCTGGAGGAGGATGACTATTATCTACATTCAACGAGGCATCACTGCTATACAAATTAATGAAACGGTGAGATATCATAATCAACTATAGTATAATATTATCTTCTAATATTTTAAATTAACAACTTCTTATGTAAACTAACAGGTAACTGTGAGTGTTAACTTACTACGAGTAAAATTAACATGTTTCGGTAAAACTTAACATAGAGTAGTGGAATTTAGCAAACTATAGTCATAGTTAATACGCTATGAGGAAAGTTAACAACTTCATGAAAAAACTAACATGTTCACGTGAAAAATAACATGTTCTTGCAAAAGGTAACATATATCGTTGAAATTTAACATTTTATCAATAAGAGTTAACATCTAACTATTAGAGATGATAACTATGTTTTTCGACTGTGCATTGAAACTTGAAATCACAAAGTTTACACCACACAAAGCCCAGTTTTAAAAAGAGTTCATTGATTACTTACATTTTTGTAAAAACTTTCTGATTTTTTTAGAAGTAGAACACTCTATATTAACAACAGCTTGCATGTGAATCTCCGTACAACCAGTATTTTGATTGTGGTCCAACATGCACTTCAAATCATCTTCATTATCAACTAAAAAACTCAGCTTCAGGTGTCTCTCAGATATATGTATGAAAATTAAAGCATCTTGAGGTACTTTCAGTCTTTCAGACACATCAACTTTCAGTTCAAAAAAGCTTGTTGTAGAACTTAGCATCAAGAAGATAGCCTTCTCGCCTAACAACACTATGAAAATCAAGTCTTTGGCGGCTATTGGGGGTTGTTGAAAGTTATGAGGATAGTTATGATGAGTAATTGAGAGAATTTTTTGCGCATAAGTGATTGTTGAAAGTTGAAGAATAAAAAACTTAACATTTTATCAATAAGAGTTAACATCTAACTACTAGAGATGATAACTATATTTTTCGGCTGTGCATTGAAACTTGAAATCACAAAGTTTACACCACACAAAGCCCAGTTTTAAAAAGAGTGCATTGATTACTTACATTTTAGTAATAACTTTCTAATTTTTTCATAAGTAGAACACTCTATATTAACAACAGCTTGCATGTGAATCTCCGTACAACCAGTATTTCGATTGTGCTCCAATATGAACTTCAAATCATCTTCATTATCAACTGACAATACTCAGCCGTTGGGTGCCTCTCCATATATATATAAGTATAATATATAATATATATATATATGTAGTGTTGTGTTGTGTGTTGCTGTGTGTGTGTGTGTGTGTGTGTGTATGTATGTTGCTATATATATAATATATATATATATATATATATATTATAATATATATAATATATATATATATATATTATATATATATACTATTGATACTTGATGTGTGTGTGTTGGTGTACCTGAGTGTGTGTGTGATGTCGTGTGTGTGTTAGTGTGTGTTGATACGCCGTCGCACGAGCCTGCTGCTTATGAAACCGTTAAAGTGTCTTGACCGGCTACTTCAGTCTTTCAGACACATCAAATTTTAGTTTAAAAAACTTGTTATAGAACTTAACATCAAGAAGATAGCCTTCTCGCCTAGTGACACCATGCAAATCAAGTCTTTGGCGGTCATTGGGGGTTGTTAAAAGTTATGAGGACAGTTATGAGGAGTAATTGAGGGAATTTTTAGCACATAAGGGGTTGTTGAAAGTTGAAGAATAAAAACCCTAATATCATAAATGAGAGCGTAAGAGATAAAACTATAAAATATATAACCCATGATGAAGCCGACCTGTAATGGAGGGAACCCATCGTTTTCCCTTGCTTTTTGCCGTCGATTCGCATTAACTGCGATGGTAGGGATCACCGGGTTGATGGGTCAAATAGTCAATTCCTGGTGAGAGAAGAGGGCATTTTGGGTAGGTTGGTGAAAATACATAGAGTACATGTGTAAAAGTGGGATTTTGGGGTTGGGTCATACTTTTAACTCTCTTTTGGGGCTAAAGAGTAAGGGAAAAATTTGTTGGGCCTAGGCCACATCAGCTTCTTCATTTTTGGGCCTTGACATATTTTTCCCTAAAAAGAATGTAATCAAACAAAGAAAAATTTGTATTTTCCTTGGGTTCTTTTCTGTGGGCCAATGCAGTGTCGATCTTGTACTCAGTTGATACATTAGCCAAAGATAACGAGTCTTTTACTATTAATGAGGTTTTGGTTGCTTGGAAGATGGCTCGGTCTTCTCTTAGCAGATCTTCTAAACAGAATTGCAAGTGCGATAGCTCTCTATGCGTGTATCTAGATTTGTAGATATCACCATCACATTAAACTCCTAGGTGACTCATCCCCCTCTGCAGACAACACTTGTAAAGTAGTTGTTGAGTGAGCTGACTACATGGACTCGACTAAAATATCACATCTATCCCTTGGATCTGCTATAAAGGAGAGATGTTGTTGTTTCAGGCCTTTTTAAATTATAATTAACTCATATTACAATAAAAAGAATATAAACAAACAAAGAAAAATTTTGTATTTTCTTGGGGGTTCTTTTTCGTGTGCTAATAGAGCGTCGATCTTATACTCAATTGACGCATTAGCCAAACATGATGAGTCTTTTACTGTTGATGAGATTTTGGATGCTTGGAAGATGGATCGGTCTTCTCTTAGCAACTCTTCTAAACAGAGTTGCAAATGTGATAGTAGATCTCTCTATGCGTGGATCTAGATTTGTAGATCTCCTTTGATGATGCCCAAAAATAAATGATCTCCCCTCCTTTTATAGGCTAAAAGAAAGAGTTAATGGCCTTTAATTATGAATTAAGTGGCCATTAAAATAGGAGATAGTGGGGAGTAGTTATCCCTTGAAAATAGCCCTCAAACGGCTATTAGATGAAGTTTGCTGACTTAGCGAAGCTCGCTAAGGACATTTGGGTGAAGCTCGTTGAAGATGTTTGGGCAAAGTTTGTTGCTGAAGATGTTTGGGTGAAATTTGCTGCTGAAGATGTTTGGGCGAGGTTCGCTACTGAAAACGTTTGGGTGAAGTTCATTGATGAAAACACTTGGGGTGACATTCTCTAAAAGTATGGATGACCTAGTCCACTTGGGTTATTATGAGCAAAGTTCATTGGTTGGCATACTTCATCCATAAATTTGAATTTGATATAGAAATTGACTCAATATTTGGCCGACTGATGACGCCTTTTGACTCGGCTCGAGGTGCATTTTGGGAGTTGACTCACTCTTGATTTGCTAGAGTTGAGTCAAGATGGGTTGTTTAGTGAGGTTCGCTTACTTGTTTGGGTGACCTTTGCTACAACTTGTTGTGGGCTCAACTTTATGCCCATTTGAAATGTTTAGCCCATGGGCGTTCACTTCTTGGATCCAAGCTGATATTGGCCTGGGTGAAAAGATATTTTAACAATCTACAAGATCTACCCAAAGCTTTCAAGATCCTGCATTTGACTTGTAGCTGGGATCTAGGATTGAAATACTTTGGGTAATAGCTACATGTGTACTATTTAACATAACTCGAGTTGTCTTGACTGGGTTGAAACTCATCTTCATTTGTCTGCTTAGTTGCCAGAGGTGTACTGTTGAACGTTCCTTTTTCGTAGACCCATATTAAAGGCTCAAAGATTCTTGTATTCGTCCAGCTTCATGTTTGGAACAAATTCATCTTCTCTATTGTTGATATGAATTTGGAAAATTAATAAAGTTTGACTAATCCAGGCAAAGTTCATCGATTAGTGATGTTCGCTAGCTGGTAAGGTGAAGTTCATCGATTAGCGATGTTCACTCGTTAGCGATGTTCACTGTGATCTGTGGCTAAGATCTCTCGATTGAAGATATCATGAGATCCACTGTAGATTTGATCGAGTTTTAGGCTAGGATTTAGCCTCTTTATCCAGTCTAATCAAATCTCAAAAAGATGTGATTTTTCTCGGGAGTTATGATTTGAAAGAGGATATAAATAGTATCCTTCCCCTTTCATTCTCACCATCTTCATCTCTATCTTCTTCTTCTTCTACATGTTTAGGTCTCCATCACCTAGATCGAAAATGCTCTCTGATAGAGGAGTTGAAATAAAAAGGCTCCAACAGGAGCTTGCCAAGTGAAGGACAATCAAGCGGATAAGCTCTACGTACTTCATCGTATGACAATGTTGCTATTGGCTGAAAAGGAGATGCTCGAGCAGATCATCAAGAACCACTCGATAGCTGGGGGTGAGTTAAATCGCAATAGAGATACATGGAGCTTTGAGTGTCGAGCTTTGCATAAGACCGTTCAGCAATTGAAATAGCACTTGAAGAAGGATTCTTGGATTTTCATGAGCGAGGACTCTGACAGTAACTAGGTATCACAAATATGAACCTAGATCGTAATTAGATGTCGTGTGGCTAACTCAGGCTCGACGTTAAATTTTAACTGCAGGAAGTGCTTCTTCCCCTTGAAACACCTCATTTGGAGGAATGGGGGTTTTTCTCATTTAATAGCTCTCTTCTCATCTCCTGTCATAGGGCCTAGGGAGGAGTAAGTAGGAGCTATTTTTCTGTAGTGAGAAATTTCTTATTTTCCTAGCCTTGTGAGATCAGAGGACTACAGGCTATAGCTTGGTGCAACTCATGTATGCTCATCTGCCATTACATTACCATATCATAGGAATATAAGGCATTAGTAAATAGCAACAGATACCCATCACTCTTGTAATTGAATTGTCTGAATGTCGCATTCATGTACTAGAGTCTTCGATCAACAAAAATAAACTTTTTGTTTTTCTAAACTTTTTTCTTCTTCATATGCTTGATCTTTATGTACTTTACTTCTGTAGGGAACTTAAACTCTGCATGGAGTTGTTGTGTTAGAAGTGAATCTTAGACTTCCTTATGTTGGCGAGGGTCAAATTAAAGTTTGCCTAACGAAGTCTCACACAAATTGAGTTAGAATTTTCTCAATCTGGAGACTTAGTGAAATTCTCCAAGTCATTTTGGCGAGGTTCACTATAGGGCCTCAAATAAATTGAGTTAGAATTTTCTTAATTTAGAGACTTAGTGAATTTTTATTATGTCATTTTGGTGAGTCTAACCTTAATACCCCACTGAATTGGGCGAAGTTCGCTTACTTAGGGAACAGTCGTCTGGCCGAAGCTCAATAAGGCAGTTACGCGAGTCTCAATGAGTCAGTTAGGCGAGACTCAGTGAGTCGGTTAGGGTGAGACTCAACCTAAGAATTTAAAATTCAAATTTTCAGTGTATGTTCCTAAAATTATAGTGAAGTTCATTTAGAATAAGATTCCTGGTGCAATTCAAGACTGGAATCTTTGGCGACATTCGGGGCGAAATCTTCAGCGAAGTTTGATAGCTAAATATTAGGAAAAGTTCAAGGTAAAGAATCTTCAGCAAACTTCAGGGTTGGTCTATAAATATGAATGTTTGCCCTTCTTCTCTACTTTGATTTCAAAACTCTCTAACTTCTTTTCAAGGCCTAGTTTTCTTAGAATCCGCAAGTCTCATCATCAATGTCTCCCCGTTGTGCTATCTCTAGAGTAAGAGGCTCCGCATGAGGAGCTCATTGGCCAAGAGTTAAAGATGCACCGGCGCAGATAGAAATGACTGTGGGTAAGCTTCAAACTCATTAATGGTGATCTTTGGATCAGCCTAATCTCAACCCGTCGGTCTTTAAATAGTGCCTCACGGTATTTAAAAACTTGATTCACTGCCAAAGGCGAGATCTTTACGACCACTCATGGCATTTTTGATGAGCTTATGTTATTGTTAACTAAGCTTCATTAGTGGTCATCAATGGCGCTCGATATGGTGAGCTTCGCTTCTCAAGTGGGGCTCATTATTGTTAGCCTTTTGGGATTCTGTATCGGTTTTTGTTTCCATGGAGATTGTTGTTCTAACTTGAGCAACCCTTGCTCGGTGAAGTTTTCTAGTGTAATTTGGATGACCTTTGTTTGAACAAGACTTGTCTATTTAGATTAGGCGAAGTTTGCCAGTTTGATTTGGGTGACATTCATGTAAGTGAGGCTCGTCTTGGACAAAGTTCGCCGGTTTGATCCATGTGATTGAAGTTTGCTATTGTCACTATGAACTTTGCTTCATTCTATCAACACTTAGTTGATAAAAATAACCTTCACTTATGAGTGAGGTTCACCTATAGTGACCTTTGTCTCGTAAGTGTGAAGACTTCATTTTATTCAAATTTTCATCTTTTAACTCGTTTGTTGCTTGTTTCTTGTGCAATTACTTATTCGAGGGCTCCTGTTAACCATCGTAACCACTATGGTCATGGTGGAACTCACGACCCTGAGGTGGCATATGCTTTTTACGGGAACGTCCCTCTATTCCTTGACGGAAGTAGCCAGGAGAGGGTTGAGGCTATCCGTTTAGGCGATTATCAAAATTTATAGAAAATAATTACTGACGTGAAGTTCTCTATTCCCAATGAAAATGCATCAACGAAGATGCATTTTCTCTTTGGAGACAACACTCCTAGTGGCAACTCTCTCTTCCATTTAGGAGGGGAGCAGTGATATTATACTTATGGAGATCGTTGTTTTTACTTGACTGTGATAGGTTGTCAAGTCTCTTTCATGTGATAGATCGTCAAGTTTCTTTCATGTTTTTGCAGTGCCTTTGTCGTACCCAGCTTCATATGCTATAATCTCACTAATAGAGAAGATGGCGTTAATGTGGCTTCCTTAAAGCACGATGGTGGTTTTCGATAAGATCGGCTTTATGGAGTTAACATCATAGGCTTGTGTCCAGGTTTTATAAATGAGGACGCTGCTGTTAATGAAGTGGTCATTGTCCCAAATACCTTTGGGAGTGAGCTTTCCAAGACTGATGCACAGTATCCTGACTGGGACACCAGGTACCTTGGTTTGATTGTAAGTCGATGGATACCAAGTGGTGGACTCCTTTGGTGGACTTTGCTCTTGTCATCTTCGAGGAGAGGTTACGAACAATAGCGCTCTACATTGAAGTGAGAGCTTCAAAGTATGATACTTAGATTTTTGCACCTATATTGTACGATATTCTAGAAATGTACAATGTTGATACCAATACCTTCTTCATTCCGACGGGTGAGAATGGGACTTCTTTGCACGAGATATTCGAGGTGTCTCATTTGCCCATGGGACATCACCAGGATGAGTTCTTTTCCTACCAATGAGGAGTTGAAAACTCACTCACCTGTTGCTCATGTCATGGAGGCATTCCGGGAATTGGTTTGCCATTTTCTTATCTTCCAGAGGACAGTTACAAGCGTTGGGTATGATTCCACCATCGCTCGCGTTCCTTGGGCTGAATCTCTATTTTCCAATGTACGCAAGAAGGGAAATGTGGGTTCAATTCATACAGCTACGGATACTGAGATTAGGATTCGTATCTTCAAGGATGGTCAGGTACTTTATATTGCTGAGTCAGATAAGTGCAGGTTCCATGTAGGTGATCAGTTTGAAAGTTCCATCACCAAGCAAAAGAACCAATATCTGAGCTGGCGTTACTTGCAGGATTTTTCTCGATTTAGCAGAAGGGTTGCTTTATGCCTTCTTAACTAAATGATCGCATCTCCATCAAGGTGTTGTTCCCTACCGTCTTGCTCACCTCTGGGTATAACCTAGCCCTTCTACCAATAATGGTTAGTTGTGTCCATCATGGATTAAGAGAGTTAGCCATCGAATATCTGAAGCAGGAGGACCATTGTATGAGGAATGAGGTTTCTAACCCTAGAGTGGAACTACCATATACATATCTGGTGATATGGTTTGTTCTCTGCTGATATCGGTTGCTACTTCCGGTGGACCGAACGTATTCAGAGATATAAGTGTTCAAAGTGGATGATCAAATACCTTGCCAAGGTATAGAGGCTCCTTCAGAATAAAGATCATTACCATTTTTGTTGTTGTTTCCCTCAATTGACGGTATTAACCATGGGGATGAGTTCAAAGATGGTATGTGCAGTGAGTGTTTCACCTGTTTGCCTAGCGGGTGTTTTAACTGCTTAGTGAATATTCAACCACGTCACCTTGTTGCTAGGCTAAATAGGATGGAATGTAATATCAATCCCTACTTGCCTTATCGATTCTCTCATCAATTCGATTATGATAATCTCTATATTGGAAATTCGGACCTAGGATTGCTGCGCACGGGGGGCTTAATAAATGGAGCTCGTTCGTGGTACCATTTTGCCGCTGGTGCTGTAGGAGCTAGATTCTTGCTTCCCCACCACATGCCTAATTGGTACATAAAACTAGGGTTCTGTAAATAGTATAGCAAGGTGAGTTCTCCTTATTTTGACTTTCAAGTGAACAAGACTGACTTGTATTGGATCACTCGGAAGCACAAGGAGCTTCCTAAAAAGGGTTTGAAGAGCAGATCTCCTGGACTTTAAAACTTTCTGGCAGAAGGTGTGCAAGATGATAAAGATTGGGAAGAAACAGGTAGGCATCCCACACCTCAAAGGTAAATTGGTGTTAGTATCCGAGAGCAATCTGCATCTGTGGTTCATCAAGAAGTGCTTAGTAAAGGTCGATGCAACAAATGAAAGAGGCCATTATTAGTCCCTCCTGCTCATCTACCTTCAAAGAAGCAATGCTTGACATCTCCCGGGTCTGAATCTATGCCTAAAGACTCTTTGAAAGTCTGGGAAGAACCTCTTATGGTCCTAATGCAAAAAATCTAGAATTAGTCATTTAGGTGATTTTTGTCCTTATGATTGTGTCAATTTGTTCAAAGTGTATCTAGCTAACGTGCACTTATTTGTGTACAGGTAAAGAGCCCAATTCTCTTGATCAAGATGATGATGAGGAGTAGGTAGACTACGAGCCTGACTATACAGACACCTATCTTACTGAGCATGTTGATAAGGGCTTTAACGGGGATATCAGAGATTGTTCCTACATGCTAAGTATATTGTTCTCTCTAGTCAGCCTTGTGTGATTCTTCAGTAATTGACGCTTTACCTATCTCCTTAGAAGATGATGAGGATGATTTGGAGATCAGAGGTGAAGAGATACTACATCTTTTCTGGCTAGCGGCAAATTTGAGCTTGTGGCTGACTTCGAGGGTGCTTTTGGTGTATTGAAATCTATGCTAGTTATTGATATGACAGTTAATCCTGCACCAATACCTATTTTAACAGTGTGGCATAGACTTATTATTCTTGAGTCTTCTGATGAAGATGACGAAGCATTGATCTCGTCCATCCCAGTAAGTTTAGAGAGGGTAGCAACGCCAAGTCCTGAATCTCATTCTAATGAAGGCCCAACCATAGCTGTAGCTATCTCTTATGAGCCAAAGGTTACATCTTCAAGCATTAAAGTTATACTCGTGGATGTGCCGATGACTATGGCCATGGTTGTGAGGACTACTGTTTCATCTGCCGAGACGACACCTGTAGTTTCTTCTATGGTAGACATTTCTAGTATGTTGGTTATGCTGGCACCCTACCTTTTATCAGACAGCAAAGGGATGCAAATCCTGCCAACTGCTTCTCTAGCCACCACTGATGCAATTCATGTGATCTCCTATAGGGTAAGGTTCCTTCAAGTGTGGAGATCCCTACACTACAGATCCCCCAGATAACCTGAGTTGACCTTAGAAATCCAAATTCTGACTGAGAGTTTGATGAAACTCTTTAATCATAGCATTGAATACATGAACATAATTATCTGCTCACACCCTTATTTTGTTTTAGAATCCACTTGGTCGTTTGATCTCATTCGCATGTCCTGTCCGCACCAGAATACTCAAGTCGATGATGGACGAAGTCGAACTCCGATTTTAAGAGTTACAATAGCTTCACTCGGCTGATATTGATGGCATTGATGAACTTAAATTTTGTCTTCTCTCAGTGAAACACCATGAGATCAAAGAATCTGCTAGTAAAGAAATAGAGTAGATCAAAATGAAGGTTCAAGGATTATGTGATAACTTTGTATCGGTTGATGATAATAGAGCAGAGCTTTAGAGCACCATTTAAGAGAGAGGCCATCATTAATAAGGTTAAAGCAGTTATTGCCACAGCATAGGCTTGACTAGATGCAGCTCAATGTCAAAAGTAGGAGCTTGAACTCAAGTTAGCCGAGTTGGGTAGAGAATAAGATCTCCAAGTTGCAGAGTTGGAAGCTGAGACAAAGAGTTTGGTAGTTTTTAGGGCCCAAGCTGCTACAATTGATCTCAAAGTTTTGAGGGAGAAGGCCAAAAGGATGCTCAAGAGGTTAGGGATTCCAAAATAGTTGTGTATTATGCGAATACACGCCTTTTATCCATTTTCTTTTGAAATTCTTGTAATAGCTTAGCTCTCTTTTGTAATGAAAGAACTTTTGTCTCCTTCAATGTGTGCACGATAGACGTGTATGTTAGCCCTTATGTTTTGATGATGATTTACAACCACCATTATTAGTACTAATTGCTTATTGAGTGATATTGTAGTTAATATATATATATCAAGCTTGTTAGTACCATTTACGGAGGATTGGATGGAATATGAGCTACAACGAAGATAT
The DNA here is from genome assembly GCF_001876935.1 of Asparagus officinalis. Taxonomy (NCBI): domain Eukaryota; kingdom Viridiplantae; phylum Streptophyta; class Magnoliopsida; order Asparagales; family Asparagaceae; genus Asparagus; species Asparagus officinalis. The sequence goes on from NC_033801.1 coordinate 31,668,556, forward strand.
CTAAAGGAGGAGGAGGCAATATGATGAAGCAAATGTTAATCAAGAACAACATATACGAGTGAAAGCTTCATCAACTTTAAGCAATATCAAGACTCAAATAAATGTAATTCTATGTGAGGATATTTGATAGTTTTTTCTTTTCTCTCTAGTGCTAGAATGTAGGCAAGTAGTTGTAGATTTCATTTGAAGTTATTGGGATATCACACACACGTTTTCATACTTATACTTTTGAGCGTTTTTGTCAAAATATTATTTTTCACAAGTATGAGGACCTATTCGCAAAATTCCTTTTCTAAATAGTTTGTTTTTAGTATTAAAAACATTTTACAAAGTTAGATAATGTTTAGAAATCAATTGAGTATTTTTACAGATTTTTTAAAGGTTAAAAACTATTTTTAAAACTGTGTCAGCTATGTATCAGTTCGCGGTCGACCGCACCTATGTTTTTCTCTGTGGAGCCAGCAGAAACTTTCACGGTCGACCGTCACGGTCAACCGCCTTGAGTCCAGAGACTTTCACGGTCGACCGTCACGGTTAACCGCCTTGATTCCCAACGGACTTTTTGGTACAAATTTTAGAAACAATTATTACGGGATTTTGGGGGATTTGGGTATGGGCTTTAACTGCTGTGTTTTCTCCTATTTAAACCCCTCACACCCCTCTTCTTTAACTTGTCCCAAGCATTTTGAAAAATCAGAGTTTTGTTTTACTGAGAGCCAAACTTTCAATCCTGTTTTCTCAGTTTTCAAGTTCACATCTCAAGCTTTAGTGTAATCTTTCTCCTTGCCATAGGGACACTATAAAAGACAGATTTTACACTATTTACTACTGTTGTGAGCTTGATCTTGTGGAGATCAACTGTGTGGGAGTGAGATCTTATGTTGATCAACTGTGTAGTTGTGAGATCTTGTAGAGATCGTTATGTAGAAGAAGTTCCGGCTTCCAAACCGGGTTGTGTAGTGGATTCTCCTCGAGAATAGGGAGCAGGGACGTAGGTTAGCGGGCCGAACCTCGTTAACACATTGCGCGTCACTTGGATAACGATTTCTAACTCTATCTTATTTATTTTGGTTGTTCATTTTGTGGGTTATTGCTTGTCTTATTTTTTATTGCATAATCATTACCTTAAGACCCTAATCCTCCCCCCTCCCCTCTAGGGTCCAACAATTGGTATTATAGCTTGGTCTTTATATTAGTTTTTTGTCTAACCACCTTAGAGAAAAGATCTTATGGAGGCTTCAATGAATGTGCATATGTTAGAGGGACAATCCACCACTAGACCCCCACTTTTCACCGGTAGCAATTTTGCCTATTGGAAGGCTAGAATGAGGATTTACCTTCGTTGCATTGATCTTGACATTTTAGAACTCATAGAGAAGAAATGTGTAGAAAAGTCCAAGATTAGTAACATGACCGATGGAGAAAGGCACCAAGCTAATCTCAATGCAAAGACCATGAATGCCTTAATTTGCGGTATTTCCCCCAATGAGTATAATAGGGTTTATATGTGTGCAACGGCATACGAAATTTGGGTACCTAAAGTTGCTACATCTTCATCTCTTGTAAGGAACATCACGAACACGACGTAGAGAGATGTGGTACCTTGATAGTGGTTGCTCACATTATATGACGAGCAACAAAGAGCTATTTGCAACCCTATCAAGGATTGAAGGAGGTAGTGTCTCCTTTGGTGGCGGTGAGAAAGGTAAAATCATAGGTATTGGATGCATTGATAAGACACCTTCTCCCGTAATAGAAGATGTTTATTTGGTTAATGGCTTGAATCATAATCTTCTTAGCATTAGCCAATTGAGTGACAAATGTTTTGATATTTCGTTTAAACCGGATAAGTGCATTGTTAGCTCAAATGGAAAAACTATTTTTGTTGCTAATAGAAAATCTAATGTATACATTTTTTAGATGAATGAGATAGTAGATCAAGATGTTAAATGCCTTGCGGTGGTTGATGAAAACCCTTGGATTTGACATAAGAGGCTTGGACACGCCAACATGGAGTTGATGTCCAAATTATCCAAGAGGAATCTTGTAAAAGGGTTACCAAACTTGCATTTCATCAAAGATACCATTTGTGAAGATTATGCTAAAGGTAAACAAACTAAGTCTACCTTCAAATCCATCAATGAGGTATCAACTTCTAAACCCTTACAATTGCTTCATCTTGATTTATTTGGTCCTATGCGTGTTACCTCTCTAGGAGGCAAATATTATGTTTTTGTTATCATTGATGATTTCTCTCGTTTTACATGGACAATCTTTCTTGATAGTAAAGATAAATGTTTTGAAGAATTTTCAAATTATGCCAAAAGAATTAAAAATGAAAAAGAGTTGAAAGTTGTTAAAATTAGAAGTGATCATGGTGGTGAATTTCAAAATAAATTTTTCTATGATTTTTGTGCACATCGTGGTATAACTCATATGTTTTCCGCTCCAAGAACACACAAATGGTGTTGTGAATTGAATGAGAAAAATCACACCTCAGAGATGTCCAGAAACTTTGTTAAAATTCTTGTAATTTGTCTAAGTATTTTTGGGCAGGGAAAAAGCCGTTAATACGGCTTGCCATGTTTTGAATCGTGTTTTGATTAGACCAAAGCTTAAGAAAACCACTTATGAACTATTTTATGGCAAAACTCCTTTTATTTGATATTTTTATATCTTTGGTTGTAAATGCTTTATTTTAAATACAAAAGTTCATCATGATAAATTTGATTCTAAAATTGATGTTGGTATTTTCCTAGGATATGCACCTCGAAGTAAGGCTTATAGGGTCTTCGACAAACGAACTCTTGTTGTTGAAGAATTTATAAACGTTACTTTTGATGAGACTAATATTAGTTTACAAGTTGGTTTGCCTAGGAAAGATGATGATGTTGTTGAGGGAGGATTGGAATTCTTGCAACTAAATGAAACGCCCTCAATAAATACTCAAAAGGATGGGGAAAGCAACAACATTCAAGTGCAAGAGCAAGAAGAACTCTCCAAAGCATGGAAATTTGTACCAAATCATCCAAAGGAAAGAATCCTTCACAAGGGGTTCTAACTCGCTCAAAGGCTTTGAGTGAGTGTGGTAATATTGCCTTCTTATCTCAAATAGAACCTAAAAAGATTAATGGTGCTTTAAAGGATGAGTTTTGGGTTTTAGCTATGCATGATAAATTAAATAATTTTTTAAAAAAATAATGTTTGGAAACTAGTTCCTAGACCTAACAATGCTAGTGTAATTGGAACAGAATGAGTTTTTAGAAACAAACTTGATGAACATGGCATTGTAACAAGAAATAAAGCTCGTTTGGTTGCCCAATGATACAATCAAGAGGAGGACATAGACTATGATGAAACCTATGCACCGGTTGCAAGGTTAGAAACTATTAGGATGTTTTTGGCATTTACAAGTTTTAAGAATTTTAAATTGTTTTAAATGGATATTAAAAGTACCTTTTTAAATAGTTTTATAGAAGAGGAAGTATATATTGAGCAACCCCCCGGTTTTATGGATCATTCATTTTCTAATCATGTTTACCAGGTTCAAAAAGCTTTATATGGGTTGAAACAAGCTCTTAGAGCTTGGTATGCTCGCCTCTCTAGTTTTCTTCTTGAAAATAGTTTTTCAAAATGGAAAATTGATAATACTCTTTTTGTGAGAAAAAGAAAAAATTCATTTTAGTTCAAATATATGTTGATGATATTATTTTTGGTGCTACTAATGAATCTCTATGTAAGGATTTTTCTAAAGTTATGCAAGATTATTTTGAGATGAGCATGATGGGAGAGCTCACATTCTTTTTCGGGCTCCAAGTCAAGCAAACTAAGGACAAGATATTCATTTCTCAAAGCAAGTATGCTAGAGAATTAGTGAAGAAATTCAAATTGGAGAATTCTAAGCATGCACCAACTCCCATGAGTACAAGTGTCAAGCTTGATGCGGATGATAGTGGTGAGAATATAGACCAAAAACTATACCGATGTATGATAGGTAGTCTTCTTTATCTCACCGCTAATAGACCCGATATTATGTTTAGTGTGTGTGCATGTGAACGTTTTCAAGCTTCTCCTAAAACATCTCATTTAATTGCGGTTAAAATAATTATTAAATATGTCAATAGAACACTTGATCTTGGTTTATTTTATCCTAAAAGCACCTCTTTTGATCTTTATGATTTTTGTAATGCCGACTTTGCCGGATGTAAGGTAGATCGCAAAAGTACGAGTGATACATGTCAATTCTTGGGTAACTCTCTTGTCTCTTGGGCCTCCAAGAAACAAAATTGTATTGCCTTGTCCACTACGGAAGCGGAATACATTACCGTCGGCTTATGTTGTGCCCAAATTTTATGGATGAAACAAAGTTTAGTTGACTATGATTTGAATTTTCAAAATATAAAAATCTTTTGTGATAACACTAGTGCTATAAATATTTTTAAAAATTCTATTTTGCACTCTAGAACCAAACATATTGATGTGCGCCATCATTTCTTACGCGATCATGTAGAGAGGCAAGATGTTTCCCTTGTTTATATTATCACTAAATCTCAAGTAGTGGACATCTTTACCAAACGTCTTAGTGAAGATGATTTTTATCGCATAAGAAATGGTTTGGGTTTATGCACTATGTAAAAGCTTTTGTTTTGTTTGTTTGTTGCACATCATATGTATTTTTTGTTTACCATTCCATTTACCCCATTTTGATGGTGACAAAGGGGGAGAGAAATCTCCTCATTTGTTGCACATAGTTAGGGGAAGCTCATAGATAGAGAGAGCTACTATCTATAAGCTATATTTATTTTGCTTCAATATAATGGTTGGTTGTCATCATCAAAAAGGGGGAGATTGTTAGCCCTTATGTTTTGATGATGATTTACAACCACCATTATCGGTGCTAATTACTTATTGAGTGATATTATAGTTAATATATATATCAAGCTTGTTAGTACCACTTACGGAGGATTGGATAGAATATGAGCTACAACGAAGATATCTAAAGGAGGAGGAGGCAATGTGATAAAGCAAATGTTAATCAAGAACAACATATACGAGTGAAAGCTTCATCAACTTTAAGCAATATCAAGACTCAAAGAAATATAATTCTATGTGAGGATATTTGCTAGTTTTTTCTTTTCTCTCTAGTGCTAGAATGTAGGTAAGTAGTTGTAGATTTCATTTGAAGCTATTGGGATATCACACACACGTTTTCATACTTATACTTTTGAACGTTTTTGTCAAAATATTGTTTTTCACAAGTATGAGGACCTATTCGCAAAATTCCTTTTCTAAACAGTTTGTTTTTAGTATTAAAAACATTTTACAAAGTTAAACAATGTTTAGAAATCAATTGAGTATTTTTACAGATTTTTAAAAGGTCAAAAACTGTTTTCAAAACTATGTCAGCCATGTATCAGTTCGCGATCGACCTGAGGAGCTAGCAGAAACTTTCGTGGTCGACCACCACGGTCGACCGCCTTGAGTCTAGAGACTTTCACGGTCGCCCGCCACGGTCGACCGTCAGCCTGTAAATTCCCACGGTCGACCGTAGATCTTTCTGGAAATTTTCTCAGTTTCAAATATGGTTCGCGGTCGACCGTGAGAATCTCACGGTCGACCGCTATTCACCCCAACGGACTTTTTGGTACAAATTTTAGAAACAATTATTACGGGATTTTGGGGGATTTGGGTATGGGCTTTAACTGCTGTGTTTTCTCCTATTTAAACCCCTCACACCCCTCTTCTTTAACTTGTCCCAAGCATTTTGAAAAATCAGAGTTTTGTTTTACTGAGAGCCAAACTTTCAATCCTGTTTTCTCAGTTTTCAAGTTCACATCTCAAGCTTCAGTGTAATCTTTCTCCTTGCCATAGGGACACTGTAAAGAGGGAGATTTTACACCATTTACTACTGTTGTGAGCTTGATCTTGTGGAGATCAACTGTGTGGGAGTGAGATCTTGTGTTGATCAACTGTGTAGTTGTGAGATCTTGTGGAGATCGTTGTGAAGAAGAAGTTCCGGCTTCCAAACCGAGTTGTGTAGTGGATTCTCCTTGAGAGTGGGGAGCGGGGACGTAGGTTAGCGTGCCGAACCTCGTTAACACATCGCGCATCACTTGGATAACGATTTCTAACTCTATCTCATTTATTTTGGTTGTTCATTTTGTGGGTTATTGATTGTCTCATTTTTTATTGCTTGTCTCATTTTTTATTGCACAATTATTACCTTAAGACCCTAATCACCCCCCCCTCTAGGGTCCAACAGTGTAGTGTTAACATATCATAACGATATCTTTGCTAGGGAGAAAATGATGTTAGGATCAAACTGGTAGAGGTGTAGTGTTAACATAACTAGTGTGATCAAGCTAACACTGTTCAGAGGTGTAATGTTAACATGGCAGTATTAGGGTATTTGACAGACGTGTATTGTTAACTAGTCAAATGGAATGACCAGCAAAGGTGTAATGTTAACTAGTCGGCTCAAAAGAGTCCAAAGGATGACTACCATTTAGGAGTGTAGTGTTAACTTAATAGTAGAAAATCGATAGAAGTGTAATGTTAACTAGTCGGCTCAAAAGACTCCAAAGGACGACTACCGTTTAGGAGTGTAGTGTTAACATAATAGTAGAAAATCGATAGAAGTGTAATGTTAACTAATTAATTTTTGACAAGAGAGAATTGACAGAGGTGTAATGTTAACTTGCCAAATTCGACAATATAGGTCAACATATGTGTAATGTTAACCAATCAACAAAATGGTCTGACAGAGGTGTAGTGTTAACCAATCAGATCATTTAGAATGATAATCATTCAGATGTGTAATGTTAACATGATGAAATATGGGTGTTTGATAGAGGTGTAATGTTAACGTGTTAAATGGAATAACCGACAGAGGTGTAACATTAACCGGTCGAATTGTTAAAATAGAAACCATTCAAAGGTATAATGTTAAGATGATGGTGATGAGAGATTTGGAGTCAAACAGAGGTGTGATGCTAACTTGAGGACTCATTGGAGATTATGATTTTAGATTTTTAGATCAAGATGATCAATATTTATTGTCAAAGGTGAAAATTTTAACGTGACCCGAATCCCTGTAGGAAGATGAAATTGGCTAGGATTAAGGGTAATATTTCTTGAGAAACTTCTCATTAATTGGCGTCATAAGCCTATTACCATTTTGGTCAATTATGCGATATGCTCTGTTTGAGTAGAATATATTTACAACAAATGAGCTTTCCTATTTGGGTTGAAATTTTCTTTTAGTCTTATGTATCATGACCATGAGTTGACAAACGACTAAGACCAGATCGCCTTCTTTAAGTCTTAAAGATGTTCTTAGAGACATTTTTTATGACGTTCTTCTATTGTCATCTTCTCAGCAAGGGTAATTCTTAAAAATAACATCTAAATTTCCAGAGGGATCATAGCTTCACATTCATAGACCAAGGAAAATAGTGTAGAGCCAGTGGGAGTGCGGACTGTCATTCGATAAGCCTATAAATATTTTCCAAGTTTCTTATTTCAATCTCATTTGTTAGAGGAAATGAACTTCTTGAAAAGTTTAATGATGGTTTTCTTAAATGATTTAGTTAGACCATTAGTAACTGGATTGTATGGTATAAAAGCCACATCTTAAATTTTGAACTTATTATAGAATTTGAAGAACGGTCGACTGATAAACTACAGGCCATTGTCGTGAATGATCCGTCTAGGTACACCGAATCGGTAGATAATATGATATATCAAGAATTTAATTACCTGAGATGTCTTGACTTCTCTAAATGGAACAACTTTGACCCATTTGGAGAAGTAATTAGTAATGGCCAGAATGAATTGATGGCTTTTAGCGGATGACAGACAGGTTGGTCTAATAATGTCCATGCCCCACGTTTCAAATGACCACGAGGTGATGGTTGGATGCAAATTTTCTGGAGGTTGATGTAGAAAATTAGCGTGTACTTGACACACATGATATCATTTAGCATATGCTACCATATCTACTATCATTGTTGGCCAGTAGTATCTACGACGAAGTCGATCCTAAAGTTTAGGACTTGGTTAATGAGCTCTACATGTGTCATCATGGACTTCCTTGAGTGCTACTCAAGCTTCACTTGGTGATAAACAACAGAGCAATATACCGTCGAATGATCATCGGTATAAAGTCTGTGTGACAGAATTATAGAAGAAATGTGAAGACCTTCTTTGAATAGAGATCGCTTGCTTTGGACTATCAAGTAGTATTCCACGCAAGACATGGTCAACAATTGGAAAATACCAATTATTATTTTTGAAGTGAGTTAGCATGACATGCACTTCATTGGCTTCTTAGATTTGCTCTGAGGAGCATAGTTGATGGCTAGACACTGTGATGTACCATGTGGATTTAGGCGGTAAGGCCAGCATGGCTGCAAGGGATGCTATGCATCCGTATGAGTATTTTGAGGCGAACTACATAGCTGATGTAGAAACCTTCAAATGATTGAATGAGCTTTGTTGCTACTTTGTGATAGGGTATAAGGTCATTATGGCGAACCTCATATTCTTCTTTGATCTGATTTACAATCAGCTTGGAATCATCATGGGCTTCAAGGTATTTAATACGCATTTCTTGAGCGAGTTGTAGCTTGGTTATAAGGGCATTATAATCGGCCATGATGTTTGAGCATGGTTCGGTTAATGAGTAGGCCCGAGAAAGAACATATCCGTGACATCAATCAACACTACCCCCACTCTAGTCACAATTGCTCCTTTATGGTTATGTCTTGATGCACCATTGAAGTAAAGTTGCCATATTGATGATCTAAAGCAATATTTGACTCAAAGACTTTATCCGGAATATCTTCGTAGAGTTTAAAAGACTCGGGGATAAGATGCTTTGATAGAAAATTGGCTATTGCTTGACCTTTGACTGCTTTCTATAGCACGAATGTCATATTGTATTATGAGAGTAGTATCACCCATTTGACTAACCTTAAATTCAGTGATCCATGTTTCGTCATGAGAATACGTATAGGATTGACTCTTGAAATGAAATGGATGGATTATCTGACGAGGTAGTGTCACATCTTCTGAATCGGGAAGACCAATACTAAACATTGTATTTCCACTAGATTATAACGACATTCGATACCAATCATAGTTCGCTGAGATAGTAAATTGCTTGCTCATGGCCACTGTTGTTCTTCTAGGCAAGAAGTGCTTCAAGAGAATGATTCAACGAGCATTAGAACCGACGACTTCATGAGATAACCCTTGGCCTCATTGAAGGCTTCTTGGCAAGCATCATCCCATATGAATGAGACACCTTTCTCCATCAATCTTTAAAATGATTGACATTTTCCTGATAGGTTGTTAATAAACCTACGGATATTGGCCAATCATCCTTATAGACCTCTGAGTTCTTTGAGATTTCTCAGAGGTAGCATCTCTCGGATGGCTTCTACTTTTTCAAGATCCACATGTATTCTTTTGAATGTTACAATAAATCCTAGGAATTTACCTGATGATACCCCTAGGAAAATTTTGATTGGATTTATCTTGAGCTGGTGTTTTCACAAAATTTTGAACATCATTCTCAAACCATTGATGTGGTCTTACTTGTGGGGAATTTTAATTGCAAGGTCATCGATATAGTATTCCGCTGTCTTGCCTAGATGCTCATGAAAGATCTCTTTCATAGTGTGCTGATAAGTTACTCTAACATTTTTCAAACCAAAAGGCACTAATGTATAACCGAATACTCCTTAGAGTGTACAAAAAGCTATATACCTCTAGTCATCTGGATGCATTTTGATTTGATTATAGCCAAAAAAACCTATCCACGAATGACATCCTCTCAAACCTGCATGTATTGTCAACCATGATGTCCATGATAGGGAAAAGAAATTCATCTTTTGGACAAGAGACATTAATGTCCTGAAAATCAATACAGATTCAGATCTTGTCATTCTTTTTCATCACCACCACAATGTTGGCTAGCCAGTCAGGGTGCTGCTCCTCATGGATGAACCCACATTCTATGTGTTTATGAATTTCTTTTTCGATCTGTTCCATCAGTTCGGGACAGAAATATCGCTATTGTTGCTTGACTGGCTTGACTGGCATGTCTTCGTAACTCTATATGAAGACATCAGTATATTCATGAAGGAGAGCTATCAGCACTTCTTTCTCAGTGAATGATAGACTTTCACTGATGAAGATGGCTTAGGGTTGACTTCATCACCTATATTAATTTGAAACACTTTATCTTGGATAAATGGTTTACTGCCTTCAAAGTGTGACTCCCACGGCTTTTCAAGTTGTTTCACCCATGAATCATCTTCAGAATCTTCGAACAATTTGGATTAATCAAGATCCATAGTTAGGTCATATGAGACTATATTAGCCATGAATTCATCAAACATAGCTCCCAAGCAGATATCATAATCCCAGTTGGACGTATCTGAAGAACTGCTTAGAAAGTTATCCGATGCAGGTCCTGTTTGTGATTTGATTTTAGGAGAAATATAACTAAGTCTTCATTAGATCCGATTATAATAATCAAAAACCTCTCCTTTTGGTATAAAAGGGATTAAATGAACTCTTAGTCCTCGATTGAAATTCAATTCTTGCTTAGCAGTGAGGTTGTATCCCATTTTTGTTATAATGTGCTGAGTCGGTTGGCTATATCGAGAGAATTCCGATGCTCCCTTAGTTTCTTCATCTGATCTTGATAAATGAGGTCATGAGTCAATTTTTCCAAAGATGATGGGATTTGGAGCGTCTCTCTTTGGTTGAACCATGAAGGTGGCGTCCTCTGAGTTACCTAGCTATTTACAAGTTGAGTATGATTTGCTTATCAGCATATGCAATACCGTTCCTAAAGCTAATCTAGATATCAGAATCTCAATCCTTGAGTTTTCAGATTCAGAGTCTAAAGAGTAGTCGTAAGCAAACTCTTCTTCATTAAAGATCCAGTCGCCTTGATTTTTGGTAGACTGGTCAATGCACATGTCCTCTAGTGTAATTACAAGTGGATATATCTCGTAGATGAGATCACTACTGGGTAGCTCAACATCTGCTTCATTACCACTATCCTTATTATTGGGAAGGACAATTTCGAGAGTCAGTAGAGTAATTCTCCACCCCTTGAAAGAATGCTTTTTAGCGTCAGCCCTTTGTTGGATCCCTTGCTCGTCAATGTATTTGAAGCGCTGATGAAGTGTTGAGGGGACGAGGTTGTTAGAATGGATCCATGGTCTTCCGAAGGGAAGGTTATAAGGCATTTTGACATCAATGACGTAGCACGTCACCTCTGTCTTCAAGTCACCAATTTAACATTTGAGTCGAATCTTTCTGAGAGATCGGTTACTGCTAGAATTAAAATCGAGTATGGTAGTGGAAGTCTTTGATAGCTTATGAGGCGAATACCCAGGAAGCTTAGGACTCTTCATGGAATTATACTCAACGCAGAATCTAGATTGATGTGAATCTTTTCGACCCTTGCCGACCCTATATACCCAGTATAGTAAAGGGGTTGATTGTGGTTGTTTGTGGAAAATTTGTAATAAAAAAATTTAATGAAAGAATTGTATTTGATTTTATTCTCTCTAACTGCTTAGAAAAAGAATGTTTACAAATCTCTCAACTCTCGATTACAAGTGGATTTCCTGAATACAAAAGAGAAGAGAATGATCTAGATTCTCCTTTTTGTTTAATTCTGGGTTCTTCACGGGGGTGATGAGATGCCTCCCTCGAATGCTCGCGTCGAGTTTGCTTCTCGTTGACGATCCGATGTCTTGTTTCACTGGAACGTGATCTTCTCCTCACGATTTGATGTTGTGGAGGATGTGCATGGCAAGTTTGAAACTCTGAACGAGTTGATTGATCTTAACCGTAATTGGTTAGACAAGCCAAAGATCTCGCCAAGAAGTTCCAACAGACCGAACCCCTGAACTGAATTGATTTTCAGTTATTTATAGGGGATTAAGGGGTGTAACCACCTCCTTAATTCGCTCTTAAGTGGGGCTAATGGGATGTAACTGCCCCCGTAAATCACTCCTGAGTGGAGTTGTGATCCCCTCAGATCATGGGAAAACGGTTTTGAAACCGTTTAGCTCGTGTTTGAACGAGTCAAACGCAAATCCTGTATTCTGGAATGAAATCTGCGTTTGAACGCAGTGTTTGCGAGCTGCGTCTGGCGGCGGTTAGAGTTGCGTCTGGCAGCGAGTGAAGCTGCGTGTTGGGCAGCGCTTGGAGCTGCGTTGAGCAGCGGTTGGAGCTGCGTCTGACAGCATTTGGAGCTGCGTTGGGCAGCGGTTGGAGCTGCGTTGAGTAGCGGTATAGAGCTGCGTTGGGCAGCGGTATAGAGATGCGTTGGGCAGCGGTATAGAGCTGCATTGGGCAGCGGTTGGAGCTGCGTTGAGCAGCGGTATGAGCTGCGTTGAGCTGCGTTCGTGGCTATGAACGCGATGCGTCTTGATGTTGGTGTGCGGGGAGGACTTCCGCAGCTTGATTTGAAGAGACCGTCGATTTTTGCAAAGATCGTCATTTTGTAATCTTTGCTTTAGCTCTCTGATATATGAGAGTCGTCAGATTGTAACTCCCGATGTTGATTATGAAGGCTGTTTGATTAGAGCTTCCATCAGTTGTCGTGAAGGTCGTCAGATTGTAACCTTTAGCGATCTACGTGAAAGTCTTCAAATTGTAACCTTCTGGAAGTCATCAGATTGTAACTTCCATCATTGGTGTTTGATGGGGATTGTAGGCGTATAAAATTGCCTATAGGTCCCACAATACAGCTCGATGACGTTAATTTCGACAAACGGACCATCGGGCGACGTATCCAAGCACTACCGTTATCCCGCTAACGCCGAAGCCAAACCATACGCAACGGAGCAGATTAACGAGGCGACGAAGCCAACAAATCGCACCCAAGCATTGGAACGCATCCACTCGCACGCGGAATCGAACCAACGTTTCGGGGAATCACCGAGTCATCTAAACAAGAACGAACTCGGTGATATGACGATCGAATCAAGATCGGTTTCGGACTCGAACTCAGAAGTGGACTTACTGCCTAATCAGGAACCGGATCAACAAATCGAATCCGAACAAGTCAACCACGCAACCGAATCAAAGTCCAAATCAACAACAAATCGGAACCCGAACGACGGAACCCGAACGACGAAAACCGGAAAACCCGCCTAAGGGGGCTCGGCCAAAGCCGAGCCACCAGGAACCGGATCAACAAATCGAATCCGAACAAGTCAACCACGCAACCGAATCAAAGTCCAAATCAACAACAAATCGGAACCCGAACGACGGAACCCGAACGACGAAAACCGGAAAACCCGCCTAAGGGGGCTCGGCCAAAGCCGAGCCACCTGTAGGTGGCTCGGCCAAGGCCGCTCAGAACTGTGCAAATGCACAGTTCTGAGTGCCTATAAATAGGCCAAGGCATTGTTCATTTCAGAGGTTGGATTTTGGGAGGGTCGAAGCTCTGCCGGATTGGAATCTGAGATCTAAAAAAGATTGGAGCTTTAGAAGATTGAAGACTTGGACTTTGAGATCCGGTTCTCGGCGATCATCCACGCCAAACAAGGCAAGTGTTCGAGAGGGACCGGATCTGAGATCTACACGATTTTCCTCCGGATCTAAGCTTGGTTCTTAGATCCCGAGAAGAGTCTCGAATTCGCTTGGTCGATTTCGACACTTGGGCTACTATTTCCTTGGTGAATTAGTACCCCACCCGGCTATTATTTCCTTCGTGAGATAATACCCGTCATATCGTGTAGATCCGACCGGATCGAGATCACGCGGTGGTCCACGGCAAATAACCCCGGCGCAGGCAAAGAACCCACACAAAGCGAGTGACCGCAAAACAGGAGCTCGCGATTCGTTCGACATAAAAGGAAATAAATTGTAATCTTTCTTTTTTGTATTTTGATTTTCATTGTAACCGGATCTTATAAAAAGACCGGATCTTTGTAACGCATAAAGTTGTTAACTAAGATGGCAATGATATCAATGAAGAAAGCAACGATTTTTCCCGCGAACAGTTGGCAAATTATCGATCAAATTGCTAACAGAACTAAGAGAGGATACTCTTCTGATTCTTCGGCTGAGGGTTCCGATACAAGTCTGGGAGAA
>NC_033801.1:31689191-31706871 GCF_001876935.1 Asparagus officinalis
TGCAGGTGGCTCGGCCAAAGCCGAGCCACCTGCAGGTGGCTCGGCCAAGGCCGAGCCACCTGTGGGTGGCTCGGCCAAGAGCCGAGCCACCCACAGGTGGCTAGGCTCAGAACTGTGCAAATGCACAGTTCTGAGTGCCTATAAATAGGCCAAGGCATTGTTCATTTCAGAGGTTGGATTTTGGGAGGGTCGAAGCTCTGCCGGATTGGAATCTGAGATCTAAAAAAGATTGGAGCTTTAGAAGATTGAAGACTTGGACTTTGAGATCCGGTTCTCGGCGATCATCCACGCCAAACAAGGCAAGTGTTCGAGAGGGACCGGATCTGAGATCTACACGATTTTCCTCCGGATCTAAGCTTGGTTCTTAGATCCCGAGAAGAGTCTCGAATTCGCTTGGTCGATTTCGACACTTGGGCTTTGCAGCGATTTGGAAGCTGCGTTTGAGCTGCGTTCGTGGCTATGAACGCGGTGCGTCTTGATGCTGGTGTGCGGGGAGGACTTCCGCAGTTTGATTTGAAGAGACCGTCGATTTGTAGTCTCTTTCTATCGAAGTTTTGCAAAGATCGTCATTTTGTAATCTTTACTTTAGCTCTTTGATATGCAAGAGTCGTCAGATTGTAACTCTCGATGTTGATGGTGAAGGCTGTTAAACTAGAGCTCTCATCGGTTGTCGTGAAGGTCGTCAGATTGTAACCTTTAGCGATCTACGTGAAAGTCTTCAAATTGTAACATTCTGAAAGTCGTCATATTGTAACTTCCATCATCGGTGTTTGATGGGGATCAGCTATCTATTGTGATTTTTTTGACAGCCTACAGAACCCCCTCCAAAGTTTTCGAAAGTTCGCGGTTGACTGGGACGAATTTTCGGAATACTTTGGATCTCAATTCTGATCTTGGAGCTGTTGATTCCTTATGGTAAAGGATTTGTTCTCTGCACTTGCTTCGAAGACATCTTGGTTGAAGGGATTTGCCACGTAGGACCTGTGTGAAGGTATGCGCCATAATCCTGCTTCTGGACTGTGGGGGTGGACCCTGCATTTTGACTTTGAGATGCGAGTCTCACCCTTGCATGTTGAATTTGGAACACGGGTGTGACCTCGGCGTTCGGTTTTTGCATCGCGGGTCTGACCTCAACGTTTTGACTTAAGACATGGAAGTGGCTTCCGTGCACTTTTGACTAAGTCTTTGAGACTTGTCTTTGGCTCATCTGTTTTAAGTCTCGGCTCACATCCATTAAGCTGATGGACCTGCAAACGTGCATAGGATTTTTGGCAAACCCTCAGCCATCAACGGATTTGATAAGCCTTTACCGACTACCGTTTGAGTCGGGCTAGCATGTGGATTGTCTAAGTCCGTTCCACATGTAACGTTGTGCTAAGAGAATGAACCCTCTTAGACTTGATGCTATGATTTTGAATACATAGACTTTGTCATTTTCACGGGAAAAGACTAACCGGCAACGCGTGTTAGGCGTAGGCTTATCTCTAATTAGGGATCGAGATAAAGTCCCCCATGCGTAAAAGGCATGGATTTTGGTGCTACGATGTTGAATACGTAGACTTTGTCGTTATTTCTTCCTGTGTTACTTAAAACACTGAAAGAAAGTTAGAAGCGACAGAGGTGTAATATTAACTTGGCATGAATTTTCACTTAGAGTGAAATTCAGAAATTTTCTTTATTATCACTAGGATAATTCCAGAAAATATTTAATCCGCTGGGGATTTTATAATGAAAACTTGTTATTCTTGTTAAAAAAGGGTTAACAAGTTTATTGGGGTTTTTGACTGTTAGAGGTGTGATGTTAACCTAACAGTATTTTATGGACCTATCGCTCTGTTGACGAGAGTCGATAAGTGAAAAGTGTTGCGATCGGAGCAACTTTGAGGACCTATCGCTATGTTGACGAGAGTCGATAAGTTGATTTTGTCAGAGGTGTGATATTAACGTGACAAGAAGAATATTGCGATCGGGGCAATTTTGAAGACCTATCGCTCTATTGGGGAGAATCGATAAGTGGATTTTGTCAGAGGTGTGATATTAACATGACAGGAAGAATATTGCGATCGGGGCAATTTTGAGGACCTATCGCTCTATTGGGGAGAGTCGATAAGTGGATTTTGTCAGAGGTATGATGTTAACGTGACAGGAAGGTGTTGCGATTGGAGCAACTTTGTGGACTTATCATCCTATTGAAGAGGATTGATAAGTGGGTTGTCAGAGGTATGATGTTAACGTGATAAGAATGTGTTGCGATTGGAGCAACTTTGTGGACTTATCATCCTATTGAAGATGATTGATAAATGGGTTGTCAGAGGTATAGTGTTAACATGACAGGATTTGTGTTGCGATTGGAGCAACTTTGTGGACTTATCATCCTATTGAAGAGGATTGATAAGTGGGTTGTCAGAGGTATGATGTTAACGTGACAAGAATGTGTTGCGATTGGAGCAACTTTGTGGACTTATCATCCTATTGACGAGGATTGATAAGTGGGTTGTCAGAGGTATGATGTTAACGTGACAAAGTTTGTAGACCTATCGCTCTATTGAAGAGAGTCGATAAGTTGATTTGGTCATCAGAGGTGTGATATTAACTTGACGGGGTGAATATTGCGTACTTGTGACTTGCACAAGATTTTGAGAATTAGCGTCTCGCTGGGAAAACTTGCTATGTGAGTTTATCATTAGAAACGGTGAGTTCTGATCCTTGTGATTTGAATAAGATTTTAAAGACTTAGTGTCTTGCTGGGGAAGATTGCGATTTGAGCAATTTCGAGGACCTATCATCCTATTGTCAAGGATTGATAAGTTGATTGTCAGAGGTGTATTGTTAACGTGACAAATTGGGAGTGATGCAAGCTGCATTCATACTCTGTGGGGGTGATAATCGTTAGAAGTGTAATGTTAACTCGACGATGTGAAAGATTCATTATTTTTAATCCAATGGATTCCAAGTAACCAACCCCCAGTCTTGATTAAGACTTAGCAGGGGAATAAAAAGAGGTAGACAAGGCACATCACCTAGTGGGGCACTATCCATGAAGTCGGAATAGAGGCACATCACCTGGTAGGCCATTATCTGATGAGTTTGACTATCAGAGGTAACTGTTAACGTGATAGTTTTGTGGACCCGCCATCCTACTTGAAGAGGATTGGTGGGGGAATTTGGAGGAAAAAAACTATCAGAGGTGACGGTTAACATGATAGTTTTGGTGGACCCGCTATCCTACTTGAAGAGGATTGGTAGGAGAATTTGGAGGAAAAGGGCTATCAGAGGTGACGGTTAACGTGATAGTTTTGGTGGACCCGCCATCCTATTGAAGAGGGTTGGTGGGAAAATTTGGAGAAAGTAGACTATCAAAGGTGATCATTAACGTGATAGTTTTAGTGGACCGGCCATCCTACTGAAGAGGATTGGTGGGGGAATTTGGAGAAACTAGACTATCAGAGGTAACTATTAACGTGATAGTTTTGGTAGACCCACCATCCTATTGAAGAGGATTGGTGGGGGAATTTGGTGAAAGTAGACTATCAGAGGTGATCATTAACGTGATAGTTTTAGTGGACCCGCCATCCTACTGAAGAGGACTGGCAGGAGAATTTGGAGAAAATGGACTATCAGAGGTAACTGTTAATGTGATAGTTTTGGTGGATTTCGTGGTTGACGGAGGTGTTCTATTGAACATGACAACTCAGAAAATTTATTGCTCATAATCGAATGAACTACAAATAAACCAACCCCCAGTCTTGAACAAGTGCAGGGGGGAAAAGGGTAGACATGGCACATCGCCTAATGGACCACTATCTAATGAGGTTGACTATCAGAGGTAATTGTTAACGTGATAGTTGTTAGACCTGACATCCTATTGAATAGGATTAGCTTCAGTGGTCGTAGTATCTTCTTCTTCTGACTGAGAAGATTGGGCTTAGTCCGATTGCTCAGGTTGATCTTGCATACTTTTTTCTTCAGCTTTGATCCTGGCAATAATCTTTTGAGCCTGTTCTCCTTGAGAGATTAGTTATCTCCAGGAACGACATTCTGCAACCCTCATTTGTGCTAGAAGGTCGGTTTGCAAGTTGTGTCGATAGGTCTCTACTAAGATAGACTGTGTCATACCTGTCGGGCATCGAAGAGCCATGCTTCGGAACCTCTTGATGAAAGCTTTGACGGACTCCCTCTTCTTCTGCTTAGTGACGAGAAGGGTATGGATGGAGACTTCTGTATCCTCTTCAAAGAACCTCGACAGGAAGAGTCTCTCTAAATCCGCCCACTTTTGGATACATCCCGCATGCAATTTTTTAAACCATTCAAAGGCAACTCCCTTGAGGGTGCCAATGAATAATCGAGCCAGTATGGCGTCGTTTGATATCACATTCCCAGTCTGCGACTTGAAATCATAGATATGTTGGTTCGGTGATCCCGTGTCGTTAAAAGTTTGTAGCGTCGGGACCTCAAACTTTGGAGGATAAGGGGCTGCGTCCCATTCGGCAGGATAGGGCCTGACAACTCCCTCGTCTTGGAGATCGCTTCTGTTAGCAATGACATTGAGGCGGGCTTCCAATTCTTTCATTTTGACAGACTGGAGATTCTGCTCGTTCTCCGTCTCTCTTCCTTCATTAGAGGAAGATTCTAGGTTGTGGGCTTCTGGTCAGAAGCCATGTCATCAACCACTTTTCCCTTCCGTTTGCTTGTGTGAGATCGAGATGAAGATGCTTCTCTCCTCCGGGAAGATTCTTGCCTAAACGGCGAATCTGTCTCCTGAGATTTGGCCTTGTCTGCGACGAGTTGAGTCAACAGAGCCATGAGTTCATTGATGGCCTTCTGCTATAATTTGAGCATGGCGTCTTGCTCAGCAACCCTCTTTGAAAGATCTTCAGAATGTTCTGCCATGTGGGTGAAACTCTCATGCCCAATGAAAGAGCTTGATGATTGAGACTCAGCAATGGTTGAGTGTTCATCATCGGAATTAGTTCCTCTGGCTAGCCTCCGATAGTTGATAGGGGGAATGGCTCATGTTCGCGTCCGAGTGCGTTGGTAGATTCCTTCAAACTCGTTAGCGATTTCTCTGACGGTCGGTGAACGACTTGTCTCAGAGTCATCGGAACTAGGACCTGAGGCTTTTCCTCTGCCGATCACATTGATAGTGACCCCAAGATATTCAGTCTTTGGAGACTTCTTCCTGTGAGAATGTCGTCGTTGGTTGGGCAAAGGAACGTTCGTAAATTGGTCGAACACCAATAGTTTGGCCGCATATGAGCAGCATTGACATCCTGAGAGGACCGTAGGAATCAGTCGTTCACATTAGAATAAACGAATGACTTATTGCATCGGTATTTCTCTCGATATGAACTCTCTCAAATCCGTTGTAAAGATTCGAGGAGAACCACTTACTGATCGTGAGGTTTGAATTGGAACCCCCAGTCCATGATTGGACAGAACTGGCTCTTGGTGAACATGGATCTGGTTGAGATGTCTTGAATCCATGAACTTTTTATATCCGCCCCTCGATTTAATCGCGCTACGCAGAGTATTCGGGGGTCTCGCTGCCCGGTCAGCGAGCCGGGAGTCCAGGGGGCGGCGCGCCCCTGGCCATGGGGTCCAGGGGGGATGGAATACCCCCCCGACGGGGTTCGGGGCAACGTCCCGAAGCTCCACGGTATACACCAGGTTCGGTATTGAATTTCGCCACCCGAACGCATGCCTGAGTTCTAAGTGTTGCTGGTGAAACACAGTCCCGAGATCTGCATTTTGGTTCTGAAATGCATATTTGAGAGTTGCGTTCATTTTGTGGAACGCACTCTTGAAGGCTGCATTTTGACTGTACAATGCACCACTGTTTGGGCTCATAGACACGAGGCTGGTATTCTGAAGCAGAAACGCAAAGCACATGGTCGCGTTTAGGCTCACGAACGCGAAGCTCGCGTTGGTTGGAGGATCGATTTTCTCGAAGTTGTGCTCGTCATCGAGATCTTCTTCTTCGTCGAGCGGCGTTCTTGTTGGCCTGTTTTAAGGCCTTTGCAGCGATGTCGTCGACAGAGTTGGTCGCTGTTATGGGCCTTTCGTGACCCGAGAAACGTCGCTTTGGCACGAACGTAGAGCCTTCAACTCGGTGGACGAGTTTGGCCGAAGCTGAGCCCACTCCTTCGGAGGAGGGGCTGTTCGAGCATTCTTGGTTGAATGAGAAGGCTTCCTTCGGCATAGGAGCAACAATTGGAGCTTTAGTCTCCTTGGAGACTTTGTGGATCTTGCGCATAGCCTTGGGGCTAAGGGATCCGGATGAGAGAGCCTCCTCAAACTTGGCTTGATCAAACTCAACAATAAGAGTTTTGACGGTTGTTCCAGTGAGATGAACATCGAATTGCGCCACCACTTCTTCGTCAGAGAAGCTCTTCCCCAGCAGAGTCGCCATCTTTTGTTTGTGGAAAATTTGTAATAAGAAAATGAATGAAAGAATTGTATTTGATTTTATTCTCTCTAACTGCTTAGAAAAAGAATGTTTACAAATCTCTCAACTCTCGATTACAAGTGGATTTCCTGATTACAAAAGAGAAGAGAATGAATTTGATTCTCCCCTTTGTTTAATTCTGGGTTCTTCACGGTGGCGATGAGATGCCTCCCTCGAATGCTCACGTCGAGTTTGCTTCTCGTTGACGATCCGATGTCTTGTTTCACTGGAACGTGATCTTCTCCTCACGATTTGACGTTGTGGAGGACGTGCATGGCAAGTTTGAAACTCTGAACGAGTTGATTGATCTTAACCATAATTGGTTAGACAAGCCAAATATCTCTTCTTTTCTGTTAAGGAGAAGGATCCAAAAGCCAGCCCGAGATCTCTTCTTTGCTGCCCAAAAAGAAGGATCCGAACTAAGCTGATTTTTTAGTTATTTATAGGGGATTAAGGGGTGTAACCACCTTCTTAATTCGCTCCTAAGTGGGGGCTAATGGGATGTAACCGCCCCCTTAAATCACTCCTGAGTGGAGTTGTGATCCCCTCAGATCATGGGAAAACGGTTTTGAAACCGTTTAGTTCGTGTTTGAACGAGTCAAACGCAAATCCTGTATTCTGGAATGAAATCTGCGTTTGAACGCAGTGTTTGCGAGCTACGTCTGGCGGCGGTTAGAGTTGCGTCTGGCAGTGAGTGAAGCTGTGTTTGGTAGCGGTATAGAGTTGCGTCTGGCAGCGAGTGAAGCTGCGTTTGGTAGTGGTATAGAGTTGTGTCTGGCAGCGCTTGGAGCTGCGTTGGGCAGCGGTTGGAGCTGCGTTGAGTAGCGGTATAGAGCTGCGTTGGGCAGCGGTATAGAGATGCGTTGGGCAGCGGTATAGAGCTGCGTTGGGCAGCGGTTGGAGCTGCGTTGAGCAGCGGTTGGAGCTGCGTTGAGCTGCGGTATGAGCTGCGTTGAGCTGCGTTCGTGGCTATTAACGCGATGCGTCTTGATACTGGTGTGCGGGGAGGACTTCCGCAGCTTGATTTGAAGAGACCGTCGATTTGTAGTCTCTTTCTGTCGAAGCATTGCAAAGATCGTCATTTTGTAATCTTTGCTTTAGCTCTCTGATATGTGAGAGTCGTCAGATTATAACTTCCGATGTTGATTATGAAGGCTATTTGATTAGAGCTTCCATCAGTTATCGTGAAGATCGTCAGATTGTAACATTTAGCGATCTACGTGAAAGTCTTCAAATTGTAACCTTCTGGAAGTCGTCAGATTGTGACTTCCATCATTGGTGTTTGATGGGGATCAGCTATCTATTATGATTTTTAGACAGCCTACAATGGTGATGGTCTTTGATGAGCATATCCTCTAGAGTGAAGATGATACAAGGTGTTTATCGTTAGCACAGATAGCATTGTTTGTGTTTTTTTATCTTGAGGTGGCTTAGTCAGGTGGGCGAGAAACGCCTCACTATCATTCAGAGTTTCTTTCAATGCATCTCTCATTTCCTTAGACAAACATAAGAGTTCAAATAAGGTTATACAAACTAGAATATTAGCCAGTTGGGCCGTGATGTCATATCAGAACGGGGCCTTGGGAGTACTTAGAGGATGTTGCAAGGCTTTATCGAACCGAGTCTCTTTTTGCTTAGCCGGTTCAGGTTGTTTGGATGTCTAGGTTGATTATAGTCCTTCAGATAATCTTTGCCAAACCTTGTTCTTACCATGACTATCTTCTCACCCACTGAATCGCTAACTGAAGTAACGTGTAGAGATTCTTCTTCAATAATCACAGAGATGGCATTGCAATTCTTCATCTTATGCTTGTTCTTAGATCTCTGAATGGTCCAATTCTCATCTTAGAGGAGGTCAGGATGCACCCACATCATTTCACCTTGCAATGTGGTGAGAGAGATCAAGCCTTAGTTTTGTTGGTTCTGACAGTCATAGTTGACTACTTCCAATCTTGTAGTAGGAATGGGGACAACATTGATTTGAGTTTGGATTTCTGGCATGGAGCCGAATTGAAGAGTTACTATGTTGGTAGTGACTTTCTTTTACTCGTATTTAAACTTGAGGATCCCTAATTCAATGAAGGTCTAGATTTTATCCTTGAGGATATAGCAACTATTCATCGGGTGTCCTAACATTTTGTGAAAAAGGTAGTAGTTTGAGTCATTAGTCTTCCCAACTTCTTTAGGACGTCGGGCTTCAAGAAACTTTAAGCGATTCCCCTTGATGTGCACATGGAAGATGACAATTGTATGTTCATCTTTGAATGAATAGTTACATTGAAAGTTCTTCCTTGGTTCTCTTTGCTGGTTGTTGTTGTTGGGATTTTGAATCACAACAGTAAAAGTTTATTTGGTTTTTTGTTATGAAGTTTGCCTTTGTTTCTTTTAAAATTAGCGCGAGACTCGAATTTGTTGAAGCGTTCTGATGATTTCTCTATTATCTCCGCTTGTTCCATCAGATCCTTCCATGTATGGGCAATGACGGCAGCCATGTGAGCTTCAATCTGCTCCATAAAATTATGCAACAAGTTTGAAGCAACATTTGTAAAGGCATATCTTGACATCGTAATGTCAGATTGCGGTATCTTCAATGTATTATTTGACTATCTCATTTCCGTTTGCTTCTGAGAAAGGAGCTTGGTAATGGTAACATCAAATTGATCCTTGTGGAGTTGTGAGAGGAATTTTGATTCTAAATCCGCTTATGTTCTAATTGAACCTTTGAGCAAATTTTGAACCCAGTCAAAGGCTACCTTCTAAAGGATGCTGATAAAAAGGCGTGCATTTATGGCATCATTACCTACTACATTCCTAGTTTATTGGTGAAAGTAGTAGATATATTAGTTTGGAGATCCTTTGCCGTCAAACATATCCAATGTTGGCGACTTGAATTTTATCGGTTAGGGAACCATGTCCTACTCAATGGGGTGAGGTCTGATGATTCTAACATTTTTAAGCTCAGTTCATTGAGAAAGAACATTGAGCTGCTTTTGGATGTCCTCCAGGATCTTTGCTTCCTTATTTGGCTTTGAAAGTATTATTGCTTCTAATCTTGCATGTTCAGAATCTGCATCGTCTTGGTGCTCTTGATCTTATTCTAGGAAAGATTCACCAATCTGCTTTTTTCCTTTTGAAGAACTTGGTTGATGTTGTGATATTAACAAAAGTTATTCAGCCATCTTTTCTAAATGTTCAATCCTTTCATCTAAATCTCTCTTCTGAGCTGCCATTTGAGCAAGAAGATCTTCTTACTCTGTCACATTTGATTCCATTATTGTTCTTTACTTGAACTGGGGGTTACATTAGATACTATGGCGGAGTTGGCGGTGCTAGATGTGAGTTAGTGCACCTTAGATAAAGTTTGTGAAGTCCATGCCTGGAGAGAAGAGTAGTCGAAAGGGATCACTACTCTTTGTCTTAGCCTAGTGCGATGATACACACTATCAGCTTTTGGGAATATAGATTCAATACCAAGAGAACACACTAGATCAGGCGAGCTATTTGTACTTTCTTCGTCATATTTAGAAATTTCACTCGTCATGTTGATAGTAAACTCTTGCATTTTACCCTTTCGGGTACATCGTCGTTATTTAGTTCGAACCTCTAAAGGTTAAGGACCATGACTAAAGCAACTAAAAACTAATTTCTTTTCAGGAGTAGCTGTACATTGGCAACTCTTTTGAACTGTTAAAACTGCTTCTCTGAGGGTCGCACAATGCTGACCTTGGCGAGCTCTTTTTAGAGATAGAAACTTTCTTAAATCGGTATTAGTTCCAAGTTGAAGGCCTTTTTTATGCCAACTTCAATGTTTTTAGCCTTAGAATGCAAACGTCGCTTATGGCGACATTGGCCAGGCTTTTGTGCAACGAAATCATCATTGATAAGATTATTCCCTAGCAGGAATTTAGATGAAGGATTACCCTCATTCTTAACTTCTATCGAGGAAGCATTGCCAGCATCCCGAGATGCTTTAAATCGAACTCCTAAAGGAGTTGTGGACTGATGTCCGAAATCAATAGATGAAATAATATCTTGACCTTCACTTGACGTGAGGGTCGAGATTTCTTCGCTCTTGACGAAGTTTATTTGGCTTCCAACTAAGCTCAAACTATTTTCAGCCAAGATCGCCTTTAAACACGCAAGGGTCGATTTAGACCCGAGAGTTACACAGTGATGAATCCTACGACAACTGTGCGCGGGCGTCGTGGATGAAGTTAGGTTCCATGGAAATGAATTACTCGAACTTTGTTTGGTCAAATTCAATGACAAGCGATTCAGCAAAAGACTCGAGGGTCTTAGTGTTAGTGTGTGACATAATTTTCTCGTCAGAGTAGAAAAACATCCCCAATGGAGTCGTCATCCTATTTCAGGTCTTTTTAAATTGCAAGTAACTTAGATTATAATAAAAAGAATATAATGAAACAAAGAAAAATTTTGTATTTTTATAGGGTTCTTTTCTGTGTGCTGATGGAGCATCGATCTTATACTCCATTGATGCACCAACCAAGACAACGAGTCTTTCCTGAACTGAATTGATTTTTAGTTATTTATAGGGGATTAAGGGGTGTAACCACCTCCTTAATTTGCTCCTAAGTGGGGCAATGGGATGTAACCGCCCCCTTAAATCACTCCTGAGTGGAGTTGTGATCCCCTCAGATCATGGGAAAACGGTTTTGAAACCGTTTAGTTCGTGTTTGAACGAGTCAAACGCAAATCCTGTATTCTGGAATGAAATCTGCGTTTGAACGCAGTGTTTGCGAGCTACGTCTGGCGGCGGTTAGAGTTGCGTCTGGCAGTGAGTGAAGCTGTGTTTGGTAGCGGTATAGAGTTGCGTCTGGCAGCGAGTGAAGCTGCGTTTGGTAGCGGTATAGAGTTGTGTCTGGCAGCGCTTGGAGCTGCGTTGGGCAGCGGTTGGAGCTGCGTTGAGTAGCGGTATAGAGCTGCGTTGGGCAGCGGTATAGAGATGTGTTGGGCAGCGGTATAGAGCTGCGTTGGGCAGCGGTTGGAGCTGCGTTGAGCAGCGGTTGGAGCTGCGTTGAGCTGCGGTATGAGCTGCGTTGAGCTGCGTTCGTGGCTATGAACGCGATGCGTCTTGATACTGGTGTGCGGGGAGGACTTCCGCAGCTTGATTTGAAGAGACCGTCTATTTGTAGTCTCTTTCTGTCGAAGCATTGCAAAGATCGTCATTTTGTAATCTTTGCTTTAGCTCTCTGATATGTGAGAGTCGTCAGATTATAACTTCCGATGTTGATTATGAAGGCTATTTGATTAGAGCTTCCATCAGTTATCGTGAAGATCGTCAGATTGTAACATTTAGCGATCTACGTGAAAGTCTTCAAATTGTAACCTTCTGGAAGTCGTCAGATTGTGACTTCCATCATTGGTGTTTGATGGGGATCAGCTATCTATTATGATTTTTAGACAGCCTACAATGGTGATGGTCTTTGATGAGCATATCCTCTAGAGTGAAGATGATACAAGGTGTTTATCGTTAGCACAGATAGCATTGTTTGTGTTTTTTTATCTTGAGGTGGCTTAGTCAGGTGGGCGAGAAACGCCTCACTATCATTCAGAGTTTCTTTCAATGCATCTCTCATTTCCTTAGACAAACATAAGAGTTCAAATAAGGTTATACAAACTAGAATATTAGCCAGTTGGGCCGTGATGTCATATCAGAACGGGGCCTTGGGAGTACTTAGAGGATGTTGCAAGGCTTTATCGAACCGAGTCTCTTTTTGCTTAGCCGGTTCAGGTTGTTTGGATGTCTAGGTTGATTATAGTCCTTCAGATAATCTTTGCCAAACCTTGTTCTTACCATGACTATCTTCTCACCCACTGAATCGCTAACTGAAGTAACGTGTAGAGATTCTTCTTCAATAATCACAGAGATGGCATTGCAATTCTTCATCTTATGCTTGTTCTTAGATCTCTGAATGGTCCAATTCTCATCTTAGAGGAGGTCAGGATGCACCCACATCATTTCACCTTGCAATGTGGTGAGAGAGATCAAGCCTTAGTTTTGTTGGTTCTGACAGTCATAGTTGACTACTTCCAATCTTGTAGTAGGAATGGGGACAACATTGATTTGAGTTTGGATTTCTGGCATGGAGCCGAATTGAAGAGTTACTATGTTGGTAGTGACTTTCTTTTACTCGTATTTAAACTTGAGGATCCCTAATTCAATGAAGGTCTAGATTTTATCCTTGAGGATATAGCAACTATTCATCGGGTGTCCTAACATTTTGTGAAAAAGGTAGTAGTTTGAGTCATTAGTCTTCCCAACTTCTTTAGGACGTCGGGCTTCAAGAAACTTTAAGCGATTCCCCTTGATGTGCACATGGAAGATGACAATTGTATGTTCATCTTTGAATGAATAGTTACATTGAAAGTTCTTCCTTGGTTCTCTTTGCTGGTTGTTGTTGTTGGGATTTTGAATCACAACAGTAAAAGTTTATTTGGTTTTTTGTTATGAAGTTTGCCTTTGTTTCTTTTAAAATTAGCGCGAGACTCGAATTTGTTGAAGCGTTCTGATGATTTCTCTATTATCTCCGCTTGTTCCATCAGATCCTTCCATGTATGGGCAATGACGGCAGCCATGTGAGCTTCAATCTGCTCCATAAAATTATGCAACAAGTTTGAAGCAACATTTGTAAAGGCATATCTTGACATCGTAATGTCAGATTGCGGTATCTTCAATGTATTATTTGACTATCTCATTTCCGTTTGCTTCTGAGAAAGGAGCTTGGTAATGGTAACATCAAATTGATCCTTGTGGAGTTGTGAGAGGAATTTTGATTCTAAATCCGCTTATGTTCTAATTGAACCTTTGAGCAAATTTTGAACCCAGTCAAAGGCTACCTTCTAAAGGATGCTGATAAAAAGGCGTGCATTTATGGCATCATTACCTACTACATTCCTAGTTTATTGGTGAAAGTAGTAGATATATTAGTTTGGAGATCCTTTGCCGTCAAACATATCCAATGTTGGCGACTTGAATTTTATCGGTTAGGGAACCATGTCCTACTCAATGGGGTGAGGTCTGATGATTCTAACATTTTTAAGCTCAGTTCATTGAGAAAGAACATTGAGCTGCTTTTGGATGTCCTCCAGGATCTTTGCTTCCTTATTTGGCTTTGAAAGTATTATTGCTTCTAATCTTGCATGTTCAGAATCTGCATCGTCTTGGTGCTCTTGATCTTATTCTAGGAAAGATTCACCAATCTGCTTTTTTCCTTTTGAAGAACTTGGTTGATGTTGTGATATTAACAAAAGTTATTCAGCCATCTTTTCTAAATGTTCAATCCTTTCATCTAAATCTCTCTTCTGAGCTGCCATTTGAGCAAGAAGATCTTCTTACTCTGTCACATTTGATTCCATTATTGTTCTTTACTTGAACTGGGGGTTACATTAGATACTATGGCGGAGTTGGCGGTGCTAGATGTGAGTTAGTGCACCTTAGATAAAGTTTGTGAAGTCCATGCCTGGAGAGAAGAGTAGTCGAAAGGGATCACTACTCTTTGTCTTAGCCTAGTGCGATGATACACACTATCAGCTTTTGGGAATATAGATTCAATACCAAGAGAACACACTAGATCAGGCGAGCTATTTGTACTTTCTTCGTCATATTTAGAAATTTCACTCGTCATGTTGATAGTAAACTCTTGCATTTTACCCTTTCGGGTACATCGTCGTTATTTAGTTCGAACCTCTAAAGGTTAAGGACCATGACTAAAGCAACTAAAAACTAATTTCTTTTCAGGAGTAGCTGTACATTGGCAACTCTTTTGAACTGTTAAAACTGCTTCTCTGAGGGTCGCACAATGCTGACCTTGGCGAGCTCTTTTTAGAGATAGAAACTTTCTTAAATCGGTATTAGTTCCAAGTTGAAGGCCTTTTTTATGCCAACTTCAATGTTTTTAGCCTTAGAATGCAAACGTCGCTTATGGCGACATTGGCCAGGCTTTTGTGCAACGAAATCATCATTGATAAGATTATTCCCTAGCAGGAATTTAGATGAAGGATTACCCTCATTCTTAACTTCTATCGAGGAAGCATTGCCAGCATCCCGAGATGCTTTAAATCGAACTCCTAAAGGAGTTGTGGACTGATGTCCGAAATCAATAGATGAAATAATATCTTGACCTTCACTTGACGTGAGGGTCGAGATTTCTTCGCTCTTGACGAAGTTTATTTGGCTTCCAACTAAGCTCAAACTATTTTCAGCCAAGATCGCCTTTAAACACGCAAGGGTCGATTTAGACCCGAGAGTTACACAGTGATGAATCCTACGACAACTGTGCGCGGGCGTCGTGGATGAAGTTAGGTTCCATGGAAATGAATTACTCGAACTTTGTTTGGTCAAATTCAATGACAAGCGATTCAGCAAAAGACTCGAGGGTCTTAGTGTTAGTGTGTGACATAATTTTCTCGTCAGAGTAGAAAAACATCCCCAATGGAGTCGTCATCCTATTTCAGGTCTTTTTAAATTGCAAGTAACTTAGATTATAATAAAAAGAATATAATGAAACAAAGAAAAATTTTGTATTTTTATAGGGTTCTTTTCTGTGTGCTGATGGAGCATCGATCTTATACTCCATTGATGCACCAACCAAGACAACGAGTCTTTTGTGTTGATGAGTGGTTGCTTGGAAGATGGATGGGTCTTCTCTTAGCAGCTCTTCTCAATAGAATCACAAGTGCGATAGTAGATCTCTTTATGTGTGTGTCTAGTTCTGTAGATCACCTTCGATGATGCCAAAAAAGAATAATCTCCCCTTCTTTTATAGGCTAAAAGAGAGAGTTAATGGCCTTTAATTATGGATTAAGTAGGCATTAAAATATGAGATAGTGGAGGTGGTTATCCCTTGAAAATAGCCCTCAAATTGCTAGTAGACGAGGTTCACTGACTTAATGAAGCTCGTTGGGGATATCTGTGCAAAGCTCACCGAAGATGTTTGGGTGAAGTTCGCTGCTGAAGATGTTTGGGCAAAGTTCACTGCTGACATTTGGGCTAGGTTCGCTGCTAAAAATGTTTGGCAAAG
This sequence comes from Asparagus officinalis, assembly GCF_001876935.1. NCBI lineage: Eukaryota > Viridiplantae > Streptophyta > Magnoliopsida > Asparagales > Asparagaceae > Asparagus > Asparagus officinalis. The sequence goes on from NC_033801.1 coordinate 31,704,678, forward strand.
TTCACTGTGAAGACATTTGGGCGAGTTTCACCGAAAGTGTGGATGACTTGGTCCACTTGAGTTGTTATGATCGAAGTTCATCGGTTTGCGGACTTCGTCTATAAGTTTGAATTTGACACAGAATTTGATTCATGATTTGGCTCACTGATGACGCCTTTCGACTCGGCCTAGGGCGCGCTTTGGGAGTCTACTTGCTCTTGATTTGGTCGAGTTGAGTCAAGATAGGTTGTTTAGCGAGAATCTCTTACTTAGTTGGGCAATCTTTGCTACAGCTTGTTGTAGGCTCATTTATATATCATTTGAAGTGTTTAGGCCATGGGCATTCACTTCTCGGATTCAAGCTGATCATTAGCCTCAGTGAAATGACATTTTAACTGTCTACAACTGTCTACTACATAGGGTAAGCAAAACTCTTGCTTAAAAACTCCACACACTAACTCTTCCTCTCCACTCAAGCTTATCACTGACTTGATCATCAGAGGAACCACCGGAGATCCTAACTCCAACTCTTTAGCGAGTTGTTCATGTGCAAGATTAGATCCTCTGCTCACTAGTCGTCTGAAGAAGATTAAGGGATCCTAACACCTTGAACAATCCACCTTTAATTTACCGTTTGGTAACTAACATTAATAGCTATATTACCATATTACCACCTTTGGCATTAATTACGATATTAGAGATCGTACTTCGACCTCACCCCTTTGAATGTTATCACACCCCCATCTATACCATGTTTCTTGTTTGAAGAGTTCCTCTGAAATTTTCCTCTTTTATAAACTCCACCTCCAGTGACGTTAGCCAATTGATGCTCAGACTCCTATTGCACACACAGTCATAAGCATTTGATTTAAAGCCAATAATAGTCATTTATTAGATGGTAAAAAAAAACTCAAGGGAAAAAGTAAGACACCCACCATGGTAACAAACACATGAACAAATCCTACAAGCCCATTAATTTCAATGGGTTTTTCTAACAGACGCCTATGATCTCTATCTCTTCTTTTAACATGGACGACTACTAGAAAAATCGATTTCAATGCATAACGTGTTTTCATATGTTGATCAGACAACTGAACTAGTAAACAATTTAGTAGTAATGGCGATATTTCTACATCCCCAGATCCCCAAAAGAAAAATCTAAAAGGGGGAAAATAGAAATAAAGCTCCAACGGTAACAAAGTCCATTTAAAAAAAAAAATTCTAAAGATGGTTGAGCATGTGAAGACAGGAGAATAGGAAAGGCCCCCAACGGTCGGAAGACGCGTGCAGATACGTGTCGGGCGTCATCAATCATCAACAACGACCGCGAAGCGTCCTTCGCCCGTCTTCAGAAATGTATCGGAAACGACACATAACATCCCAAATCAGCCGCGATTCCCTCCGTTTTATTAGCTGGCATGCTCGTCAGTCACCACTCGAGAGCTGTCCCCACACGCTAATAACAATCATAATCAAATGATATTAATCTTCGTCAGGAGTCAAATTTTTAGTGTACACTGTGTTTAATCAATTTGTCTAGATGCAAACTAATTTGAACTCAATCTGAATCATAACTTCACTTATTAATTCCATCATGGTTAAATTAAGAACACAACTTGGAACATCATTAAAGCTAAGATAAATTAATTGATCATTTTCCAAGCTTCGTCAACTTAACTAAACCAAAATGGCATGTGTTCTACTATCTAATTAGAGTTGGAGTGTGCGTCTCTTACTAATTTCATCCAACTAAAATGGACTTTACAGACTTAGGTTAGTGAAGCATTAACTTAATAGTGTCCCGTTGTCTTTAATGGAAAGTAACTACCCACTAAATGGATGTACACGCAACGTAATGTAAGTTAGCTAAAAGGAAAGGGTACATGTATATCTAAGAGATGCGCTATGGGTAGTATAATACTCGAATTTTGTCGATTATCCTCTTAAGTGTATGCTGCTATATATATTCTTCACTGGTATTAGAGACTGCCCGTAAGACGCATCCTAGAGTTGTACGTGGTAGATAACTTTGTCTTTTAAATTAACAGACTTATATCATTAAAATGAAAAAGCACACAACTTCAATTTTAAATTATCGTTCTCTTTGTTCGACTAAATAAATAAGGAAGAACATATATATCTTGGATTCTTGACCCCCGTAAGATAAAGATTGTGGCTCCACCACTAAAGCATCACATAAGTTTCGTCTGATTTT
>NC_033801.1:31707871-31725677 GCF_001876935.1 Asparagus officinalis
ATCCCCTCTTCAAATCCCAGCTTTAATAAAATCTCACCCCAACCCTTAAAAATAGGACCCCCACCCCCGACGTCCCTGCCGCACGCCGCCGTCTCCTGCCTCCGACGGCTGTAAGATAGATCAAATCAAATCTTTAGAAGCGAAGGTTTTGATCCGCACTCGAGGCTAAGAGCCGCGTGAAACTATGGCAAGAGAAGCGTTTTTGATCTTTATTCTGAAGCTTAGGGTAGGATTTCTTGGGATCGAGGAAGGGATGATGTTTCTAGCGCGTTTTGGGGCAAGCTGGAGAGGCGGAGGTTTTTGATCAAATGTGTTTGATTGCCGCGGCCAGGAGCACGTGCTTGTTGATCCGGGGTGCGGAAGACGCGGGCGCTAACTGAGGCCGGCGTGTTGCTGAAGAGGGCGATGCGGTCGTTTGGGATATGGTGGAGGGGCTGGAGCTGCTGGGATGTCGGGAGCAAATGCCTCGTGCTAGAGAGAGCGAGGGGATGAGAAATGCAGGAACCCTTTGAAAGACCTTGGGGGACGTTGAGCCAAGTTCTATGATTGCATTGGCTGGAATCATTGGCGTGAGTCTTTTAACTGGTAATTCTTTCGTTGCTACGGGGATATTATTGCTTTGTCACTGCACCTATGGCTATATTCATACTTTTGATCAACTTCATACTTTGATACAATCTTCTGTTTTCCTGGCGAGAATTCAACCTTATGTAATGCGAGTTTTTCTTGTTTTGGATCCTAGAGTTTTAGGGACTTGAAGCTTAACGGTCAATAATCTCTTCTTTGAATATTTTAAGGGATTTTTTTCGTAAATAAGAAAGGGGCTGATTTTTGGAAACGCGGGATTTCCAAAACTGAAACTGCGAAAATGGAAAAAAAAATTTAATTTTTTCCGTCCAGGAAACTATCCTAGACGGAAATTTCCGTCTGGGATAAAGGGAACCATAAAAAATTAAAAAATAATTAATAAAATCCGTCTAGAATAGTATTCTAGACGGAAATTCCGTCTAGAATGGTATTTTCTAGACGGAATATTCTAGACGGAATTTTTCCGTCTAGTTTAATACATTCTAGACGGAAAAAATTCCGTCTAGAATATTCCATCTACAATACATGATTTTCTACTAGTGATAGTAGCTTACTTAAAACCAAGTTAACAATTTTTTTAGGCCAAGTTGATTTGGTGGGCAAGTCATGGGTGTCTTTAACTAAGACATCGCATTACAGGATTTTTTTTAGTAGAGCAGAGAGAGATACAATATTATTATAATCAGGTTTAATAGAGGGTGAAACCGGGTTCAATGGTATTATGAGAGAGAGGATTTCACAGTCTTTGTCTGTGTAAAAGATCGTAATTTGGAGATGATAGTGAATTGTTTTCTATCCCGTACTGTTTCTCTATTGAGGATTTTCCACATTAAATCTTGTATGTGATTATATTTGTTACGTTTAGTGATTATCAGGGTTTTTGCGTGATCTAAAAAATCTCAACAAGTGGAATAAGAGCGGGGTTCGACGGTTCGTGAATGTTCAAGAGGTGTGCAATTAGTGAGGCATTGGGGAACGACGGTGTGAGGATTGACATCGGCGAAGTAGACAAACAGTAGACGAAGAAAGCAGTGCCAAGAGTTGGCTTCATTGGTCTCTGTTTGCGTGAAAGGTTAATTGGAGGAGAGGAATCATGTGAACAAGACGTGAAAAAAACAAAGGTTACTGTAGTAGGCGAAACACTAATCATGTGAGTGAGTTAAAACTTATTTTTTTTTAAATTAAAATTGAAGGTGCAATTTGATTTATTTTTTGATCGGGGAATTGGATGCAGGATTTAATGATCCAGGAGTCTTTCGTAGGGCTTTTCGACGTGTTGAGTTCATTTTTAACATTGGTTTCACCAAATCAGCTTCTACATTGACTGATTTGAATTTTGGTTAGAGGGTCTGAAGTTTGATATTTTGCTATTCAATAGTAAGACACATTTTACAGTGTGATAGTGTACGGTTTAAGATTTTCTTCTGCAGTAGGTTGTTGATCATGAGAAGAAGTCTGAAGGGATGAAGGATGATGAATAGAGTTTTATACAAAAGAAGGCGGTCAACCCAATTCATTTGGCACTCGCTACTGAGGTCAAGTACAATGTTATGTAGGAGACCAAGTCAAGGGGGTTGTGAGACAAGCTCAAGGGGATTTATGCGTCGAAGTCGATGATAAAACCGATTGTGTTTGAGGATGGGGGTTCATTCATTGAAGGTAGAAGAAGGTATTGCTATCCGAAACCACATTAATGCCTTCAATCAGCTAGTTTGTCAACTTATGAATATTGATGAGGAGATTAAATAAGAAGAGCAAACACTACTCCTAATGTCTTCCCTACCGAAGTTGTACATGCCGTTAGTTCAGATGATAATTGTGAGGAAGTAGACTTTGAAATTAGACGATATAACAACACTCTACGTGAGAATGAAAGAATGATAGGGAAGGAGAGTGCATTTAATGATGGCGAGGGTGCACTAGCTTTTAAAAGTTCGAATTAAGGGAGGAGTAAGGGGAGATGTGATAATTATTGAGGAAGATTAAATCTCAGGCCCGAGACGAATGCGAAAGGGGATGTTGCTATTGTGAAGATAAGGGTCATACTTAGTTTAGATGGTCCGAGATGCGAGATGATTTAAAGAGCATTAGGCAAATGACGTTTCAAGAAAATGAGAAGGACTCATCGGCAGTTGTGTGTGATGAAAATGTGATGCTGATGATGTAGAGTACTAGTACCGATGCAAGCGACAATTTGCTGTTAGATTCTGCAACCCTAATGTACGTTTGCAACAACAAAGAGTGTTTTGACATATTAAAGATGGATGAAGAATTTGACGACATGATCGCTAGAAACAATAAGAAGATGAAGGTTGAAGGTAATAAGAGTGTTTTCTTCAAGCTTCAGACTGGAAAGGTTGGAGTTCTTCATCATGTGAGATATGTGACATCATATGGTTCTATTTTAATTTCTTTGGGTAAGATGACATCGTGTGGATACACATATGTGAGTGAAGGATAGTGGGGCAAAGTGTATAGAGATGGTGATCCGAGGGAGGAAGAATAGCGATCATATTTACCATTTAGATGAGCATTCTACTAATGTGTAGGTGATACTTCTCAGACTCTTATCCATAATGGAGAGGTGAAGATCAAGAAGAAGAGAGTTAGTTTTTCTAAAGCCGTTAAGATACTTGGAGATTTTTCGTCGAGAGAGAATATATTAGGTGCCGACTCAAAGTCCAAATTAGATCCGGAGTTGAAGGCTTAGCCTAGTCCTAATAGCTTTCTTAGAGGTCAAGTTAATAGTTTTATTGTAGGTCAAGTTGAATTGGTGGACTAGTCAAGGGTGCCGTTAAAAAAGACATCCTATTCTAGGTTATTTTTAGTAGAATAGAAAGAGATACAATATTCTTATAATGAAGATTCAATAGATGGTGTAACCGGATTCAAGGGTATTATGAGAGTGGGTTTCACATTTTTCGTCTGTGCAAATAATTATAATTTGAAGGTGAAAGTGATTATTTTCGATCCTGTAGTTTTTTTTCTTGTTGATGGTTTTTCACGTTAAATCTTATGTGTGATTCTATTTGCATTGTTTGGTTGTTTTCAAGGTTTTTGCATGATCTAACAAATCCCAACTCTTTGCAATCAGGAGAGTCGTTTTCTCATTAGGTTGGATTCTTTACAATTTGAATCGCAAAACCTTTAGCTGCTGGTGGCAGATATTTGAGCAAATAGATATAGTTCTTACTTTAGCAAAATATATCCGCGCTTTGCTTCATTATCTTTTCTTCATGGTTACCAAAAGTTTTTTTTTTTACCATGTGTCTTTTGAGAACTACCAATATATGGATATTATTTGCTATATCTTTAAAACTTTTTAGAGGTTTTCAGTAACTGACCCAAAATTTATAACGAGGAGAGAGATCTGTAGCTTTTATTCGGTGTTCCACCGACAATATAGTTCATATGATATCATGAAATGTCTTTTGCTCAGTATCTTATTATTATTACTGCTACTTTTTTGCTTGCCATCAATTTTTATTTAGTGATTTTTAGCCGGAAATCAATCGGGGCCCAACATGGCCCAGCACTATCTGGGACCACGTATTTACAAATCCGAAGTGGTGCCTTTCTCTTATTAAATTGACGTGTACCGAGGCACAACAGATCAGGTGCGGGTGCACTAATTTAAGTCAGTGGCAAAAAAGTAATTCTCACCAACACTGCCTCTCTATTCCTCCGCTTTTCACGTGATCGGAGGAGGGAAAAAAAAAGGAAGATGCTTAGCGTGGCAAATTAAAAAAAATAAAACCCCCCAATTCCACGTGTGTCACAATATTAAGAACCGTACGATCTTAGAACAAATCAATCTCGACCGTGCAAAGTGTAATCGTCTGTACATGACGCTCCTTCTGCAACAACGGGCCCCACCGGCGAATTAATCGTCCCATCAGTGGGAATGATGGCCAAGTATATATATAAAGAAAAAGAAGCAAAGGAGATTCTCCGGCCACGTGTCGGTCACCACTAGAGAATGGCGGCTGTCGGTGTTGACGTCACCCTCGCCGCTGCTGGAGGGAATCCAGATCTTTGCCGCGCAGAGAAGCTTCCTCTTTCTTAATCTCTTAACCCCCTCGGCCCTCACTTAACCCAAAAAGGGCTAAAAGAATTCGCTATGGTCACCAACCTCCTCAAAATTTTTATCTTTTCTGCTGCGGTCCGGTTTCGAGTATGCCGAGGCGCCGCGACACGAGCCGCAGAGCTCTACCAACGAGCGCTCTGCTTCCCTGATCCCAGATTGGGACCCCGCCGCTGCACCGCCTCCGGCAGCTGCACCGACCCGCTCCCGGGAGACTCCCGACTCCGCGATCGGGCCCGTGGAGGTCGCCGTTCTGACGCAATACCCGTAGACCGCGGGCGCAGCCCTTCCGAATTTCCGGCGAACGTGTACAGACTCCGTCCCAAACTCATCCCTATTTTTACGTCCGCCCGAGATTTACCAAATTCGAGCAAGAGCGTTGGTCCGCTAGCAGTTGTCTCCGGTCTCGGCGGTCGGGGTACGCGTTGTAGTTGTGTGCATAAGGTGGGCCTTATCGGAGTGACTTGTCTTAACGCCCCGGAGGATAAAGGTACGGGCCCGCGCGAATCCCGGAAAGCTCATCGAGGCGAGTTGACGGGTGAATGGAGAGAGGAGGCAGGTTTCTAGCCTGCTAAACTCAGCGCGCGGCAGGGCTTTTTTCTCTTACGCTTGGGACGATGGAGCCGGCGACAAGACGGCGAGCCAGCGAATCAAACGGTTCGCCGTTCATCGAAAGCTGAAGCTCCTGGCAGGTATAGCTGGAGACGCCACCTCCCAAGCCCAGAGCTCGCAGCGCTTTACCGGACCGTGTCCGTCGGCGCTTCTGCGGCGAGTCGCCGCGTCCAGGCGCCGCCGCCCGCCGGTTGCGTTGGGACCGAAATGGGCTCGTCGCGATGACGATGCAATTCTATACGGGTCCGAACTCTTTCTTAGTCTGCGTCGCGTTTCGTATTCGGCGAGCCGACACGAGCCGCCAGAGCTCTCACGAGCCTCTGTTCCCGATCAGGGCCCGCCGCCGCCTCCGGCAGCACGACCCGTTCCGGAGACCCCGACGCCGGGCCGTCGCCGTTCTTCCCCGACCCGCCGCCTTCCCAATCCGGCGACGTTCAGACCCCCAACATCCCATTTTCGTCCCCGCCGAAAGCCTTCCAATCGAGCAAGAGCGTTGTCGTAGCAGTCTCGGTCTCGGCGTCGGTCGCGTTATTGGCATTAGTGGCCTTATCGGGTTTCTTTCTCTACCGCCGGAGGATCAAGGCGGGCTCCGCCGATACCGAAAGCTCATCGGCGGTGAAAATGGAGAGAGGAGGAGGTTTCAGCCTCAGCCAGCGCCGGAGTTTCTCTACCTTGGGACGATGGAGCCGGCGGACAGACGCGCGAGCCAGCGAATCAAACGGTTCGCCGCTATCGAAAGCTGAGCTCTGGCAGGAGCCTGGAGACCCACCTCCAAGCCCAGAGCTCCAGCCTCTCCGCCGCTCGTCGGCGCCGCGGCGAGTCGCGCCGTCCAGCCGCCGCCCCCCGCCGGTTCGCGTTGGCGACGATGGCTCGTCCGATGACGATGCATTCTATACGCCGAACGCCTCGGGTGCGTCTCTGACCAGCGAGAGCCCGAGCTCCCTCTTTCACTCTCACGGCGGAGCCTCCCCGGTTCAATTGGGAGGAAAGAGGTTATAATTCCTCCTATCGAGCTAATCCCGGTCTCGGCGAACTTCGCCGAGGATGCAGTTTCCGGATTTCGCCTACTCAAATCAAACACCCAATTCAGCCACACGACCACCGCCACCCCCTCCTCCTTCCTCCGCCCACCGCCGCCGCCTCCACCGCTGAGACGTTCAACGCGAAGCTTCCGGTTGTGAGATGGCCACCATGCCTTCGTCGAGGAGGCAGTTGTTGAGGCCTTTGCCGGCGGAAGGTACTAGGATCGGGATCCCTTTTCCTCCGTCTAGACTCAGCAGTGGAAGTAGTAGCAGTAGTTCTCCGATGTTGGCGGAGGAGGCTGGAGGGAATTTGGATGGGGATTTGAAGCCAAAGTTGAAGCCTTTGCATTGGGATAAAGTCAGGGCGAGTTCTGAGCGAGCCACGGTTTGGGATCAGTTGAGGTCGAGCTCATTCCAGTAAGAACATTTCTGGTTCATTGTTAAGCTTTTATAGATACAAGGCTGGAAACAAATTCAATCTAATTGAATATTGAGATGGTAGTGCTTATATTCATTTAAAATCTTCCAATTGCGTTTTTAATATCCTTCAGATATTCATCCGATGTTAATATATCTATTTGATTCTGTAGTTTGTAGGTTATGAGTTTGTAATTGTTTCATTAAATATACACTTTTATCTGATTCTATTCGTAGTATTCAAATATAGTTGAAAATTATTACATTTTCTAATGATAACGTATAAATCCATAATTTGAAGAATTGTTTAAAAATATTCGATTTGTACATCTACGTATCTCTAAGTATGGAACCTAGATTAGAAAATTTAAGAAAGGTCGAAGCAGTACGTCTAAAATGCTAATAAATACGAATACCGGATAAGCAAATGAATCAAATACGTGGATACTTATACTTGACTCACGATATCTGAATGCTAAAAGGTATTTTCTTTCTCTTAAATGATCTCCACAATCTACATGAAACAATATACTATCGAACTATTTGATAATATTCGACCAATTCCCCCTCTAATTGTGAGCGTGTTTTTGTATGGCAGATTGAATGAAGACATGATTGAGACCCTGTTTGTCAATAATGCCACTAACCCTCCTCCTAAAGAAACACGTAAGAAACCTGTTATGCCTCCATTCAAGAAGGAGAACAGAGTTTTGGATCCGAAGAAGTCGCAAAACATTGCTATTCTTCTAAGGGCACTGAATGTGACTCGCGAGGAGGTGACTGAAGCACTTTTAGATGGTGAGAATTCTTCTAAAATCACCTGTTTAATATGCCTACTTGATTCTCTTTTTAGCTGTTGCTTATTGCTCAGGTTGTTTTAAGAGTATGCTACTGTTTTCTTATTGACATAACTGGTAGACTGTTAAGGCCCGTTTGGATGACAAGAAGTATTGGAAGTAACTTTCAACATTATGAAGTAGTAAGTAACGAGAGTAATAATTTTTTGTTTGTTTGTACTTCTTTCTTTCATTCACTTTTGTGTTTAGGTATCAATTGAAAATATCGTTAGGAAGTATCTAATATAGCACTTGAAAATATAATACTAATATTGATATTTACACCATGGTGAAATTACCTCTTCCTCTCATCATGGTGGACATTTTAATAATTATTTTCAATAAAAAAAGAAATTACACAATACGATGGATACGTGGATAAATGTGGCCATGGCGAAAATCCTTTTGTGCTTCATGACTATCCCAATCATATGCATTCTATATAACACTATCGATGATTGTGCAAGCGTTTTTCTCAAATATGCGTAAAACCTAGTGCTTCATTTTCTATTAATTAAGATAGAATTAAATTATTGTTCCATGGAACTTATTCCATGAACAGTGGATGTACTTGGATTCACATTTACGCGTCCACGCGAGAGATAGAGTGGATACGGATTGACTTCCAAGATCCCTATTTTCACGTGAACAAAATCTTTTACATGGACCCCCACATTTGTTTTTTTTTCCTACTTCTAAGTTCGGGGAGTGGAAGATGGGAAAAACTTTTCTGAAGTAGAGGTACCATCTAGGCACCACATCACTATTTTAAGGAAGTAGTGGAAATGGCTTTCCACATAAACAAATAACTTTTTTTGTCTACAAGTAGCAAAAGTATTCTCTACTTCATCTACTTCACCTACTTCGTAGCTACTTCTATGCAAACAAAAAGGCCCTTAGAATTTTACCTACTAACTAATTTAGGCTTTGAATGAAGTTAAAAACAAAATGTCAGCAAGTATGTTGAAACTAATGCGATGATATGTGCATTGGAGTTTCTATTGACAGGATGAAGTGCCATGTTCCTGAAACACTCACTAATTGAAATAGTAACCTCTAGAGCTAAAGGAGTGCTCATGACTGATTCTATCCATTTTGTTCTGTTTTTTTCCACATGAGTGACACATACATTACTAATTATCATGTCCACATGAAATCCACTACCCCAAATTTATTTAGGAAATTTATATCCAGCTCTGGCCATTCTTTTAGATGTAGTTATGAATTCCGTGGCCCCACTTAAAGAAAATTATATGCAGAACAATCTACAGATTCAAGAACCATAGATAATTCATCATCATATTTCTCTTGCATTGATGTATAAACTATTTGCTTGCTACAATGGTCCTGCTTGACATCATCTGGTTGTTGTATGATCATGTAAATATGTGAACTAAATAGAAAAATTTCCAAGCTCTGCATGATGGTTCGAATTACCAGGGCTATCTGATAAATGTTACATATGAAATCGGGTAAGCTTGATGTCTACAGTTAGAAACAATTGAGCTGAAGAAACTGAATCTAGATATGTCTAGTTAAAAACTAGCACAAGCGAAACCCCAAGAGAGTCCTTTTTCTTCAGAAACTTTTTTGTTGTGTTCTATGGGTACCTAAAAATTGAAGAGCTCTGCTAAAAAAAGTAATAAAAAAAAAAGAAAAAAAAAAGAAAAGGAAGAGCTTTCCTGTGAGTTTCCATGTTTTCCTCAAAATAAAATAAATAAATACTCATCACAGTAAGTAATGATAAAGTTGCTTCACAGCTAGATATAGGTGCTACTGCATTCACAATGTTCATTGAAGATCTTAGTTCTGCAAATCATCATTTACCTGTCCGTTATTATTTCCTAGTTATGTTTCACGAACTATATGTATGTTGAAGTGTTTTACTAAATATATCTACTAGTAGTTGGGTTCATGTACGTAGTTAACGTTGCTTCTAACAGGTAATCCTGAAGGCTTAGGGGCCGAGCTTTTGGAAACTTTGGTCAAGATGGCTCCCACAAAAGAGGAAGAAATAATATTAAGAGAATACAGTGGTGATTTATCCAAACTGGGATCTGCGGAGAGGTTTCTAAAGGCAGTCTTGGATATACCTTTTGCCTTCAAAAGAGTTGATGCAATGCTCTATAGAGCCAATTTTGAGTCAGAAGTCAGGTACCTGTGGAAATCCTTTGAAACCCTTGAGGTAAGAGTGTTAGATGTTTTTTTTGGATCTAAATTATTCCCTGTGCAAATGTAATTGAGAAATTGGGTGTCATTTAAAGATAGATATGGTACAAAGATAGTACCTGAAACTAGTTACGTTAAACTTTAGCTTCTCATTGGACCAAAGTGCAATATTTGGTCCTATTGATTATCATGATATGTTCTTTAGTTCTTCGTGATTGGGATTTATAAAGACCAACATTCTCTACCATCGAATGGCAGACACATAATGTGTGGCTACAAAAAGATATATTCTGCTGATAGATGAAATTTGGACATACTTTGAAGTATGAATTCAATCTTATAAATTTCTTGCATCTGTCAAAATCTTCAAATACCCATTGCTTTATATCTGTACTCCTTCTCGAAAGGTCAAAATCATAAAAATTTCCATTACCCTACACATTCAAACGAATTAAACTTATTCATAGGTCATTTTTGTTTCATAAGATTAAATATGAAGCATGAATCTGTTTTCACCAATATCTTTTTTTTTAATTTTTATTTCTCTCATCTGTTTTTGGCCTCATAGGAATCAATGGGAAGTAATAGAAAAGGGGGAAAAACCGATCAAAATCACTTCTTTCATCCATTATTCTTACCTTTTTTGCGGACACAAGTGTCATTTTTGTAATGTCTTGCCCTCTGCAATCTCTCCAGGCAGCTTGCGAGGACTTAAGCAGCAGCAGATTATTCCTCAAGCTACTAGAAGCTGTGCTTAGAACAGGAAACAGAATGAATGTCGGTACAAACCGAGGACAGGCTAAAGCCTTCAAACTCGACACCCTCCTAAAGCTTGCAGACGTCAAAGGAACTGACGGAAAAACAACTCTCCTACATTTCGTCGTCCAAGAAATCATTCGATCTGAGGGAGCAAGCTCTGATGCACCATCAGAAGAACCTTCGAACAAAACCAAAGACAATGAATTTAGAAAGCAAGGATTAAAAGTCTTGGCTGGGCTCAGTAACGAGCTTGGAAACGTCAAGAAAGCAGCAGGTATGGATTCTGATGTTCTAAGCGGTTATGTTAGAAAGCTAGAACTTGGATTAGAGAAGATAAGATCGGTATTGCAATTAGAGAGATCTTGTGACCAAGGATTGAAATTCTTCGATTCGATGAAATTGTTTCTTAAAGAGGCTGAACGGGAGATTGCTCAAGTTAAGGCTGAAGAGAAGAGGGCAACGGGACTAGTGAAAGAGATTACTGAGTATTTTCATGGAGATACATCAAGGGAAGAAGCTCATCCTCTTAGGATTTTCATGGTGGTGAGGGATTTCTTGTCGGTGTTGGATCATGTATGCAAGGATGTAGGAAGATTACAGGAGAGGACGATGATGGGTTCAGCGGGATCGTTTAGGATCTCCTCGAGTGCTTCTTTACCAGTTCTACATCGGTATGATCCAAGATTGCACAGAAATTCTGATGAGGATAGTTTTTCTTCGTGAAATAAATCAGGAGGTATGTGATGAATTTCAGCTGTTCACATGAGCCGTTCATCTCTGTACAGGAAATAAGCTACTGAGGAAAGGAAGAAACTTGTCATATATAATTTTCTTCTTACATAGATTAAAGTATAGCAGCATTAGAGGAGGCTTATAGATTGGAACCTGACAGATTATAGAGACTAGGTTCCTCCACAATGTAATTGAGTGTATGGATAATTATTAACATTTATTCATATTTTTTGTATTATTTTCATAAATCAAATATGCCGTGAATGTGATTTAAAAAGACCAAAATACTCCTTAAATTATTTAAAGTATCCATTTATGACCCCTTTTTTATTTTCAATCCTAAAAATGGAAGTCTCTTCTCTATTGTCATTCGTTCGTCCTTTTACCTGCGCCACACCTAGGATAGCCACCTAAACCCCTTTTCTTATTCTTCTTTTTTTTTTTGAAATTGTCCTTCAAAATGTCTCTTTATGTTGTTTTTTGTTCTAATTTATGGGGATTATTTGCAAAATGTGGAAACTTACTGGGAGCTTTTAGCAATTCCAAAAGTTAGTGGGAGTCTGTTACAATTTTGAAAGTTATCAAGGTCTTCTACGGAATGCTGGAAGTTCTTGAGGGTTTATGTAATTTACCCTGCGAGCATAACTTTAACTCAGCAAGAGCTCTTCACGTTTAGTAGAGTTTTGACTTGGTTATCTGCCATCAGATAGAAGTAGAGAAGGTCTTACAACCTAAAACCTAAAAGGGTCTATTTGACTTGGTAAGGTATCTATAAGTAATCCAAGGTGTCAGGTTTGACTTTTTTAAAGAGCATTCACATGAATTTAATTTCCCAGAATACTCGATATTGTGCGTTGGGAGCTGTCTTTTAGCCACGCCCAGTTTGATACCCATGATCCAAAGGATCGTGGGAAAGCGCCGTCGCCAAACCACCAAAAAAAAGAAAGAAATTTCTTACAAAGAAATTTCTTACGTAAATTTAGTGGTGTCATGCCTTTTCTCAGGACATTTGTTTTTAAAGACTTCATCAGTTAAATTCAGGTCTTTACATGAACAAATAAGAAAATTTTCCCCGAATACCCATGAATTTGGTGTTTTCAAACAAAAAGAAATTCATGAAGTGCAGTCCTATTATGATCTTCTCGGAGAAATGAACCGACATTGTAACCCGAGACATTCTTAGAAAAGTAGAAAATTAATTAATAAACATTTCTTAGAACTTGCTATTACGTTGAACAATGACCAAATCCGAACACCATTTCTCTTAGTATAATGAGAACACTTGCACACAATATCACCGTATCAAACAAAAGAAAAAAAAAATATAGTTCAACGACAAAAGGGCAATCATAGAGCTCTCACTTCTCAAACTCAAAAGCAGACGCCACAAAGCTATCAGAAAGTCCAGTGCCAGTCTTGAAGGTGAGCTTCTCTGATGAGGGATTTTCAAAGTACATCTCAACAACAGAGAGCCACAACAGAAGCTCCTTGGTCTTGACCCCAGTCATCTTTTTCATCTTGCGAGGCTCAACTAATGCGGTCACCTCAGTTGCATAAGAAACCTGACGCTTGATCTTCTTGAAGGTGTGATTCTTGCTCTTCTTCTGAATTATCCATATGAATCCTGATGCACGATTATAGCCAAATTCCTCGATATCCTCCACTGGGAACAAACCCAGTGGAAGGCAGATCTCTTTGAGAAGTTCAATGATCATCTTCTTGCACTCGACTGTTAGGTTGAAGGTGGATACCAACCTCTGACGGCGGAGGAGCTCCGACGAGCTCCAGGATGGCGCAGGCGGGCTCGAGCAGTTGAGCTCGAAAGTGGAGAACGCGACCTTCGATTGGCGAACGCGACCCTCGATTGGCGAACGCGACCCTCGGCGTTGAGCGGCTCGACCCCCGCGTTTGAAACTCCCCCCCGAGACCCTAGGGTTTGGGTCGCTCCTTCTCCCCGACTTTTCTCTGGCGGCGGTGGAAAACCCCCAAAACGCAGCAGCGTTCTTTCTCCTAAAATCGCAGCAGCGATTTTCCATTTAATCCCAACTTTTCAACAGTGTTTTGAAAGGGGATTTAAGCAGAGAGAGAAAAGAGAAGAGGGGATTTTATTGTGGGTATTAACACTGTAGCTACAGTGTTCATTTGAGGAATTTCAGTTTAGAGATTTGCTCTTGATTTGTAATTTCTTGTTAGATTAAATAAGAAATTGACTGTGTGGCTCCCGAGGACGTAGGCAGTTGCCGAACCTCGTAAATCTTGTGTATTGTTCTCTATTCTGCGTTTCTATTGCATTAGGGATTTCAGCGTTAAATTCCCAACAACTGGTATCAGAGCGTGAAACGATCTAGAGGAAGTCAGATTCAAGTGGGAGCCATGGCCGCAGATGAGGGAAAGGTGAGATTAGATAAGTTTGATGGATCAGATTTCGAATTCTGGAAAATACAGATAGAGGATTATCTGTATCAGAAAAATCTGTATCAACCTCTCTCGGGGAAGAAGTCGGAGGGTATGAAGGAAGAAGATTGGAATCTTCTGGACAGAAAAGCCCTCGGAGTTATCAGATTAACATTAACTCGCAATGTTGCGTTCAACATAGCGAAGGAGAAGACCACGGCGGAGAGAGTTGGAACGCTACGGTCACAGCTGTGAGTAGCTCATCGGGAAGCAATAAGTTGAAGTTTGACGACGTTCGTGATCTGGTTCTCAGTGAGGAGATCCGACGGAGAGAGTCGGGTGAAGCTACAACCTCTTCAGTATTGCATACAGAGTCAAGAGGTAAAAGTTCAACCAGAGGAAATGGATCAGATGATAGGAGATCCAAATCCAGAAATCCCAACAGTTCGAAGGCTATCGAGTGTTGGAAGTGCGGGAAAACCGGGCACTACAAGAATCAGTGCAGGAGTGCACGGGAGGAGTGGGAGGCAAATGCAGATGTGAACGTTGCCTCCACCTCAGGAGGAGATGATGCGCTGATATGCTCTTTGGAGAGCAAGGAGGAGTCTTGGGTGTTGGACTCGGGAGCATCATTCCATGCTACTTCTCAGAAAGAATTCCTCGAGAAGTATATCCCCGGAAACCTTGGAAATGTATATCTTGGTGACGATCAAGCATGTGCCATTATTGGCAAAGGTGTAGTGAAGATTAAGCTGAATGGGTCAGTATGGGAGCTGAAGGATGTCAGGTATATTCCCGAACTGAAGAGGAACTTAATCTCAGTAAGCCAGCTGGCTAGTGAAGGCTATACGACGACTTTCCATGGAGATGACTGGAGGATTTTGAAGGGCGCAATGACGATTGCCAGAGGCAGGAAGACTGGTATCCTGTATATGACAGCGGGTGCACGTTGTTCGATCTCAGTTGCAGCATGCAATGAGACTTCAAAGCTGTGGCACCAGAAACTTGGTCATATGAGTGAAGAGGGGATGAAGGTTATGCACACAAAGAGAAAACTCCCAGGTTTACAATCAGTAGAGATTGATGTGTGTGAAGAATGCATACTTGGAAAGCAGAAGAGAGTTAGCTTTCAGACAAGTGGTAGACCCCCTAGGAAGCAGAAGCTAGAGCTCGTTCACTCGGATGTTTGGGGACCAACAACCACCGCGTCGATTGGTGGGAAACACTACTTCATGACTTTTATTGATGATCACTCTCGGAAAGTATGGATCTACTTTCTGAAGAAAAAGTCAGAAGTGCTTGAGGCATTCAGAAGATGGAAAGCCATGGTCGAGAATGCGACCGGTTTGAGGGTAAAGAAACTCAGAACAGACAATGGTGGTGAGTATGAAGATACCAGATTCAAGAAGTTCTGCTATGAGCACGGTATCAGAATGGAGAGGATCGTGCCTGGCACGCCTCAGCACAATGGTGTGGCTGAGCGCATGAATAGAACGTTGACAGAAAGAGCCAGAAGCATTCGGACGCAGTCAGGCCTACCGAAGCAGTTCTGGGCAGAAGCCGTCAACACAGTAGCTTACTTGATCAACCAAGATCCATCGGTTCCATTGGAGCACAGAATACCAGAAGAGGTATGGTGCGAAAAGGAGGTAACCCTCTCACATCTCAGAGTTTTCGGTTGTGTAGCTTATGTGCATATAAGTGATCAAGGCAGGAATGAGCCTGATCCCAAGTCTAAGAAATGCACATTCATCGGGTATGGTGAAGACGAGTTCGGCTACCGCATTTGGGACAACGAAAACAAGAAGGTGATCAGGTGCAGAGATGTGACATTCAACGAGAAGGTGATGTACAAGGACATGCACAAGACAGATGACGGTGACTCAGAGAGTGAGTCAACATTTATAGATGCAGATGATGTCCCAAATAACTTCTCTGAAGAACCCAATGCAGAAGGTCCTCAGCCAGAAGAGCCTGTTGGACAGAACGGTGCGCAGGAGCCCGACGCACCAGCACCGATATTGAGGAGAACTACTCGTCCTCCTATGCCTAATAGTAGATACATGAATTATATGTTGCTGACAGATGGAGGAGAGTCTGAAAGCTTTGATAAAGTTTGTCAGAGTGGAGATGCGAGCAAGTGGGAGTTTGCTGCGAAAGAAGAGATGAAATGTCTAATCTCCAACCAGACATGGGAACTAGCTAAGTTGCCCATGGGGAAGAAGGCACGTCACAACAAGTGGGTGGACCGGCGTCCACCCTAGGGTTTCGAATCGTCGAACGTTGACTTTCGCTTGCAACGCGTTGACTGGCGTTTGACCTAGGGTTACGCGTTGACTGGCGTTTGACCTAGGGTTACGCGTTGACCGGCGTCCACCCTAGGGGTTTGATTCGTCAGAGGTTGACTTTTGGAGTTCATCAAAAGGCACGTCACAACAAGTGGGTGTATCGAGTGAAAAAGGAGCAGAATGGTTCCAGAAGATACAGAGCCCGACGAGTTGTCAAAGGATTTCAACAGAATATCCAAGGAAGAAAGGATCCAGCGGATATGTTGACAAAGGCAGCGACCTTTCAAAAACTGGAGTTGTGTGCAACTTCAGTTGGTCTTCATGCATAGATGATGAGGGCGGAGCCACACAGGAGAGGAGCTTGATGGGATAGCCTGTTGTCGTCGGTTTGGTCTCCAAGTGGGAGATTGTTAGGTTGAAGGTGGATACCAACCTCCGACGGCGGAGGAGCTCCGACGAGCTCCAGGAAGACGCAGACGAACTCGAGCAGTTGAGCTCGATTGGCGAACGCGATGGTGGCTTTGGGCGAACGCGACCCTCGGTTGGCGAACGCGACCCTCGGTGTTTGGCGGTCCGACCCCCGCGTTCAGAGCTCCGACCTCCGCGCTCAGCGCCCACGCTCGCGTTTCTGGCCTCCGACCCCGAGGCCCTAGGGTTTGGGTCGCTCCTTCTCCCCGACTTTTCTCTGGCGGCGGTGGAAAACCCCCAAAACGCAGCAACGTTCTTTCTCCTAAAACCGCAGCAGCGATTTTCCATTTAATCCTAGCTTTTCAACAGTGTTTTGAAAGGGGATTTAAGCAGAGAGAGAAAAGAGAAGAGGGGATTTTATTATGGGTATTAACACTGTAGCTACAGTGTTCATTTGAGGAATCTCAGTTTAGAGATTTGCTCTTGATTTGTAATTTCTTGTTAGATTAAATAAGAAATTGACTGTGTGGCTCCCGAGGACGTAGGTAGTTGCCGAACCTCGTAAATCTTGTGTACTGTTCTCTATTCTGCGTTTCTGTTGCATTAGGGATTTCAGCGTTAAATTCCCAACATCGACATCTCCATGGAAGATCTCTGCACCTGAGCGGTGGCTCTCGATGGTCTGAGATGCCATTTGTTCGCGGGAAAAATCGTAGCTTTCATTGAAGTCATTGTGCTCTTTGGCAATTGTTTATCGATTACACAAAGATCCGGTCTTTTTATAAGATCCGGTTACAATAAAATCAAAAGAAAATAAAAATTACATCTTTTTCCTTGTTTGTCGAATGAATCACGAGCTCCTGTTTTGCGGTCACTCGCTTTTGTGGGTTCTTCGCCTGCGCCGGGGTTAATCCGTGGACTACCGTGCGATCTAGATCCGGTCGGATCTACACGGTATAACGGGTGTTATCTCACAAAGGAAATAACAGCCGGGGGTACTATTTCACCAAGGAAATAATAGTATTCTCGGGATCAAAAACCAAGTTTTGATCCGGAGTATTACCGTGTGGATCTCAGAACTGATCTTCCTCTCTCGAACTCCTGCCTTTTCTGACATGGATGCTCGCCAAGAACCAGATCTGATGATGTCCAAGTCTTCAAAGCTTCAAACTTTCAAAGTTGAGATCTCAATCCAGTAGAGCTTCGCCTCCCAAAAGTTCCAACCCTTCACAAATGAGCCCCCCTAGCCTATTTATAGGCACTCAGACTTGTGCCTTGGCACAGGTGGCCGGCCACCGAGCCACCCATGGGTGGCTCGGCCACCCCATGGGGTGGCTCGGCCATGGCCGAGCCACCTGGGGGGTTCGGCTTTGGCCGAGTCGCCCGGGGGTGGCGCCGTTGTGTCCGTTGTCCGGTTCCGCGGTTTATCGGTTCATCTAATCTTCGCCGATGATCTGAATCCTGATTTGGCAGTCCGGATCCCGATATGGCAGTAAA
>NC_033801.1:31726677-31773168 GCF_001876935.1 Asparagus officinalis
GGCAGTTTGTGCTCATTTTTTTCTTTAAACTCTTACATCCCGATTATTTTTTTTATGTTTGTTTAAATGAGATATACCCAATTTAAATTTTCATGTTGATATTTGAATTGACAAAAAACAAATATAATTTAAAAATAATTTGAATTTTCATATTATTTTTAACTGATATAAACCTAAGCTTTATTTGAGAAAGTATAGCATTGCAAAATAAAAAATATTAAAATAGTGTTATACAAGGAAGGTGAATATTTAAAACCAATATGGCAAAATGATTGATTTAAAGTATGTTAAAACGATGCAAAAGAGAATATGAAGTTTATTCCTAATCATTGATAGACTTCATAAAAAAATATAAATTAAAGATTAATACTAACTCTAGTATACTTTTATATGATAAAAACATCCACATAAGAATATAAAAGTACTGAAAAAATTCATGAAACTCCCTTCTAAAGATTCCAAATTTCACTCAAAATAATTAAACTATTCTATAAAATATTCATAAAATATTGTTTTTATTTCTTCTGTTTTATTTTTAATTGAGTTAAGATCAATCCTTCTTCAGGTTTATCATTTATCATTTCTCGGACAATTATAGAGTATTGTCTTCATCCTCTACATCAATTGTGACATCAGGCTAATTTTGTATTTTTTATGCTATTATCTTTCCTAGGCTCGTTAATTTTTTTATTTATGCTATTATCTTTCCTAGGCTCGTTAATTTTTTATCATCTTATTTAACTTTACAAAGAAGTCAAATGTACTTATGATGTTCAATTTTTTATCATCTTATTTAACTTTACAAAGAAGTCAAATGTACTTATGATGTTCAACACAAACTGCTTAAAATATAGACTTTGATTTTTTTTCTATTTTAATGAGAATAAATATTAATTTCATATATATAAAATTCTTTGTGTTTCTAATTTATTTCTTAAATAAATTAGAAGCTATCTCTTTATTTTCCTCTAAAATGAATTCTTCTGATGTGCATCCAATAAGAATTTCTGTTATTTCAATAATATTACCTTTGCTCTATCCCTGTCATTTTCCATAAAGATCTAAACTAAATACATGCATTATTCATTACCAATTTCTCTTAGATTATAATATTAATATTTAATTTGAAGAACACAGTATGGAATTTATGAATACTTACTAATTTTTCTTATGTCTTCCATGGAGATTTTTTCTTTGATTAGGATAAAGTTATTAAATTATTTTTTAATGTAACTCATTCAGTGCTTCATTAATAGATATGTCTTATGTTAATGCCAATTCAAGTGATTCATTGACGTTTTCTGAATTTTAGATTTATTTCCATCACTTTCCCATTTGCAATGGAAATAACTCAATTCTTTTAAAGTTATCTCTAAATATTCTAATAGTTTCTCCATATGTAATTCCTTGTATTCTTTTACCCTATAAATATTATTAACGTCAAAGATTAAAGTTTCTAAATTAAAATCAATTAATGCTAAGGTATAATATTATAGTGTTTTATCATTTCTATGGATTTAAACATCTATCAATTAATGTTACGAATGTATTTTGGCTACCCCAACTTATTACTAAAATTATATGAAATTACTTTAATTTATATAGTGCCGATAATTTTTAATCAATAATATTTTTGAAAATTTTATCCATTAACCGAATGTTTTTAATCAATTCTTATTGTTTTTGTTTACCAGTATCAACTTAGACTATTCTTAGATGCTGAAAATGGATAGTAAATCCCTAAATTAGAAATTTTAATATATATATATATATATATATATATATATATATATATATATATATATATATATATATATATATATATATATATATATATATATATATATATATATATATATATATATATATATATATATATATATATATATATATGAAAAATACCAAACAATTACACTTTTCTTTGCCAAGTTTTAAAATTTTAGCCCATTTTTGTGGTTTTGAACTTTGAGGGTGTGATTTGTAATTTTTAAAATTTTTGAAAGAGTTTTTTAAAAAATTTACTTTTAAGTTTGATAGTTGTAAATTCTATGTTTCATGTGTTGGTGGTAATTTTTTAAATGTTAGTATATTTCTTGTAACTCTAAAATTTTAAGGGTGTCTTTTACAATTATTAAAACTATAGATTAATTTTAAAAAATATTAAATTTCAGCGGTCTACCAATCGACGAATTTGATGTGTGCTAGTTAAAAATTTTGAAAATTTAGAGTTTTTTTTACGATTTTTAAATTTTGAAGGAGTTTTTTAAAATTTTTGAGGTTAATTTTGACAAATTTTAACTTTTTAGGTGTCTAAGGGTAATATCTTGAATTCATCTTATTTTATTTACAAATTTTAGAATTTTAGGGTGGCTTTTTATAATTTGAACTTTTGAAGGTGTTTCTATAATTTTTGAGATATTGAGGGTGTTAATTAAAAAAGTTAAATTCTTCAGAGGCTGCTATTATTTTTTTTAATTTTATATTTGTTATTTTAAGTTTTAAAATGTCAAAAATTTTAGGTGTCTCATGGTAATCTCTTGAATTCATTTGTGTTGTTTGTAAGTTTTAAAATTTTAGAATTTTAATGTGCTTGTCTGTAATTTAAACTTTTGAGGGTGTTTCTATAATTTTTGAGACATTGAGGTGTTAACTGTAAATTTTAAATTCTTTGCAAACTGATGTTAATTTTTTAATTTCATGTTTTTTATTTTAAGTTTTGAGACATTAGGATGATTTTTATAATTTTGAACTTTTCAGGGTCTTTTCTGCACTTTTAAAACTTTTTATGGTTTTTTTACAATACTTCATGTATTATAATATGTTATCTACTTGTAATTTCTTTATCTTAACAAACTAATATCATTTTTATGTTTTATATATTTTATTAATATTAATTTTTTTAAATTGTTAAGCTAAACATGGTTCACATAGGATTAGGATAAGATATGATTATGATTAGGATAGATTAAGATATAAATAAAATATTCAAAATAGTGAAGGGTAATATTGACCATTGAAAATTAGAATTTGATTATAGATAAGGTAGTTCAAACTATAAAGGGGTATATTTGTCTAAAAAAGATTTTCCGAACTCGTGCTTTTAAAGGGAGTATGATAAATGCGCCGAGAAAAGTTAAAAGCAGAGCTATGAATGTATAAAACAGAGAAAATATAAAAACTGCATCCTGAAACATGTGAGCAAAAGCAAACCCATAACCTTCCTATATGTACATCAAAGATCCTGGCATATACAATAAGAACATATATGATCAAAATCCAAATCCAATGATAATTACGCCTGATGAAGCCTAATTAACTCCAACTCCTAGCCTAATTAAGCCTAGCCCTAGCTAAATATATATATATATATATATATATATATATATATATATATATATGTGTGTGTGTGCGCGCGCTCAAACGCGCATGCATCTGAAATTTAATAAGTTGTTTTGGGGTTATATAGAAGATTATTGCCAAATATCAAGGACTAATTTCAAGGTTTTTAATATATAATTTCTTTTCCTATAAAACCAGCTTCATGAGCTGAATAAAGGGATGGTACTTTGTCAATATGTTTTGATTCAGTATGAGTAGAAAGCTGTTGCTTATGAAACCATGTTTCTATGTAGAACTTTATTAGTTGTCCTTTGTTAACTGTATGTTTTTTATATTAACGATTACAGAAGATGAGTTAGTATTTCCAAAAACAGTCAATTTGATCTTTTTTTGTAGAGACTAATTCCTTGTACAAGTGCAGCTGGAAAAAAAGAACTAAAACAAAAATGCCTTTATATTGTACATATTAAGCAACTTCTAAAAGCATTATTACCAAAAAATTGTTAGAAATCACAACATGAAAGATATATATTTCAGAACAAATTTTAAAAAAAATGTTAAAGAATTTATGTTCCCATGGAACCAAAGAGGCCCAATTCTCCCAAAACATTTACAAAGTTAAACCACGTCCTCCTTATTTCATAGCTCTGACAAACAATCAAAACCTACAAATGTAAATGTTAACAACTGACAGAACTCAACAAAGTCACCTGCTGGAAGCACTGAACAAGAGTTTTGCCATCAACTTCCTTTTGGTTGTTCACTGCTCATCCACAGTTTTGCCATTGATAGATACAAGCTCGGCATCGAAGATTAGCGTTGCTCCACCTGTCCATTACCATATAGATGTTATTAGATGATCACTCAAGATTTACTAGGTGATGCATGTTATCGTTTAATCCCGCAAAAGATAACCTAAGCCGATATCCAATACAGAACTTTAAGCCAAGCATTTTGTAGGAGTTCAATCTCTTTACCAGGAATTTTAGGAGGAGCTCCACGTTTCCCATAACCAAGATCTGCAGGTATCTTTAATCTTCTCTTTTCACCTAGGCACATACCAAGAAGCCCTCTGTCCCAGCCTAGATATAGGACATGGAGTCAGTTCCAAGATAATGAAATGTCATGCTAATTATAGTGTGCACCTCATATTGCTTTTGTACTACAAGATACAAACATACAGAATCATACTTCATTCGTCATAAAACGGTCTCTTATCACAATTTCGGAAGGTGTTGAAGTCTTTGGTTAGTAGTGTAATTACTTAGCAAGGGATTTGAGATCAACTGTTCGGAGATTTTAAAAAGACTGTATTTGTGATTTTGCATCTATTACAGAGTAGCCCGTAGAATTTACAAGTACATAAAATTGGAAGCTGATAGCACATACTGAGATTTATGTTCACTCTGTTTTTTTTTATTTCATATGCATTGATGTATCTCTAATTTAGTGCAATTTGCTTACTTTTCGAGAAAACCCATGTTTTCTGTGGTTTAAATTTGTTTAGGGTGACTCCTGTTAGAGGTCGAGAGTTAGGAGGTGATGGAGTTAGCCTTATTATATCAGCATTAATATCTGTAATAATGTGTGGTCCTTTAAAATAGTGGATATCTCATATATTTTCTGTGGAACAGTTTGCTATGTATTCGTATTACAAAGGTTTTCTTTTATTCAGGTTAAAACCCAGTGTTGCCCTTCCTAGGATCTAGTGCTGGCTATTCATGCAGCTCTGGAATCTTTAATCATTTAAACAAAATAATAATAATAATAATAAGCTTTTGTGTGAGCATGGTACGCAGACATATGTGCATTTCCCATCACAAAATGTTGCAACTTCTCTAATTAATCTAATTTCAGGATAAAAATCATTGGATAGAAATCATACGCAGAGGGCCAACTTATTTAGTATGTGAGCTCATTTATATTCAACAATCTAACGAAAAAGAAAATCAAAATCAGCCTTACTAATCTTGATACTTAATCTAGTATCATCCCACCCCAATGCAGAATGGCCTCCTAGCCACACAAACAACATTTTTGGAGTTGAGATGGTTAAGGTACAAATACAATAATGATGGAGAATGGAACCTTTAAATTGTTGATTTTCACTAACACCTAAATTTAATAATCACGGGAGCTTCAATTTAGAGTTTCAGCAGAATGGAGAGAAATAATGTCAACTGCATTAAACTTGAGGGTGCTTTCCATAGTGAGATTATTCTCAAGATCGAATATCATTATAAATTTCTTTGTTGTTATTGCACAATTCTTAAACAAGTCTAGTATTTCTTCCACAACGAGATTTATGAGGACAATAATGACAATTTTCATATTTGTTATTTGACTTTCTTTTATTTTAGTTTTGAATAAGAAAGATTTGGCAAGTTTGATCAGATCTTAATTTAGTTTTAATTGTGAGAAATTTGAGGGATTTTTCTATTTTGGATTTTGGGTCAAGTTTAGTAGTTAATCAGTTTTTAGTATCTGAGTGAGTTGAGGAATCTAATTGATTTTGAGAGATTTTGTAATTGCTCTATAAAAGCACTGTTGTAATCAGAATAAAAGAATAACGAAGAATTGAATGAAATATTTTGTTAGCTAATTTTGTGTTAAGCCGAATGTTGGTGTGAAGCCTCGGGTGTGAAACCCTAGGCCGAATTTTCTTCTCCTCTTCACAGTCGCCAATCTCCTCTTCATAGCCGACAACCTCCTCCTCACGCTATCCGACTTCTCTCCTCCAAACAGCCCTATTCTTCTCCTCCCCAAGCAGCCGTGCCCAGCCCTTCACCTCCTCCACTTGTTGTCCCCAACTCCATCTCACACAGCCGCCGCTCCTCCCTGCTTCTCCACCTACAAACAGCCCGCCAAAACCCCCTGCATCCTTCAACAAAGTCGCCGTCCCTTGCTCCACAAGCCACTGACATTCCCTTCCCTACCCTCCTTCCCACCGAGCAGCCCTACCAGCACTTCCACAAGTCGCGTCTCCTTCCCCTGTTCCCCTCCATCCTCGAGCAACACCGACACCCAACCCCGCCTCCCTGCCACCTCTACATCAACCGCAAAACCACCAGCTCACCGCCTGTGTCATTCCCTCTTCCGAACAACAACCGACCCTGGTCTCCTCCTCCTCCATAGCTACCTACCCACGGGTCATCACATCGCCCTCGCCCCGTCGACCTCGTCGTCATTCAGTTCGCCGATGTCGTCTTCGCTAGTTCGACATCGTTGTCGTCGCCAGTTCATCCGTCAACCATCACCACTTGATAGCCCAGTAAATTATTTTTTATTAATCTCGTTTTATTAGTTAACTGCATGAGTATTCTACCTCTAAACTCTTATCATATATTCACTGCTTAGATTATATTTGTGAGTTGAGAGTAATTGAGCATTTGACTGTTTAAATTTGATATTGATTGTAGAACTTGGGTATGATAATGAATATTGCAGCTTAATTGATTGAGATTGGAATTAATCATAACTATTGATGCAAATTTTGTTAAATCCATATGTTACATTAGTTGTTTTAAATTTAATTTTCTGCCAAAGATCATGAAATTTGGTGAAACGATGCATTATTCGATTTAAATCGTTGATTCTGATAGACCTTATGTCCCGTGTTACATCATTTTTGATATCAGAGCGTGGTTCTAAGTTAGGAAATTTTTAGATTAGTTTAATTAAGTCTTTTATTTGATAAAAAAATTATTATTATTATCATTTATCTCATTTAGTTGTTAGTGCATATCATTCATCTCATTTAGTTAGTGCACACCCACTTGCACAGGTCTACCCTATCGATTAGAAGAGTCTAGTGAATCGTCTAGTAAGTCCAGCATGTCAGGCAGTATAGATCCCATACTCCTTAAGAGATTCGATGAGCTAGTAGGACAAATAGGTGCCATAGTCCAGGAGTGTAGAGCTACCCGTGAGGTCCTGACAGACATCTAAAACGTAACCAACGAGAGGCTTGCTAGGCTAGAAGAAGCGCGTGTTGCAACTCCGCCTCCGTGAGGTCAAGGTCATAGGCACCTCGTTCATCTACCCCCACCCTCAACCTATGCCTGATCCATCAACTTTTGATGGTAAGCTCGACCCACAAGCTTTCTTGGACTGGCTGAAGAATATGAATCGCTACTTCGATTGGTACGTCTTGACGGAACCGTGGAAAGTCAAGTTTGCAGCAAATAAAGCTTATCGGACCAGCCTGCCAATATTGGTCCCACCTCGAAATGTTAAAGTATATTAGAGGGGGGTTACCAATTTTAACTTGGCGAGAAATGGCCGATGAGCTAAAAAAGAAATACCTCACTCCAGTAAAAATTAATAAGCCGCCTATAACGAAATCAAATTCTATTCTTAAGGAAATCGTTAACCAAGCCATAGATTTGACAAAATCTAACTCTAACAAGAAAATCCGGGAAAGTAAAATTAAAAACCCATGCACTTCCGTTTCTTTTGAAACTACCCCTACAATTATGGAATTGACTGAAGTTTCATGCAACAACGATGCTCCGATTATTCCCAAAACTACCCATTTGATCACGGAGTTCACTGATGCTGTATCTGAAGTTGTTCCTGAAATTTAAACTCCAACTCCTCCTGAACTCACTCCAGTGATTGAAAACGTTGTTGATGTTCCCTACGAAGTCCTCCCAGACAAACATGAATCTATACATGACACCCAACACGTTCACTCAGATGTCTGTATGGAAGTTGAATCCCAAACTGAGCATAGTAAAATAACTCCCATATTAGATATCAAACCACCATGCATTGTCCCGACAGTCACTCACACTTACACTGATCCATTTTGGGAATATATAGTGATTAAGGATACAACTTTGAGCACGAGTGTTTTCATTGATATTCGACCTAAGCTTGACATTTTAGATGAACCGCATACCTTGCAGAGTATTTCCTTTCTCTCTTATCATAAGCACACAAAAAAACTCCTCTTTCATACATTTGTTTGCATGTTCCTCACTATCACTGTTAGAACAGGAAATTTGTTATGCATATTAATGAAGGAACACCTAATTATTCCATTTGATAGAAGACATCATGCATGTTAGATACTTCGTTGAGTTTACATCTGCCATTGATCGCATTGTTCGAGTTTGCATGTCATACATAGCCATTTGAGTTGATTTGCATCATTTTATTTTGATTTGCATTGATCATATATTAGATAATCAGTGATCTAATTTGAATAACTACCTCGTTAACTGAAATGTATGATATGGAGTCAGAACATAATTTAAAACTGTTAATGTTTGAGATGATTTGGACTTATCCAATACAGTTTCTTTTATAGTTGTTTGAGATTTGACATGATATTTATGAACTTTTCCAACTCTTGAAATAATTAATAGGAACATTTATATTATCGATTTGGTCATAGTTCTATTCTCAATATTGATTGATTAAGCAGTTCACAATGTTTATTGACAATCCACTGATATAAGCCTGACCCTAGCCTATTGTTTCTGAGAGTTCTTTCACTTTACCTCACTTCTATATATTCACCCATACAGCAGTGAATTTTGATAATATTTTACATGGTGAATTTACAATGCAATCTAGCTAATGATTTAAGATGCAGGAAAGTAACTAACGGTAGATTAAGATGCAGACAGAGTATATTGAAGATGACAAATTTCTGCAACTAACTCGACAGAGTCGAGTTTTCTCTCACCCGGGGAGAATTATGAGGACAGTAATGGTAATTTCTATATTTGTTATTTGACTTTCTTTTATTTTAGTTTTGAATAAGAAAGATTTGGCAAGTTTGATCAAATCTATATTTGTTATTTGACTTTCTTTTATTTTAGTTTTGAATAAGAAAGATTTGGCAAGTTTGATCAAATCTTAATTTAGTTTTAATTGTGAGAAATTTGAGGGATTTTTCTATTTTGGTAGGATTTTAATTTTTAAATTTTGAATTTTGAATTTTGGGTCAAGTTTAGTAGTTAATTAGTTTTTAGTATCTAAGTGATTTGAATCTAATTGCTTTTGAGAGATTTTGTAATTGCTCTATAAAAGCACTGTTGTAATCAAAATGAAAGAATAATGAAGAATTGAATAAAATATTTTGTTAGCTAATTTTGTGTGAAGCCGAATGTTGGTGTGAAGCCTCGGGTGTGAAACCCTAGGCCGAATCTTCTTCTTCTCTTCACAGCCACCAATCTCCTCTTCATAGCCGCCAATCTCCTCTTTCACAGCCCGACAACCTCCCCCTCACGGCCTGCGACTTTCCTCTCCAACAGCTTGTTTTCTTCCTCCCAAGCAGCTCGCCAGCCCTTACACCATCCTACTTGCTGGCGCCCCTTTTCCCGTCAGCCAACTCCATCTCACAGCAGCTGCATCCTCCCTGCTTCTCCGCACCTAAAAGAGCCCCACCAAACCCCCTGACATCCTTCAAATCGAAGTCGGCCACCATTGCCTAGAAGAAGCGTGCGACTTCCCTTCCCTTCTCTCTTCCACGAGCAGCCCCACAGCACTTCCACAAGCTGCGCCTTCTTCCCCTGCTCCCTCCATTCTCGAGCAAGCCCTAAGCACCCAGCCCACCTCCCGCACCTCATACATCAAACGCAAAACTGTCAGTCCCCGCCTGTGCCATTCCCTCTTCCAAACAGCACCGACCCTGATCCCCTCCTCCTCCATAGCCGCCTACCCACGAGTCATCATATCACCCTAGCCCCGTCGACCTCGTCGTCATTCAGTTCGTCGCCGTCGCTCAGTTCGCCGCCGTCGTCGGTACCAGTTCGACGCTGTTGTCGTCGCCAGTTCATCCGTCGACCATCACCACTTGATGGCCCGGTAAATTATTTTTCTGTTAATCTCATTTTATTAGTTAATTACATGAGTATTCCACCTCTAAACTCTTATCATATATTCACTACTTAGATTATATTTGTGAGTTGAGAGTAATTGAGCATGTGACTGTTTAAATTTGATATTGATTGTAGAACTTGAGCATGATAATGAATATTGCAGCTAAATTGATCGAGATTGGAATTAATCATAACTATTGATGCAAATTTCGTTAAATCCATCTGTCACATTAATTGTTTTGAATTTAATTTCCTGTCCAAGATCATGAAATTTGGTGAAACGATACATTATTCGATTTAAATCGCTTATTCTGATAGACCCCCTGTCTGGTTTCACATCAGAGATGTTAGAAGAAACTAAAATAGCAAAGAAGAAATAAATACGTGTAATAGAGAGAGTAGAAATACGACAAGTAATTAATGAACTTCATGTTGTATTTTTTTTTAACCCTTATGAGACGACTAAGTCCTCTCATGCCTTCTGTTTCTTGATAGGTTTCCTATGTTATAACCTCCACTAGATGTTATTTAAGCACTACACACCTATAAAACATATGATGAAAAACTCTCCGATTTATTCTAGAGTTATAATACCTCAACACAAGCCCTAAAGAGAGGAGATAGCCCTCGGATGTACCTCATGTGAGGAAAGTAAATAGGTATTGGGTGATGCTGAAGGAAGGAGATAGATCACAAGTATTGATTATAGAACCCTCAACCAAAAGAGAATTAAAGTTAATTTCTTTATCATTGCAATCAATGAATTTATTGTTTTGATTACCCCTCGAGCTTTTAATTTGACTAGTATAGTATACGTGCGTTATACATAGGCACACTTGTTTTATATTCTAAAATAAATTAGAGCATTTTGAAATAAAAGCTTTGAGTATTTTCATTAAGGGGTTTTCAATGTTAGTCCCTTACATCTTTCATATTTTGAAATTAGTCCCTTATATAATAAAAAATGATATTAGATCCCTTGATTATTAAGATATTATTAAATTATCCCTCAAAGCATTGAAATTGCTATTAACCCTCCGTCCCCACCCCCCACCCCCCACCCCCAACCCCAAACCCCTTCAAATATTAAGTGATTTTTTGAAATTAGTCCCTCCAATCAAGAGTAAAAGTACGAATCAAAGGGATTAGTTTGTAACACTTATGGGATATGGGGATCAAATAGCAATTTCAATGATTTTGAGTGACTAGTTTCTCTCTATTTGCTATTCTCACTTGATTTGAGGACTAATTTTAAAATAGCTTATAATGTGGTGGATTTAATAGCAATTTTAATGATTTGACGGATTAATTTAGAAAAACTTAAGAATTGAGGGATCAAAAAACAAATTTCATGATTTGAGGGAGTAATTCTAAATTTAGCATATATAAGGGACTTATTTCAAATTTTGATTGTATAAAGTTTCACATACCTAGGGGTGTGTGTTTCTGGAGGGACAGTTATGTGCCACCTAAAACATAAACAGAACCATTATCCAAACCATCCAAACCTCTACCGACGAGTGAAGGGTTGATTAAATCATCAAAGTTGGAAAAATGGTAAGGACAAAAATCTCTACAACCAATGAATTTCATGCTTTAGCTAACCTAACCAACACAATTAAATTATACCTCACACACAACGTTACCTTACCAAATTTACACGAATATAAAATTAGCACAGCAGCAACACCAATAACCAAAGCCCAAAAGTTAAACTAAAATTATAGATAAATACACTTGTAAACAAATACATGCACTAATAGCTACAGAGGCTTAGCAAATGTTCCTATCATTCTATATCCACCAAATATTGCTGCAAAAGACTTTTAGGATGATACGTCCTGTTGGAACAATCAACGACAAATCAAATAGAAGCATAATATATACGAGGAGAGATTTAATGGGAGAAGCAAATTAAAAAGTTGTTTTTAACTCTTGGTTACTGTAGCTACAGTACCCAGCCACTGTCTTTTTCTCCCTTTTTTTTTCTCTTTTTCTCTTAGGGAGAAGGATGCATGAATGCCTATTTAAAGGCTTTCCAAAGTGTTTCATAAAAGAATTCTAGTATGACTAAAATTCCTAGAAATAACTAACTCAAATCCTTTTAGAATTAGGACTAACTTCAACATCCCCCTTAATCCTAATTCCGTAAGGTCTTCATTCCCATCATGTGTTTCAACTTGACAAACGCTTCAAACTTCAAAGGTTTCGTGAGGATGTCGGCAACTTAATCTTCAGACTTACGATAAATCAACACGATCTCGTTCTTCTCAACATTGTCTCGTAAAAACTGATAACGAGTATGAATATGTTTGCTCCTTCCATGAGTGACTGGATTCTTTGTCAAATCGATTGTGGACTTGTTATGAACATAAATCTTTGTAGGAGCTTGAACTTGAATATGAATCTGACTTAGCACATTGTGCAACCAAATTACTTGACAAACACTCGACGCAGCTTCTACATACTCTGCTTCACAAGCTGTGAGTGCAACAATAGATTGCTTCTTCGACGACCATAAAAATATGGTGGTGCCAAAATTAAAGACATAGCTAGAAGTGTTTTTACGATCATCATGATCTCCAATCCAATCACTATCAGAATAGCCTACAATATCATAATTGTTAGATGAAGAATAAAACAAACCATGATCATAAGTCCCCTTTAGATACCACATAATTCTATTTGCAACTTGTAGATGAGATTGGCGAGGGGGCTCCAAATATTTACTGATTAGACCAATTCCATAGGCTATATCTAGCCTCGTACATGTGAGATATCTTGAACTCCCAACAAATTGCTTGAAATAAGTAGGATCAACTTGTCCACCATCACATTCTCGAGATAATTTAGCACCAACCTCCACAGTATTGCAATCAAACATCTGAAACATCTTCAACAACTCTGCACAATACCTCCTTTGACATATGAAAATCTCATCATCTCCTTGAACTACTTCAATGTCGAGAAAATAAGACATCAAGCCAAGATCAGAGTTGTTTATCTTCACATATAAGGCATGCTTGGAGGGACACTTCTGAAATCCACTTTCTTAAAAGAAAGAATCAATTTTTTTGTTCCATGCTCGCGACGCCTGCTTCAGCTCGTACAAGGCTTTTTTTAACTTGTATACTTTATGATCGCACCCTTTCTTCACAAATCCAGGTGGCTGCTTCACAAAAACTTCTTCTTCAAGTGACTCATTAAGAAAAGCTGACTTCATGTCCATCTGATAAATATTCCAATGCTTCTATGCAGCCAAGAAAATTATTAGTCTAATAGTTTTAATTCTAGAAACAGGAGAAAATACCTCTTGGTAATCATAACTAGGCCTTTGCCCGTAGCCTTTCGCCACTAATCTTGCTTTATGCCGCTCAACCTCGCTGTTCGCTTTAATCTTTGTTTTAAAAACCCACTTCACATCGATTGCTTTATGTCCTTGTGGGATATTAGTAAGGGTTGTGCACAACAAAAATTTAATTTGAAAGTACCTCTGGTGCTCGACAAGAGGTAGATCTGATGAGAGGAAGAGTGTATATCCCACTTTGTTAAGATATATTATTTTCGATTCTTGTTTTCTTTGTAAAACAGGGATTTACTCCTCCAAATTGCCTCCAAATTTCGGTAGCACCTTTGGTCCACTCCTTTGCACGTTATACTCCTCCAAATAGCCCAAGTGTAGCCCAAGCTCTGATACCACTTGTTATACGTAACAGAAATTTTGGCAGCACCTCTGGTGCTCGATAAGAGAGTAGATCTTAACTAAATCTTTGTTTCATAAAAGAAACAAGAACCGAAAGTGATATATCTCAACAAAGTAGGATATGCACTCTTCCTCTCATCAGTTCTAAGACTGACTTGTCGAGGGAACCTAAACTCTCTATTACAAATCACATCACGAACAATCAATTTTAACGTGGTTTGTCAAGTTGTCAACATCCACGGGGTAAGGAGGGGGGAGATCTACTATTAGAGAAAGAGAATACAAATAGGTTTATAATCACACAAATTAAACCCTCAAACTAACTCTTAAATCTCTCACAAATATCTCACTCAAAAGGATGCTCAATCTCCTTCTCAAAATCGGCGGCTCAAGTCTTCGCTGCTGCTTTTCTTTTGCACGCCACCACTTGCACCAAAACCCTCTGCAGCAATGAAGTCCCTCCTTTGCACGTTCTTGCACACCACCTAACCCTAGGAAAAACTAGGTATTTATAGGCTTGAAAAAACGCGTAAAGAGATCGTGGGAAAACACGTAAAACACGTCTCATGATGCGTTCCCGCATTGTAAAACCGCGTGGGGAGATAAAGGAAAACACGTCTCGTGGATAACAACTAGCGGTTAAAAACCGCATAGACAACAAATGTGTTCAAAACACGTTGTACGTGGGTGGGCCCCACGTGTTCACAATTCTCCACCTCGACAAAGTTTCTACCAAAACTGAGCCGACACCAACCAAAATAAATACCTCACTTATTACGTCTAGTACGAAGTGAAACGATTCACGACAACGGACTCAATCTATAACAAGTCAAGACCCAAATGAGAATGCAAACACTCTCCAAATGTCGGTATCAACTCACCAAATCGGCTGCATCATAAAGACTACCTACGTATCCTCTTGCCCAAGGAATTAAGTTTTCATATAGTTCACCCAAATGATCTCCAAAGACCCTCAATCCAGTAGAAGAGTTCTCAACCCTTCTCCAATATCATCAACTCTGTGGCTGATAGCACCTCCAATGGCCTCAAAGTGTAACGAATCAAACACCTCCATCTGAGGCGAACCAACGGCCATATCCAAATCCAAACTATGTCCACCAGCTGCACTCGAATCAACCAACTCATCATCTACATCCAAATCAACATGATCTCCAAGTTGTGTCACTTTAGTTGAAATCTCAAACGATGTAGTATGATGTGAAGTATGTGAAGTAATCTTAACCTAACATGGAGTAGCATCACTCTCCACCTGCTGTGATATCTCTATGATCTGTCCAAAACTCTCCACCTGCTGAGAGTCAATAGGCTCCCTCATTGAACCCTCATCCAATGTGACATTACCAGACTAAATATCCAATTAAGTTTTGCCTCCAATCACAACAGTTGACAACTCTTTAATAGGATAATCTAAATATGTCGAAGCCTCAGTCTAGAAACTCTTCTGTAGATTATTACTTGATAACAAACACCGATCCTCCTCCAGCAAGGCACGGTTCTCTAAATTTACCATCCTATCTAGTTGTCCTAAGATTTTCTTTCCAACGAAGTGTCTCAAAATGTCGTGATCTCGGCTCCAATACAGAAACACGTCCATCTTGTACCTCCCACCAAAATCAGAATGAAGTATCTTCACCTTTCTATCTATCACACACTTCTTCAATCTGTTGGAGACTACTAGGATTTTATCCAAAGAGGATTTGATTGTAACCCAAACACACCTAGAACATCCACCAACAAAGAAAACCAAACATCTATTTCTCCTAATGATGTCTCCTTTGAAGGCCCCCAAATATCCATGTGAACCCTATCTGAAAGACCCTCTATGCAGTGAATAGAGGTTCTAAACTTCATACCGGTCTTCTTTTTCACACTAAAGTGTTCACTGGATTTCAAATTGTAGGTCGATGCACCCATCTCCAAATCAATACTGGAACGACAAAGCCCCAAATATTACCGCAGTCTAGTCGAATCAATAGAAGTCGCCAACTCTCCACCTGTCACTGTATCTCCAATTAAATAGTACATATTATTCCTCCTGACGCCCTTCATCATAATCAAAAAGTCTTCCACAATCTCGAGAACCATGTCCTCAACACGAACCTTCAGACCCTCTCTAACCAAAGCTCCAATTGAGATCAAGTTCTCCTCAAGGAAGGAATATATCTCACATCATATAACTTCCTAACAGTCCCGTCAAATATCTTGATGTGAATTCTTCCTATCCTAATGATCTGACATGCACGGTTATCTCCCATGTACACCACACCATTATCCAACTTCACAAGACTGGAGAACTATTCCCTTCTAGGGCACACATGATAGGTCGTACCACTATCCAATATCCACTCAGATTCCTCCGAATAGCTACCTGTAGGATTGATAGAAAGTGAATAAATAGAAGTATTAAAAATATTATCATCCGATATAACTAGGGGTGCTAAACCGTATCCATATCCAATGAAATATCCATAACCGTATCCGTTAGGATACGAATATGGTTACTCAAATCTATAACCGATAGGATTTGGTTATGCATATGGTTTTGTAGTGAAGTATTTGTATCTGTATCCGAAATATCCGAATACATATTAGTAATACTCTTACGATAGTTTTGATTCTTAGATTATGAATTTGTGGTTAATTTTGATGATCAAGATATCTAATCTTAATTTTTTAGTTATAATGGA
This sequence comes from Asparagus officinalis, assembly GCF_001876935.1. Classification (NCBI taxonomy): domain Eukaryota; kingdom Viridiplantae; phylum Streptophyta; class Magnoliopsida; order Asparagales; family Asparagaceae; genus Asparagus; species Asparagus officinalis. Next base: position 31,743,261 of record NC_033801.1, read on the forward strand.
CATATTAACGAACTCTTTTGTATCTCATGAACTATGTTTTTCTCAATACTGTCTAGTTTTCTCATATTCGTTTTGCATCCACATGCATATCCACTTATATATCTGCATGTATATCTGTAACCGTATCCGATTTTAGCGGATATGGTTATAAAATTTTCTTATCGAGATATATTCGCATCCGTATCCGTATCCGAGATGGGTAAGCGGATATGAATGTGGTAAGTATCATATCTGAGCCGTATCCGGATCGAATGCACCCCTAGATATAACGATGTTTGCTTCTGATGATGGTTGCTTTCCTTTTCTCTTCTCCTTATTCTCCATTCATTCGTCAAGCTTTGGACAATCTTTCTTCTAATGATCAGTCTCCTTGCACCAAGCATACTGATCTTTCCCAACTGTAGGATGTCCTACTCTAGACTGTGACTTCTAATTCTTTTGGTTTGGATTCTTCCCTCTTACGATCAATGCCTCCGCTACTGGCTCAACTGAAGCCTCCTTATCTTTCTTTTGAAGCTGATAGTTCACAAGTGCAGTGATGACCTCACTATACGAAAGGGACGCATCCTATTAATTTGGGTAAGAACAAAGGTCTCATATTCCTCATTAGGCAAGGAACTCAATAATAACAATGATTTGTCCTCATCCTCGATCATAGCATCCACATTCGTCAAATCCGTAAGAAGCTTCGTGTAGTGGTTCATGTGATCACTAATGGAGGTTCTCTTTTTCAATTGGAAGTGATAAACCCTCATTTTCAAATGCAAGCGATTTTTCATACTCTTGGTCAAATACTTGCTCTCAAGAGTCTCCCAAATCTTCTTTGCAGAAGTCTCATTCATTACATCATACTTCAAATCTTGTGTTAAAAAAGACCTAATAACACCACATGCCGTCTGGTTCATCTTCTTCCAAATCTTCTCTTCAATAACATTTGGCTTGCCATCCAACTCCAAAGTGTCTTTTAAATTTTGCGCGTCTAGCGCATCCAAAACTTCGTATCGCCAAAATCCAAAGTTGTTCGTACCATTAAATTTCTCCACATCTATTTTCGTAGAGTGGATATTCAAACTTTGAATGATCTTTACACTAGAAGCACCACCCACTTCTTTCCTGGCCATATTCCTCAACACACCAATAACCAATGCGGAACAAACTAAATAATAGATCCAAACTTGAGAAAGATAGAGCTTTACCAAAAAAGATCCCACATTTATCACCAAACGAAGTCCTAGACGAACTTCCAAAACGATCTACTCCTCCAAATAATCCAAGCATAGCCCAAGCTCTGATACCACTTGTTGTGCATAACAAAAATTTTGGCAGCACCTCTGGTGCTCGACAAGAGAGTTGATCTCAACTAAATCTCTGTTTCTCAAAGGAAATAAGAACGAAAGTGATATATCTCAACAAAGTGGGATATACACTCTTCCTCTCATCAGTTCTAGGACTGACTTGTCGAGGGAACCAAAACCCTCTATTACAAATCATAGTACGAACAATCAGTTTTAACATGGTTTGGCAAGTTTTCTACATCCACTGGGCAATGAGGTGATATCTACCATTAGAGAAAGAGAATACAAATGGGTTTATAATCACACAAATTAAACCCTCAAACTAACTCTCAAATCTCTCACAAATATCTCCCTCAAAAGGATGCTCAATCTCCTTCTCAAAATCGATGGCTCAAGTATTTGCTGCTGCTTTTCTTTTGCATGCTGCCACTTGCACCAAAACCCTCTGCAGCAATGAAGTCCCTTCTTTGCATGTTCTTGCACGCCACCTAACCCTAGGAAAAACTAGGTATTTATAGGCTTGAAAAAACATGTAAAGAGATCATGGGAAAATGCGTAAAACATGTCTCGTAATGCGTTCCCGCGTTGTAAAACTACATGGGGAGATATGGAAAAACGCGTCTCATGGATAACAACCAAAAATTAAAAACCTCGTGGACAACAAACGTGTTCAAAACGCATTGCACGTGGGTGGGTCCCCACGTATTCACAGTAAGCTTCCACGTATCATTCTTCTCAATCTCCTTTATCTCTTCTTTCATTGCATTTATCCACTTAGAATATTGAATAGCCTCTTCAAACATAACTAGCTCACAATCTACAAATATTGCAAATTGCAATATATCTCCATCTGCATCAACATTATTATCTAGAATTACTTCATAATCTCTCAAGAGAACTGATGGTTGGCGATTTTTTATTGATCTTTCAACTTCTAATGGAACTTGCGGGGCTGGAGCTTTAGGAGCATTGGTCGGTGGTGCTTCTTCAGTTGCAACAGGGACACCGTCTTCAAGAATATCAAGGAGAGTACATCGTGAATTATTTTGTGCTTCTAGATCCCAATTCCAAGCTTCTTCTTTAGCAAACATAACATCTCTGCTTACAATCATCTTCTTTGTAGTAGGATGGTAGAGTTTGTAGCCCCCAGACTTGTAGGCAATAAAACTGTCTTCTCGCCTCTAAAATCAAGTTTCTTTCTTCTTTCTGCTGGAATATGAGCCTAAACAATGGAGCCAAACTCTTTGAAATGTCTTATTCTTGGTAACTAGTCCATGCCTCTTCAGGAGTAAGATTATCAATGCACTTTGTTGGTGACCTATTCAATAAGTATGCAGCGCATGAGATAGCTTCACCTAAAAAATAATTTGGCATACCTTTGGCCTTTAGCATGCTTCTCGCCATGTCAAGTATCGTCTGGTTTTTCCGTTCAGCGATGCTATTATGCTGAGGTGTATAGGGAAAAATAACATCACACTTTATTCCTTCTTCTGCATAATACTTATTGAATTCATTAGAAGTATATTCACTTCCTCAACCTGTTCGTAGTACCTTGATAAAGTAACTGCTTTCCTTCTCAACTGGGGCTTTAAAGCTCTTAAAATAATCAAAGACTTTAGATTTTTACTACAAAAAATAAACCCATATTTTCCTTATGAAATCATTAATAAAAGTAAGGAAGTATCGATTATTGCCATTGGATATAGTGTTCATAGGACCACAGACATCTGAATAAACGAGCTTAAGAGGCTTCTTTGCACGCCAAGTATTTTCAATACCAAAGAATGATCTATGTTGCTTTCCAAGAATACAACATTCACACAGCTAATTAAGATGATCTATCACGGGCAAGCCTCTCACCAAATTTCTTTGTGCAAGCAACTTCAGAATATGAAAGTTTAGATGTCCAAACCGAAGAAGCCACAACTAAGACTTATATTTCATAATAGCATTGAAGCAATGATAAACATCATTCTGGATGCCAACTCAAAATATGTGATTATTTGTCATAGGGGCTTTAAGGATAAATATACCTCTTTTATCAAAGATTAGGAGTTGATTATCAGAAAAGCGCGGATCATACCCCTTTTTAAGAAGTTGGCACATACTAAGTAAATTGTTCTTCATATTCAGCATATAGGATACATCGGAAATGAACTTGTGGTCTCTGTTCTTCAGCTTGATTAGAACTCGCCCTTTTCCCATCACTGGTATAGTGTTGTCATCGGCAAACTTGACTTTGGACCGCATCGACTCATCCAGGTCTACGAACAACTCTTTCTTTTTATATATATGATTAGAACACCTAGTGTCAAAAAACCATGTGTTGTAGTCTGATTCTTCACTGGCTATTGTGACCATCAATAAAGTGTGGTTTTCTTCATCATCTATTTCTTGTGCAAATCGAACTTCTTCTCCAGATTGGGAATTATCCTGGTACTTGCACTCCTTTGTATAGTGGCCATATCTGTGACATATGTAACATTGACTATTTAATTTATTAAAATTTCTTCAACCACGTCCAAAGCCTCGATATTAACCTCGATAATTTGAATTTGATTTATAATTGCTTCTCTGATTGTCATCATCTCTTTGATTGTTGTTATAATTGACACATCCTTGACTATTGCAGTATTCGCGTCCTCGATTATTATATTTCCCGTATCCTCGTCCTCTGCCACGGAAATTTCCTCCTCGCTGGTCTCTTTTGTACTGTACTCCTTTGTTATTTTTTATAAAAGCTTAACTTTGAAAAGCTTTCTCAAGGGGCTTCTCGGTTGACCTCTCGTTCATGTATTGCTCATGAACTTGTAAGGTACCTATAAACTCATCAATTGTCATCTTGAACAAATCCTTCAATTCTTCGATTGCCACCACGATATGATCAAATTTTTCCGTAAGAGATTGCAGTATCTTCTCCGCAATTGCTAAATCTACAACCTTTTCCCTGTTTATTTTTATTTGATTTGTCAAAGTAAGTACTTGAGTCATGTAATCTGCAATACTTTCAGCGGGTTCCATCTGCAAAATTTCAAATTGACGCCACAATGTTGAAGCTAACTTTTTTCACCTTCTCAACTCCATGGTACGATGTCTCCAAAGTATTCTACGCTTGCTTTGCTGTAGTTGCTCCGTCGATCTTCTAAAAAATTAAATCATTTGCTTCTTGATGGATGTAGAATAACGCCTTTCGATCCTTCTTCTTGATCTCACTGTGGGCTTTCTTCTCAGCTTCATTTGCACTATCTGCGAGATCGACAACTTCGTTCTCTACGACACCTAATGTATCTTGATATTCAAACAACACCTTCACCTGCACTCTCCACCGCTGATAATTCTTCCCATCCAATATAATAGTAGAAGGCGACGTCGTCCCGTTTAGATTGTTCATGGCTCTGATACCACTGTTGGAGCAATCAATGGCAAATCAAATAGAAATATAATATATATGATGAGAGATTTAGTGGGAGAAGCAAATAAAAAACTATTTTTAACTCTCAGTTATTGTAGCTACAGTACTCGCCCTTGTTTTTTTTTCTCCTTTTCTCTTAGGTAGAAGGATGCATAAATGATTATTTAAAGGCTTTACAAAGTGTTTCATAATAGAATTCTAGTATGACTATAAGTCCTAGAGATTAGAATTAGGATTTGTTAAAAGAGAGAGAGAGAGAGTCTTGGGATAAATTTCTCTTAGATTAAGTAAAAAATACCTCTATAGGATTACAGGAAATTCGCCTGCGAGAAGAGCTCGCACGCTCGGTTCTCTGGCACGGGCCTAAATCGCATAGACATCGCACATGCTCGATTCTAGGTTCGCCTTACGGTCGGCTCGCCAGCACGAGTTAAGATCGATCAGGATGGCGGAAGTTCGCCTTTCACTCAACTCGCCTGCCCGAGTCCAGAGTCGAATCCGCCAGCAAACCCCAAGACCGTCAGTACAGCTGGGTATCCACTACCCCACGTGCTGAGATGGACCTTCCCATCTCTCTCGACCCGAAGGGAGAGAGAGCACAGTACCCCAGGACCGTCAAACGGCCGCTCGCAGTGCGCACAGCGCGAAGGGACTGGACAGGTGTCGAGTCAACCTGAGCATTCATAAATGCGACTCACCTCGGATGTCTGAGCCAAGAGCTGGATCCGCCGGCACTCGGCAAGCTGGCTAGACCCACTCGAGTACTGTACACCTACTTCACCGCCTCTCCTGACCGGAAAGGAGAAAGCGTCGTGCTCAAAGCACGCCGGGCGGTCACGCACAGTACAAGTGATCGGACAGACACTTCATCGATCTGCGAACTCATAAATGCGGTTCATTAATGCTGGTCAAATCCACTCGGATAGCAGTCGTTCGTTGCCTCATATACAAGAATGGGCCTTCCCATCGTAGGTGTCAGGACATAGAGCACAATCCCTGGAATGACCGTTCATGGTATCGAGGAACGGCGAGACGTCTCTGAAGAGGATGTGGTCACATCCCACAATTCAAGGAGAAGTCAAGTTGTCCTTCTTCTATTTAAAAAACCCCTTCCAGCACACTGGAGGAGAGGTCGCAAAACTTGGAGAAAAAGAGTTGAGACCAAGCTGTTAGCAGATCCTTGCATTACAGCACCGCTACCTGGTTCCGAGCTCCGATCGTTGACGAACTAAGTAGACCCGAACTCTATTACCCCGAGCTTCTACTGCGAACTGAAGCTCTCCAGCAACCTCATTCAAACGGTCCAAGGGAAGCAGACTCGACCCGAGCATCGAGCGAAGCGTCCTATAGCCACCTAAAGTCCCCACACAAAACAAAGAGGGCCTTCCCTCTGCTTCTGTTGTAAACATTTGATTTGTTAGTTTGTAATAAGCTTTCTTATAAATACAAACGAAACTCCTTTCTTCGGAAGAATCAAATTTTCACCCTACAGAAGATGGCGACCACAGTGGGAGAATCCGTTCATTCAGATGAATTGGTGGTGGCGCAGTCCGACGAAGTTGCTGCAGGGACTACGGTTGAGTCCCTTGTGATCAAATTCGAGGGGTACTTACAATCGTCCTCTTCTGGCGGCAATACATCTCGCGATAACTGCATAGTCGTGCGGGTGGCCCAGCCCCAAGAGGCCGAGGCAACCAAGCCTGAGGGATCTACCCAAGCCGAGGCAGGGGGTTCTTTTCCCCCCAAACCAGTTGAGGCCGAGGGACGACAGTAGAGTCCCTCGAAATCGAGTTCGACCAGGCCAAGTACGAAGAATACTTGTCCTCCTCCTCCTCGGGTGGCAATGCGTCCCGCAAACGCCACAGAGCTGTGCGCCGAGGCCGACCTCAGACGGTCAAAGCCTCCGCACCCGAGGGTTCCAACCGAGTCTCATCGGAGGAGCCCACTCCCTCGCGATCGATCAAGGCCAAGCCAGAGATCGAGCGCAAGAGGCAAGGGTCTGCCAGATGGATCGCCAAGCGGTCCACACAGACACCTACCTCGGAGGAAGCGCCGGTTCACTCTGGCACAAACCGCAATGCCACAACCCACGGTGACGTTCTCCCCGCTGGGAGAACTAACCAACAGCGACGGCAAACACCCGTCAGACAGAGGGTCCAAACCCCCATTTCTCATAATGGCCTGAACCATCATACAGGCCCGAGAAACACTAGACGGGAAGGCAAGTTGCCCGACCTCGGAAGGCCCTCCAAATCAGGAGCGTCAACCGAGGACAGCAGAGCCATCCGCTCAGGAGGACTTCGCTTCTCAGGTCATATCCCTGATGCGAACAAACCACACCGAGCATACGAGCCTACCCAAGTAGGCGAATCCTCGAAGGCTGGCGAGCCTCGCCATAATCATTTGGCGGATAAACGTAAAGGAAAGGAAATAGGCGGTTCCTCCCGAACCCGCTCTTCTAAACATGGGGTCGAAACTCGCCCACGTACTGGAGTTCGCTCAAACGCGAAGACTCGCCAGTCAAGGCGAGATCGCCCGACTCCAACACCAAGGCGTTCCACCCAACGCGCGCCAGAGAGAGCGCCCAAAAATCTCTCGTCAGCTCACCAGAGCGACTCTTCTGAGGCTGGGGGTTGTCACCAACCACCCGTAGAAGACCTCAGAGAATTCTTGACTCGCAAACGCACTATTCACGAGGCGAATCCTCAGTGTCATTGCGAGAGACTCATCCACACGGTCCTCGCCGACTGCCAATGCGTTGGAACGGCGAAACCTTCGGTATTTGAGAGGCTTTCTCAACAGGCCTCTCGACCAAGGCCCTCCCGTCGAAGGCGCCGTCACCAGAAAAGACGCGTTAATGACGACCTGGAGCTCTCATCCGCCACGGTCAACATGACGGATAAGGGAAAGGCGGTACTCTCCGACTCGCCAGACTCGGACTCCGTCTTAAGACCTGATACCCGGTCCGCTCGACGCCGGCAGGAGGGCATATTCCAGCGAACCCGTAGTCGCAGGGGGGTAAGTATCGGGTTTGACTATTCCACCCTAGTACCTCCCTCCTGCGGCGAAGACGAGGTTCATTCGGCGGCGGCCACATCCCAGACCTCGCGCTCAAGTCAAGACGGCACAATTCTTTTAAAAATTTAGCATAAGATGGAATTTGTTCAATTACATCTAAGAGAGGAATGTTGACCTTAACCTGCTTGAATGTCTCTAGGATTTTCTCCTCCTGAGGAGAGTGTTTCCTAGACCTGAGTCTATCTGGAAAGGGAGCAACCGGTCTAAATCTATCAAAAGCAGGCTCAGGTTCGGGTTCAGGTTCTTGGTCATCTGAGGGGAGTGATTGTTGAATAGATTCATCAGAAGGAGAAGGAGAAGGAATTTGTACAGGATCAAGAGTTTGACTTGGCGGAGTTCTCACTTGATTATCGACCTGTCTACCTGACCGAAGTGAATGGATTGCATTCACTTGAGCTTCATAGGATGAACTGCATCCTGTGTTATTAGGGTTGACCACGGGTTGACTCGGAAATTTTCCTTTCTCTCTTTCACTCACGGCACTAGCTAGTTGACCAAGTTGGGATTCTAATCTAGCTATAGCTTGAGTGTTGGAGTTGAGCATTTGTCCGGTTGATTGCATGAAGGAATTCAACGTGCTAGATGTTTGAGTCAACATATTCGTGGTTTGAGTAGAGGCCTTAATTATGGTTTCTAAACCCCTTTCCAAGATATTGAGACGTTTATCCTGATCTGGATTGTGAGGAGTCTGAATTACAGCTTGATGAAGAGGAGACTGATTTTGATACGGCAGATTGGGTTGTTGAAATTGTGAATGAGAATTGAATGGAACTGTGTTTCCCCTAGGAAAATGTTGGGTCGAAGCGGGAGTGAAGTTTTGAGTTCCGGGAGAATTTCCTTGATTCCATGCAAAGTTGGGATGATTTCTCCAACCTGGATTGTAGGTTGGAGAAAATGGATCATTTCTAGGGTGCTGGAATGCAGCGTTCATCTGTTCTATTGCGTTGTTATTTCCTAGGAGAGGGCATTCCTCTGAAACGTGGGTAGGAGACTGACAATTATGACATCCTGGGAAAGAAACATGATTGAGTTGAGCTGGAGCTCGTTCCTTAATTTCTAAGGCTTCTAACCTCCGCAGAATTGTCGCCATCTTCGCTTCAGAAGCAATGTTTGACTCCAAGGAAAGACCACTAGACTTAGAATGGGGAACTGATGAAACCCTGTCATCGCACTGTTCCCATTGCATTGTTTTTTCAGAAAGACTCTCCAAAAACTCCCAAGCTTCATCAGCATTTTTCCTCATAAAATCCCCGTGGCACATTGATTCTAAGGAAGTTTTTGCAGAATAATCTAATCCCTCATAAATTATTTGGCACAATCGCCATTTCTCTAAACCGTGATGAGGACATTGGATGAGAAGATCTTTAAATCGGTCAAAATACTTCCAAAAAGGTTCTCCCGGGATAATTTTAAAGTTTTGAATGCTGTTCCTAAGCTTTACCGTTTTATGAATAGGAAAAAATTTCTTAAGAAAAACGGTAACAAATTCATCCCAAGTTGAGATGGAATTTGTTGGTAAGCTGTACAACCATTTTTTAGCTTTATCCTTAAGAGCAAATGGAATAAATCTAAGCTTAACCGCATCTTCATTTAATTCTCTCATTTTAATCATAATACACACTTCCTCAAATTCCGAAATAAAAATATATGCGTCTTCTGTTTCATTACCAAGGAATTTGGGAAGCATGTTTATGTATTGCGGTCTAAGCTCAAAACTTATTCCATTTGTTTCGGGGAGCCTAATGCATGAGGGGATTGCATTCCTAATGGGATAGCACATATCATGAAGAACGGGTGGATTAGGATGCTCCATTTCTATGATTGGTTCAAAGCGAATTAATCGATGTGTATTATCCCTAATCCACTGTTGCATACACCAAATTTTTTTTTTATTTTTTATTTTTTATTTTTTTAAGAAGAAAAAAAATTAGTTTTTTTTTTAAGAAAAGAAAGAAAGAAATTTTTTTTTTTAAAGGAAAGAAAGAAGGAAAATTAGTTTTTTTTTAGATGAGAAGAAAAAGAAAAAGAAAAATCCTAACTGAAACAAATCAAAACAATCACTTTTCAATCAACTCTAATTCTAGGGTTTAGCCTAACTCAACTAGACCAGCTCCTAACCAAAAACTCCTACAGTGAAAAGATTAAAGGTTTACCCAGGTAGTTAGCCAGGTAAGGATAGTACTAGAGGGTGATCAGTGATCAATTATACCTCGTTCCTTGCGGAGCGCATTACGCAACCCCTAAACCTTGCCTTAGACACCAACTAATCTGAGAAAACTTAAACCGGTTCACTTAAGGATTTCTTGTTCCTTATTGAGCTCGATTCCTTAGGGTCAACGTCTAATGAGTTTTATTAGGCTTGGGTTGTGTAGTGAGGAATTAGTGATTTTGGGCTAAGGAAAGGGTGATGAAATCCCCACCTTTATCTTGATTATGGGGTTTTGCCCTTAAAAATATTTTGAAGTGTGTGCCAAATCAAGATGCTCAAATCACTTGGTGAATTCCTGGTGAATTCCTACTAACTATATGAAATGCAACACTAGAAATTAAAAGCGACTAAAAATGATGGAAAAGAAAAATCTTTTTTTTTATGGTCAACAACACTCAAATGTGAGAAGAGAGCTCTTGTTTGAATTTATTATCTTGTTAGTTAATGTCCAAGTGAAAGGTGAATTTTATTATGGTCAACAAAAATAAAATCTTTTTGTTTTTTTTTAATTCCTAATTGTCTCTAATTGTGAGAAACTAACTAAAGATGTGGAATTGAAAATATTAGAAAGAAGACTTACCACAAGCGAATCTCCAATTCCTCAATCTCCAATTCTTTGGTCTTTAATCTCCAAGTAGTTCTTTCACAAAAACACAAAAGTTAAAGAACCAAAATAATAAAATCCTATTTTAGCACCTTCCCCGGCAACGGCGCCAAAAACTTGATGCGGCATAAACATGTACCAAAAAGGTTGCAAGTGCACAACCGTGTCAAGTTATAGTATTTAAGATATCGATCCCACGAGGAAGGTGTTTTGTAGGAGAAAATATAAAACTGGTTCTTATTTTGTGTGCGTGACAAATAGGAGTGATAAGTGAATGTGATTGTGAAGAGATTGAGAGAGTGAAAATGGTATGTAAATAGCAAGAATTAAATGCAAGAAAATAAATCTATTCTATAAGCATGAAATAAATCTAAGGCAAGAGGGTTCTAGCCTCTTGGCTATTTAACAAGAAAATAAAATCTAAACTACAAGCATAGAAATAAATCTACACTAATAAGCAATAAAAGAGAAAAAGAAAAGAAATACAAACCTTCAAATAATTCTCCATCTTCATCTTCATCTTCATCATCCAACAAAGAGAAGAAGAGAAAAATTTAAAGTGGTGAAAAAATTATTATTATTAATTGCAACAAAAGTTACAATTTTGGAAGGCCTTCTCAATTTTGGAAGACCTTCTCAATTAAGAGTAGCCCTCCTCTCCAAAAGGAGTTACAAAAATTTTCACCCCCTTAACCCCTCACTCTCTACCCCTATTTATAGTAATCTTCAATGAATATGAGCCATTGGATTTGTCTTGAGCCCCAAGCCACAATATCCGCCTTTGAATTTGCTTTTATTCTTCTCTAGCCCAAATATAGGAGACCCATATGATTCATTTGATTTTCAAAAGAAAAATGAAAGTCCAATCACCAAAGTCTGGCCCATTTCTTCATTAAAATGATTTTGATTTTCAAAATCACAAGTCAACAAAAACAATAAGAGCTACAGCAACACACATCCAAGACCGGCCTCCAATAAGTTTGCAGCAAAGTCCACATTTAATTTTGAAAATTAAAAGCCAAGTCCACACCAATTCATTCCAAGTCCGGTCCAAGTGCAACAATTTCATTCCAATGGAGATTCTACAACAAACAAGTCTGGCCCAATTCAATGCACTGATTTTCTTGTATCAATCAAAGCCAAAGTCCGGCCCAGTCCATTCATGAGAAATTTTCAAATCTGCAGCAATCAATTCTTTGGAGCTTCATGGGTGAATTATTCTTTTGGGCTTGGATAATTTGGAAATTTAATTTTCCAATGGGCTTCTTGATTCATTTCTTCATTTAATCAATGGGTTTTTGTTGAGAGACGGGAAGTTGAGATTTATTCTTCATTAACCTGCAATTAAAGATAAACGCAATTATTAGTGATATATTTATTCATATAAAATAGATAATGAGGGTATAAAATTGTAATAAAATGTGATTATCATCTACGTCGGCTTGCATATAGAGTATCGTCAAGATCCACCTGCTCACGACCTTCATGCCGATCCTCATGAGTTTGTTGAAAAGCTCTACGAACTCTCGCCACTATCCGATGCAATATCGATACATGTACTGAATCTCCTGTGGCGGTAGTTATGCCCTCATTTGCAATCCCCTCGACCTCGTCCATAGCATCTATCTACAATTACATAAAAATATTGATATTAGAAACCATAAACTAAGAAGAGATTGACATTCTATGATAATTTTGACAATTTAACTTACCCATCGTCTCTCATCTACCCCTCTTGGTACATATCGGGATTGTTGGGAGCGAATTTCAATTTCGTTGACTGGAGGCGTAGTTTGAGTGATTATCCAACATCTGGTAATCCCCTAATACCATTTAATGTAATCAACTTCTTCCTTCGGAGGATAAAGCTGATTGGCAATATGTTGATGTCGATCATTCCACCTGGCACTGAATGATTGATGTGTGCGCTTCCAGTCAATTTGATGTCCACCTTTAGTCGCCTTTCTCTCTATTGTTTTGACATATTGTGGAGCATGTTGCGCGAGTCCAAACTGTCTAAACACGCGATCGGGTACGTGCATCTCCACAATCTCAAAACAAACGAGAGGAACTCTGGCCCTCCATATGCCATGTCCCTCCATACAAATCAGCGGTAGACGAGGTAGGTGACGGGTGTATGGCTGCCACTCGAACTGCAAAAAAAATCTAAATGTTAATATCTCTTTGAAATATATTGATATCATAGAGTACTTTAATTCAAATTCGATATCTGAAAATTTTCATCCGGTCGAGCTCCCCTCTGTAAAAATCTAATTGCCTAGCCGGGGTCTCATCATAGGCTTTTGTGACATTCCATCTGCAAGAAACATTTTTGTTCAAAATGTTAAATTTAAAATTAAATACAAATGAGATTCAATTTGACGCTTTTTACCTGCAGCCTAGTGGAATATGTCCATCTAACTCTCGGATCTTGCATAATCGTGGTTTCAAAACCAATCTTTCCCATGCCCAAACTTGTAGCAATGTTAAACAACCCTTGAGCTCCTTATTTTGCATTAAAGCAGCCTTTGACATTTCTCGATATAGGTATGCTAAAACAGCACTACCCCAGGATAATGTCCCGCACACGTCGAAGTCTTCGATAAGTGGTAACCACCTAGCACGAGTTCAAATACGTTAGTCATGTATACTAAGAATAGTGAGCAAAAATCAATACTTAATGTTTACTTACCTCAAATGGATTTTATGTTTACTTGAATCGGGAAAAAGAAGCGTCCTGATCATGTGCATAATATATGCTCTCACATGCTGTTGGATCATCACTTCAGGTGCATCTTGTGGCAACAGGTTTCCAAAACTCTCCTTAAGCCACTTCAATCTAATATACCCTCCAGGCAAGTACTCTGGAGATATTCCTAACAAATTATTACATACTCTTCGCCAAACATGCCTATCAGTCCCCGTGACACAAGTGCCATCAATACGGAGACCTAGGATCACTGCTACATCCTGGAGAGTAATAGTTGTCTCGCCGACACGTAGATGGAAAGTATTAGTCTCTGGCCTCCATCTATCCATCAACGCGTTAAGCAGTGCCCAATTGAGCTTCATCCATTTCAATTTTGATCAAGTAAGAAAACCGGCTTGGGATACTAGGGCAATGATGTGAGGATCATCAAGTGGCCAGCGCGTATGTCCAAGGCTATGATCAATCATAACCAGCTCTTGTCCTCTCTGCACATAAATGAATACAAATATTAGATTATAAAAATGAATAAGTAATATGTGACTATAAATATGTTATCATTACCGATGTAAATGATATGCTCTCCGAACGGTGGCGTGACTGATCATAAAGGACTTCATCATTAACCAGTCCGGGAAGCATCGTGTATATACCTGCACATATAGCGGTAACTTATGAGTTTCTGCCAAATCAAATACATATGAACAATGTATCTACTTGCTAAATCAATAACATATAATGATGACATATCATTAGAAAATATTTTACTTACAAATTAATTGCTATCTACTTGCTCTTGATGGACAACGAGACCTATTATGTCCTAATTGATTACATTGTCCACATTGGATTCGTGACGCTACTCCTTCACGACCTTGATCCATGGTAGATCTAATGCGTACGGATTTTGGTTGCCCAACTTGTCTTATGTGCTTAGGTGGTAATATATAAGGTATATATAAATCCGGCCAATAACGAGTAACATCGGGAGGATGAAAACTCTCCTTATAAGCCTTCCGATAATGATTTGTTGAATACCAAGCTGAGCAATACCGGCCATAAGGCAATCTAGCACCACCATCTTGATTGGAACTAGCAGCTAAAACGTGTTGACATGGGATTTTCTATAATTGTGGTATATTGCAAGTACAACTACACTCTTGATCGTCGAGATGAACGGTGTATGTTCCATCACAATCTTTAACCTCCCACTCATTGTTGTTGAATTGTTCAATTCTACATGTTCTCACAGCCATAATTCTTTTCTGCAAAATAATCTCATTTTTTGGAGTGTACTTACTCGTCCAATTTGCACTATCACTACACCTCTTATTACAGTATGCGTTCAATCTATAAAACATCCTTGCAACTAAGGCTTGAATTGGCATAGCACGGTCACCCTTAAGTACGCCGTTGAAACTTTCAGAGCAATTAGTTGTCATCATACAATATCACACTCCACCATCTTTACATAATGCCCATTGATCTTCGTATTGCGGCTTCAAGTTTTGTTCAATCCAATCATGGGCTTCAAGTGATATGGATTTAATTTTCTCTCTACAATGCTCATATACCAGTGAGTCAGTTGCACAACCGACTTGCCATAATAGATTTTGTAAATTGACCTCTCCATGTTTTTTATTAAAATTAGCTCTTATATGCCGCAAGCAATATCGGTGATGATGTGGTGCACTCCACCCCTCGTGCAAGGCTCGTGGAATTCCTTTCATCTGGTCAGAAATAAAGGTAATAACTCGTGGACTTTGAACAGTCGGAATATATTTGTAAATACATTGAAAAAACCACTTCCAACTCGATGTATCCTCTACATCCACAACTGCAAAAGCTATAGGAAATAGCCCACCGTTTGCATCTACATCGGTCGCAACCAAGAGCACTCCTTTGTACTTACCATATAAATATGTTCCATCGATACTTAAGATCGGACGACAAAAAGAGAACCCTCTGATAGCGGGCCCAAATGCCCAAAAAGCACGTATGAACCTCTCCATTTCTGGCGCGACCTCCTTAGACACTATGTCATATTCGGTACCCAGATTTTTCCTCATAATTGCTGAAAGGTAATGCAGAAGTAATTGGTAAGATTCCTCCCAATCTCCAAAGATTTTAGTCAACGTCTTCCTCCGTGCATCATATGCTTTAAACTTGGATATTGTTATTCTTTTCATATCATATACCCTTGTAATTATCTGTCCTGGAGTAAGATCAAGTTCCCGCCTAACTTCGGGTATAATTAGCTTTGTGATATAAGAGGAAGTCAAAGTCTTATGATCAAAAGTTGCAGTCGAATTAGAACATGTATGGAGTCCGCAATAACTAGAGATCATAAATTGGCCAAGTGATTTTTTCCTAATAGCTGCATTAAGCTTCCATGGACACTTTGAATTTCTATCATCTGCAGCACCTGTATTCTCTCCTTAACCTTTCTCATTAAAGTAACACTTTACATGATAGCTAGTTGTGTTGCTTTTCACCGTCTTGAATTTGACCCGGTTTTTGATTGCCCATTCACGTATAGCGAAAGTTAATGTTTCCTTGTTCTCAAAAAGATCTCCTTTCTTGAAAGTAAAGTCCTCGGGTCGATCAAAATTAGGGCTAGGATCGACGAACTCAGCTTGTAAGGCATTTATCCACTCATCATTTTGAAACTCTTCTGGCAATGGCTCTTCAGACTCTACATAGTTGTTATTTACGCAATATTCATCCATCCAACTTACATCATCATTGGTCTCTCCAATTGCATACTACATACTATCAAGACGTTCATCCTCTTCAGCATCTTCTGTATCATCATCGGCATCTACATCCTCATCATTATCCTCTACTATTATAGACCCCCCGGTAAATCAACTGAAACATGACCCGGCGAGTTGTGGAACACGTCATTTGACATTGCACCCGACTTATTTTTTAAGCGCATGGCACTTTGAGATAACGAGATTTGATTATCAAGCATGCGAGAGAACTCTCCACGAGCATATGAAACTTCAGCAACCACAGACATTGGAATATTTTCAATAAACAACTCAATTGATATTTATTTTTCCACAAGTTGTATCATGTTATTCAATTCTTCATCATTGGTGATCTCTACAGCAATTGTTCTTTGATCATTTATTGGACAATTACAGAAGACCTTAATGGAATTTTCGACGTGATTAATTCCAATAACTCTGTATATTTGTGTCATCAATCTATCAAAGTTGCAATTTCTGGACAACATGAACATTTTCCTAGAGCCTCCATCGTATATAGGCATATTATTCATTCCAACGCTCAGTTTTCCATTGAATAAGCAAATAATCGGTACTCCATTCGCCATTTTAACTGAAGCATTAAAAATTAATCATAATTATATACTTCTTCTAGATATAAAAATTCATGGAAAAATAAAAATTCAGTTTTTCATAAATTCATCATATAAAAATTATATTTTTTTCCAGATATTTAATCATAATTATATATTTCTTCTAGATATACAACATTAACTAAACAATACATATAAATTTATGGAAAAATTAAAATTTGTACGTTGATTAAATTTCAGATCTCCTCGGCCTCGTAGAGAATAGATGGCATCGGCATCAGATTTGAGGGAGGAAGAGGTGAGTTGGGTTTGGGGGAGAGAGATCGAGATTGTTGGGTCGGATTTGGGATTGATGGAGATTGGGTTTGGGACGTTGATCGGCTTGGGAGAGAGTGAGAGCTCGGGAAAGAGAGAGGGGGAGATCTGGAGTTGGAGCTCAGGAAAGAGAGAGAGGGGGGATCGGGAGTTTGTGCTTGGGAGAGAGAGAGAGGGAGATGGCAAGAGAAAGAAGCGAAGGGGGAAAATGTGCCCTAATTTGAGGTATATATATAGTCTGCAATTCTACGGGACTAGTAGTCCCGTAGAAATTACAGAGCCTATTTCTTTCACGACAAATCCACGGGACTAGTAGTCCCGTGGATTTGCTGGGCAGAGGTTAAGTGGCTCTGCAAAACGTACAGGACTACTAGTCCCGTACGTTTTGTTAGTGAATAGAAAATATACAGGACTAGTAGTCCCGTATATTTTCTGAGTTCACTAATCGTAGATTAGTTAGCTTTAAACATACGGGACTAGTAGTCCCGTATGTTTTCTGAAGCCACTTTTTTAAAATCGACCTCTTTTTGGCTTATTGGCCAAAAAGAGGTCTATTTTGCTAATTATTTACCAAAGTGGTCTATTTCGCTATATATTTCATAAAAACGGTCTATTTTGCAAAATTTCCCCAAATGGAACACAAGTATCTCATCATGGCGTGACATGGCATCACCTTATTGGTCCTTGTCAGTGAATCGCACAACTTTTGGTCTAACAGATTGAGGATGTAGGCGTCAAAGCGAAAGCGCAGAAGCAAAGAGAAAGAGCAAGGAAAATGAGGATTTAGTGTGAAAAACTAATTCAAGATGGATGTTCCATGAGTTTGGGAATAAAATTCATAATAATCCTCTATCATGAATTGCATCTACTCTATATAGATTATGGTATTTAATAAATATATAGATCTCAACTTGCCTATCATGCTAACTTATTGATGCACAATAAGATTTAGAATGCTAATTAAAAATATAAAGATCATGGATCTAATATAAAACTAACAAAAGAGTGGGCTCTAATATGATAGAGACCCTAAAAATAAATCTCAGGATATAATTAATCTAAGTATCACCAAAGATTCATACTCCATATCAACATGTAAAGAGAAAATCGTAGGATAAAATGCAGGATATAACAATATCTCAATAAAAAGGGAAAGAATATGGAAGGGACAAATGGTCCTCAAACTAACAATGAGAATAAAAGATGAAACTAAAAACATGGACGAAACTTTATATGATTCAGAAACTTATTGTGCTAGCATATGGTGTTTATATAGGTGAATTTTTTCATATATGCATTGAACATGTTCATAAAACATGGATCTGAATGGATGACATATATCGATTTTTTGATATTCTAAAATAATTGATTTAGTATTTGTTTTTTTTATCAAATTGAATAAGATGCATGCATCTAGGATGCCCCTTTTTTTAATTCAAAATGTAACTTTCATTGATATTTAGAAAATTACATGATGCTACCATCAACTCGATAGCGGCTACAGCTTTTAGTGAGGCATCCCTCACTTGTATAAGAGGCTACAAAATATAAGAGACCAAGAGGCTACAAAATATAAGAGACTATTACAAAAGACTTTTGAGCTCTTAACAAAGAGCTCCTGAACAAACACAAAAAAAGACATAAATCCCAACCTGGGGAGCCACCTGCTACCTATGACAATAATATCAAAAGTGAGATCAGCCAATGGGGTGAAACAGAACAACAATCTAGGATGCAAGTTATTTCCCTTTAATGAATGACAATCTTTTACCAAATATGATCTTCTATGAGCTTGGGAATAAAATTCATAATAATCCTCTATCATGAATTGCATCTACTCTATATGGATTATGGTATTTAATAAATATATAGATCTCAACTTGCCTTTCATACTAACTTATTGATGCACAATAAGATTTAGAATGCTAATTAAAAATATGAAGATCCTAGATCTAATATAAAACTAACAAAAGAATGGGCTCTAATATGATAGAGACCCTATAAATAAATCTTAGGATATAATTAATCTAAGTATCACCAAAGATTCATACTCCATATCAACACGTAAAGGGAAAATTGTAGGAAAAATGCAGGATATAACTAACATCTCAATAAAAAGGGAAAGAATATGGAAGAGACAAATGGTCCTCAAATTAACAATGAGCATAAAAGATGAAACTAAAAACATGGACGAAACTTTATATGATTCAGAAACTTATTGTGCTAGAATATGGTGTTTATATAGGTGAATTTTGTCATACATGCATTGAACATGTTCATAAAACATGGATCTGAATGGATGACATATCTCGATTTTTTGACATTCTAAAATAATTGATTTAGTATTTGTTTTTTTTGATCAAATTGAATAAGATGCATGCATCTAGGATGCAAATTATTTCCGTTTAACGAATGACAATCTTTTACCAAATATAGTGTTCCCAATTATTCTCTCATAAATTAAATTCTTACTTTGCATAAAATAGAACCTCTTATCCATTCATCCTCATATATTAGATGCATGTATATTAATATTTATGTTTATTTTTTGTAAAAGAAACATTATGTGATTTAACATTGTATTTATTACTTTTATAGGTATATATATAAGAAAAAGTGTTTGTATATTTTATCACATTTTTATACCTTTATTCATCTAAATTTTCATGAAAAATAATTAATAAAACAGCTCTTTTGTTAATTTTGTAGGAAATAAGAAGTTCATGAAGAAAAAAGTCTAAAATTGAAAAAGCCTGGAAACATTAAATAAAAGCCAATGAGACTAAAAAGAGTTAATTACCAGTTAAGTAAAGCACACAAGCCAATATATCAAGTCTTGGAGAGCAAGAAGAGAATCAGCCCGCGTAACAAAAGCAGAAGTGATTGTGTAAGGACCCAATCCCACAGTGAATTTTGAACAGTATTGAAAACTTGTAATGTAGCATGAGTAATAATTGGGTAATAACATCAGACAATATAAGACTTTCTTCAAAGAAAAACTTGTAACATGTTCTTCACACAAGTTATAATGGTCTATTCTTCTTCAGTTATTCCAAGTATAGAGAAAGAACTGGTAAAATTATTTATATTTCTTTATACTCTATTGCTACATTTAAGGTTAAATAGGTGGAATTCCACCTACGGTCAATATCTTGTGGAACTTTTGTAGGCCTCATTTTTTTTCTTCTACCAACTTATTTTCATCTTGTAAGCCTTTTTCAAAAGCATTAAGAAAATATGTAATAGTCGTAATTTATTTTATCATTGGTTTAATTTTATTAGATTTACTTTTTATAATTAAATTAAAAATACAACACATACATCTAATATGAAAAAAATTAACTCTAGTACAACAATAACAGATATGATTTGATATGATCTATTGTTACATTATTGTTTCTTGCATAATCAAGTGAAAGAGTAAATATTATTTCAAAAATTTCTAATTTTTCAAGTTATTCCATTAGTAAATTTACAACATTTTCACCACTATATAATTCTTCAAATAAAATAAAAAATAACTCTTTGAAACATTTGTCAACTATCTCTAATCCATTGTGTTATGATACATAAATAATCAGTTATTGCTTTAGATGTCCAAATACTAGAAGTTAGAGAAAATTTATAGTTTATATTTAAAAAAATAAGTAATTAATTTTGCTTTGTGCTCCTAATAATATTTTATAATATCACATTGATAAGTTTGATAAGACTTTTTTTTAAAGGCAGGTTGTAATGATCTTGTTTTCTGATAGTCGAATACTATTATCGATATCGACCTTGAATCAAATTGATAATTCATGATCTTGATAGCATTAGTCTAAGAACCTACAAGTGTGAGAATTTTTATCCATCCACGCTTTGAGTAAGGCAATTAATCAAGCTATAGTGTTCACAATGACCATTAGCATGAAACCCTAATTATTACCCATGGTTTGAACCTTAAATAAAGTTAATCTAAAATGACAAAGAGCTTTTTAAAATAACAAGAATACCACAATTTAATAGGTTTGGTCAGCCATGTTTAGTGGGACAAATTTTGCACAAAAGGCCCTACAAATTGCTATATTCCATGTTTCCCAAGCACATGGGTGAAGTTTATATTACACTCCACCACACTCTCTCTCTCTTTCACTTTCATTTTCAAGAAGGAAAATTGCCAAACCTCTCTCCTTTCTTCCTCCCCTTGGCTAGACCCTATTTCAGCTTGAAAACCCCTAAATTCTTGTCACTTCCTCCATCATCTCAGCTGGATCTGCAGCTCCATCATCTCAGCTGGCGCCATATGATAAGGTGCTTGGGAAACCGATGTTGTGCCTAGCTGCAACTCGATGCAAAACTCAACCTTTCTCACTGGAGGTAAACCTCGTATGTCCTGGAAGACATCCTGATACTCTGAGACCACTCATGTCTCGCTCAAAATCGGTACCCCGATCCCGCGTCATCACCTCCTCGACATATGCTAGGAATGACTTCGCAAATTAGTTGTCCCGTGAGGTCACTACCACCAATTTAGATCCATCAAAAGCTCGCAAACTGACTGTCTTCGCGAAACAGTCAATACTCATATGGTAGGAAGATAACCAATCCATACCAAGGATAACATCAAACTTGGACATACGTAAAACGATCAAATCAACTATGAACTCATAATTATCTAAGCTAACAATACATCTCCTACAGATACTCTCTAAGAGGGACACCTCTCTCAAAGGAGTAGATACTGATAACAAAATATCTAAAGGCTACGCTACAAGTTAAAGTCTAATCATAAAATTAAAGGAGATGAAAGAATGTGAAGTGCCTAAATCAAAAAGAACACGGGCTAGAAAGGAGTTCACAAGGAACATACCTTCCACCATGGCCCTACTCGTACCATGATCATGAGGAACAACTGCATACACTCTACCGGTAGCCAAAGGCTGCTATGCTGAATCACTGCTGAATCTCCTGGATGGCTCGCACATGCCCCTCAATCCTCGGAACTGCTAGCGGTGACTCTATCCTCAACTGCTGGCCCTGACCTTGGCCCTGAGCACGGTTCTGCTACTGTTAGTTCTGGTTCTTGCCCTGCTGGCCTCTTGTTAGTGCACTGCGGCACTCTGCTGCTCTGTGCCCAAACTTTTAGTAGTTAAAACATATCCCCTAAAATCTATGCTGCTATTGTGCCCTATGATCCTGATGATGTCCTTTTTTATGGGGACCCTGCTAATGTGGACCTTTACTCTACTGTTGGGGTCCTCCTGGTTCTACAAATGGCCTCTTCTATCCTGATTTACTATTTACTTCCCTACCCTTCAGGAACATAGCTGTCTCTGTCTCCTGAGATACAGCGACATTAGCCACCTCCCACACTGAACGAAACCTCCTAGATATGAGGTATCGACACAAACCTAGGCGAAGTCTCATCAAGAACATCTGAGCCTGTCGTTCTACAATATGCTACATGCCTGAGAATCTGAGTAATGTCATAAATTTACTCTCATAATCCGTCACCAACATATCTCCCTATTGTAGCTAGGCTAGCTCTAACTCCTTCCCGGCTTTCACTGCAGCAGTCACATACTGCTCATCGAAGAATTAAACAAAAGTCTCCTACGAAATTGTCATCCTTTGCTCTAGAGTGAACCGAAGTCGATACCATCCTCCCGCATCACCCTTGAGATAAAAAGCTGCTAGCCTCTACTTCTGTACAGTGTCCACATAAAGCATATCCAAGATGTTACTCACATTTTCCTTCCACTTGTGTGCTGCAATAGAACCTAACACGCCGTGAAACTCTGGTGCCCTCATCTTCTAGTATCTCTCTACCATACGAAACCAAACCTCCTGCTCAGCTGCTCCATCGATAACTTGTGGTGGTGGTCTCTCATTGGTGTCTCTTCTGGTGTTTCTTCGGGTGTTTCCTCTTGGATAGGTATCTCTTGCTGAGCTTGATTCGCTAACTGCTCCTCTATCGTCATCAAATGAGCTGCTATAGGTGCTATGAGATTGACTAGATACTACGGATCCTACTGCGGCTTGGGCTCTGCGTCAGCTTGCCTAGCTCCCTGAGCATAGGTACCTCTGTGACCACATCCTCTTCTCGACATCTATAAGTTTAGGAGTAGAGCTTGTTAAACACAATAAATAGGATCTCAAGCATAAAGATGAAACATATATCAATAGGAAAAAAGTATTACTTATCATTCACCATATGCTTTATAATTCAAAGCAAGATATTCATCAAAAAAAATTTGTAATTTTCACGTACATATATATAACGTCCCCACTCATTCTACGAATTCCTAGCGGACTTTATACATGATTTCTAGGAAACTCTATCCTAGCTCCACAACTTGACACAGGATGATCCTAAGGATACTGGAACTAGAGCTCTGATACCAACTGTGATGCCCCTGGGTTCACGCAAGACATCAGTCCAAGGTGAATCCAAAAATATCAAACCTACCATGCACCAACACCATGCAATAACATGTTTTACCATCACAGTTCCTATCTCTTTAGTGGAATCAACAAACAGGTGAAGGTATAAAACATGCAAAGAATAATAGAGTAGCACAATGAACAGAATAAGAATAGAAGAAGTGTATAAATAACCATCATCAAGACCCAACTAAAAATAGAATGAAATATCTCTGAAACTGAATCAATGTAATATGTCTCAACCCAAGAGTCAAATGAAATCCCACTAATACGCTCATCTTCTACAAAATAAAAATACAAACTCTAATGTCTAAAAAATAAACAACTACTGCAGAGCTCTGAAAATAACTAGAAATATAATAAAATAGATGGAAGCTAAGATGCAACTCCATTAACCTACGACTCTCCGAACACCTAACGCGACACCTGAAAAGAGAGGAAACAACGAGCGTTAAAGTGCTAGCGTGATCATCTCCACCGCCCCCAGGGGGAAGGAATAGGAGTATATAAGAAAATACTGTTAGTGTATATAGATATAAAATCATCTATATTACACTAAGTGGAAATTGGTATTTAGAAACCCATAACACGAGAATTAATATGTCAAGCAAAATAATCCAAACAAAGAAACCCTCATGTATATACCATGTCTCAAATTGTGAATCGTTAAATATCAATTCCAATTCTATAAATGAAAAACAACATATGCCAGAAATACTACAACTCCAAACCTCAACCATGATGAACAAATGTCACAATCTTAGACTACACTAAGGTAGTTGGCGTAGTCATATGAAAAATATCATCCAACATAAACATCTCCATAGATCATACCATGTATGCTAAGTAACCATAAATATACCCTACTCTCGGGTAAGCTAACATGGAATCAACAGTACAACTGTGTGTGTGTGTGTGTGTGTGTGTGTGTGTGTGTGTGTATAGAAAAACTTGGGACAACTTAAGGGGATAGCAAAAAGTTATCCACTAAACTTTTTAGCCATTCATATTGTCTAGGGATCCTTGCATGATATAAAAAGGTTTTTTATATTAATAAATGAGTGGCTAGAAAGTTTGGTGGACATCAACTTAAGTTGATAGGAGTCTTACCTAATAAGGTACTTACAATATCATGTGGAAACAACATCCTTACTCAATCGTTCTGCGATGATAGGTAAATTACCCTATTCCGGAATGATGCATCCAGATGATCATACAACGGAGTGTAGGCATAGCAGCCTAATCCAGAAACCCTGATCATCTTCGAGTATGGTGCAGCCACGGTCTCATTGCGGAAAAACGCCCAACTCTAAGTGTGGTACAACTGCAGTCTTATTGTGGGAAAACTACTCATCACTTAGCATCCAGCACTGGTGAATTATGTATTATGTGTGTGTTATTACAATACTATAAACTTAAACATGTGTCATACTTCTCAACTATTCATGTAATGTCAATTTAGAACATGTACTCAAGTGTTCGTGCACGTATCTCGACGTGCGGATCAATATCTCATGTTCACAAACACCTCAGGTGTTAATCATATAACAAACATCATAAAACAATGCAGGTCAATCGAGAAAACCCCTCGATCAAACTCAATTTGCATAAAACATGTACAGGCTCTGGTGTGTTGGTCGGTCGACTGGTGCCTATGGCCGGTCGACCGGCCAAAGATCAATTGCCTGCTAACTGCAGGTTTGATTGGGTGTCAGTTTTGTGTTTCTAATTTATTTAAAATGATGTAAAATATGTAGAGAACACTTTAAACTCATATTTAACATTAGTGAAGTTAATCTAACACATGAAAAAAGAATTATTACATTAAAATTCATATGTAAACCCTAAACATGTACAAAAGCATCAAAACGCCAAGAGAATCATCAAAACACAGTTAAAAATCATGTTTAATTATTTTTAGATCTTAATCTACCTCTAAATATTTGTTCATAATCATCTAAACATGAAAGATCATATCTTTAATCTCATATATTACAAAAGAACTATTTTTATGCATGAAAATATGTTTTAGGCTCAATAAAACCAAATCAAAACTCATTAAAATAATTTAAAACATGGGTGTAGGGTTAGAGATGAAATTCGCATGAAAATCTTGTTGAAAGCCTGAAATTGCAAACTTAAACCAGATCCTAAGCCACACGCCAAAGATCTCGCCTTCACGTAAAAAATTGCTTCACAAAGCTCTTGGAATCACTTAGATTGGATCTAGGGTTTATGAGGGAGATGATGGCTGCTAGGGTTTAAAAGTTCTGATATAAGATATTTAAAATTCATGCAAAAGTGATATTTATATAGCCATGTGAACCTAAGCCTCAAAAGATACGAATCCGATTCAAATCAGGATTCTGGAAAAACTCACGTCGGTCGACCAGGCTTGGGCTGCCTGTCAACCGAACAGTGATATTTTAGTTTGTGTAGTGTTTGTCCTTCGTGCATGTTTTGACTTGTTTTTCTCACATATATGAACTTGTTTGATCTCAAATCACTTGCTATCATACTCATGTAGGCGTTGAAAATTACCTATAGGTCTCCACGAACAGCTCGAGGCTAAGAGAAGATGATGAACATTACTATCCAAGTCACAGGAGCTTGATTGATGTCGACAAACACATGAAGTGGGTTGACGAACTATATGAAGCAACGGAGTTTCAGAATAATAAGGATACGAACTGATCGGGAGCCTCGTGTCACTTACAAAAGACGAAATGCCCTTCATGTCTCATTTATTCCACAGATGATCTAATCATTGGAGCTTATAGAACTCCTCGTCAGCTTTCCAACGCACTTTGAATCGTTCAAATCCGAGTTCGGATGAAGAAGTTACGGCGAAAATGAACAAACAGTCATAATAGAACGTCTCAGGCTGAACTGGGACACAAGAGGTGTCTCGGCACGACCGAGACACCCTAAGGTGTCTCGGCCATGGCCGAGACACCCAAGGGTGTCTCGGACTTGGCCGAGACACCCAAAGATGTCTCAGACTTGGTCGAGACACCCAAATGTGTCTCGGAACTTGTGGAGCTGTTTTGACCATGATTCGTTTTAAATATGAAGAAACTCAAAACATGAAAGTTATATATATTTTTGTCATCTTTCCAACCTATCTAGAATCAGGTCATTTGGAGATCATATGAGGAAGTTATGACCAAAATAGCGCCGAGACACCCAAAGGCGTCTCGGACCTAGCCGAGACACCCAAAGGTGTCTCAGAACTTGTGGAGCTAGTTTGACCATGATTCGTTTTGAATATGAAGAAACTCAAAACATGAAAGTTGTAGATATTTTTGTCAGCTTTCTAACCTATCTGGAATCAGGTCATTTGGAGGTCATATGAGGAAGTTATGACCAAAATAGCACTAAGACACCCAAAGGTGTCTCGGACCTGGCCGAGACACCCAAAGATGTTTTGGAACTTGTGGAGCTGTTTTGACCATGATTATTTTTGAATCTGAAGAAACTCAAAACATGAAAGTTGTAGATATTTTTGTCAGATTTCCAACCCATCTGGAATCAGGTCATTTGGAGGTCATATGAGGAAGTTATGATCAAAATAGTGCCGAGATACCCAAAGGTGTCTCGGAACTTGTGAAGCTGTTTTGACCATAATTAGTTTTGAATCTGAAGTAACCCAAAACATGAAAGTTGTAGATCTCTTTGTCAGTTTTCCAACACATCTTAAATCACTCAAATCCTAGTTCGGATGAAAGAATTAGAGCCAAAATACTATAGAGGGTACAAACTGTCTTGCACAGGTGCGAGACACCCCGAGCTGTCTCGCACTTGGGACATGTTTTTGACGGTTTTCGATCAGTTTTAACCGCCCAGATCTCTTGGAAGCCTATAAATACAGCCCCTGGAGCCTTATTTTTTCAGATCTGGAATTTTAGAGATTAGGCGAAGCCCTGCCGGATTGAAGACTGAAGGTGCACGAATTTCAGAGAGGAGGAGGAGAGATCAGATCGAGTTCTTCAATACAAGAGAGAGAGAGATTCTTCAGATCTGCAGTTCCCCGGGTTTGTTCCTTAAGATTATCCCGTTGCGATAATCTTAAGAAGATCAATTATCTCGCCGTTGCCGAGATAAGCACTACGGTTTCTTGATTCCTTCGCGAATCAATGAAGCTCTGCCCGATTTTTCAGTAATCAGATCTGATCGATGGTGGTCCACGGATAAATCCCGACACAGGCAAAGACACCCACGCAAGCAGAAGACCGATAAACGATCTCTGCGTTTGTTTGATAAAGTTGTAAATTTTTTTTATTTTCATTGTGTAAGGAGATCTTATAAAAAGATCAACTTTTTATTTCATTCGAGTTTATTGTAACGACTAAAGTTGTAATAGATTCGATAGCAATGAAAATATCAACTTTTACCGCAAACAAACTGGAGACCACAGTGGGAGCCAACAACCTCGCTTCCGAGGTTTTCGTGCCGCAGCCAACGATCAAGATCCCCGTGGCTGAAGAGGTCGAATACGAGTTCGACCAACAGAAGTTCGAGGAGTATGTCTCCTCCTCCTCCTCCAGATCTGCCTCTCCTTGCAGGTGCAGGAAGGCCTCCTCCTCCCAGAATATCCGCCGGTCTCCAGATCTAAAGACCTGAGAAGTCGATCTCCCCGTAGTCGATGCTACAGTTACACCTTGCAACGATCCGCCGCCATCCGATGAGACCAGATCTGCAGATCTGAACTCCTTCACGATCAAGGAGCCGACTGCTGAAGGCGCGCCAATTCTATCAAAGAGAGCACGTCAAAGGAAACGACAATGCCTCGCGCGCCAATTCGCCAAGGCTTTGGATCAGGTGGATGGACTCCATTACCAAGCAGATATGGAGTTCAGAAAGCGCCAAGTGGCTAATCTGTTGCCATGACCAGCATCGGAATCCTCCTCTCGATCTCCAATTAACGAATGGGTTCGTGTTAAAAGAACCCGCTCTACTCTCGAGGAGCAAATCCAGAAGCGCCGCGCCTTGCTTGCGCATGCCCGGACCCTTATGCGAAAAGCACAGGAAATGCAAAAGGAAGAGGTAGTTAAGAGATCGCCGAGATCCAAACAAGTTTGGGTGCCAAAAGCCAAATCAGCGCCTAAGGCAAAAGCAGGCGACGTTGCCCTCCGGCCTTCGTCAACTCCAGACCCTGCTCCCGCACTTCCGGTGAAGCCCTATGACAGCGTGGGTCTCTCCAAATCTAGAATCCCATTGAAGGATCGTGTCGGTGCCCTACCCGAGAATCGAGGAAAATCGCTTGTTAAGGAAAGCTTGAGACCGTTAAAGGAGCTTCGAGCAAACATCCGGACTGGAGGTCATACGCGACCTCCTAACAAATTAATTTCTACAACAGCCCGCTTGGAGGTACGTGCAGAAAACCAGGAGCCCGTTAAGGTTTTACCCTCACAAGGGTGTGATTCCAAACGTGTGACTCCTGTAGATGCCAACAAGGCAATGTTTACTCAGAGGAAAAAACGTCAGACAGACGAACGCGTTATACCTAAGAATCCATGTAAGCAGCCGATAGGTTACTCCGACCGCAACGTCGATGAGTTGTACTATCGGGCTGGGGGTATGAATAAATCTCGAAAGAGAAGTACCCGGGAAGCAGACTCTCACTGTCCGTGTATCAAAATTATCAGAGCAGTATTATCAACGTGTAGCTGCCCCAAGACCGCTCCGCAGAAGGTCTCGATATTTGAGAGGATCTCTAACGGAAAGGCTAAGTCCAATCAAAAGCGTCTCTGTAAGAAACGATCGGTCGTTCAAGGTGACGAACCGCCAGAGGTTACCATCAATATGGTTAATAAGGGAAAATCGATTCGACCTTCTAGCTCTGATCCGCTTGTATCGCATCGTCTAACCCGGTTACGATCAGGAACTATTAGACAAAGGGATTATCAGAGAATGCAGAGAGGGTTATCCTCGGATGATGAAGCATCGGATGCTAACTCGGCAATCGCTTCTGATAATACGGTATCCAGTCCGGGACAATCCCGTGAAGTGTTTATGATTAATACCGAGGAAGTAACCAA
Organism: Asparagus officinalis; assembly: GCF_001876935.1. Lineage (NCBI taxonomy): Eukaryota > Viridiplantae > Streptophyta > Magnoliopsida > Asparagales > Asparagaceae > Asparagus > Asparagus officinalis. Next base: position 31,772,676 of record NC_033801.1, read on the forward strand.
AATGGTTGAGGAAGCCTTAGCCAAGCAGAAAGAGGCATTCAAGATTGAGATGGAAATGGCTATGCAGGAGATGAGACAAATGCATGACCAACAAATCCGAGCTTTATCGAATCAGCTAGGTGAGTCCATCCGTCGCAGCACTGCTAACCAAGCAGGTAGCGATTCAGATGTGGATGAACACAACGCTGGGGGTGGTCCCACTAAAAATAACGACGCTGGGGGTGGACCCACCAATGATGATAACACTGTGGGTGGCCACATTATTCCTCTCGAAAATTGTCCAAAACAGGATATAGATGAGGACGAAAAGATGAAGGATCTCGAGAGCAAGATTGATGCCCGGATGTCTGCTCGAGAGGTGAAGAAGACCGGGATTCCGTGTCCTTACCCAAGAGAATGAGAATCGATCCCGTATCCGGCGAAGTTCAACCTGATCAACTTCACGCCGTTCGACGGGAAGGGTTCCCCCACTCAGCACCTGATCTATTTCAAG
>NC_033801.1:31773178-31777440 GCF_001876935.1 Asparagus officinalis
AAAGACGGAGAGTCGGTGGATACCTTTATCAAACGCTTCCGTAATCAGGCAATGAACTGCAAGGATCCCGTCACGGAGGAATTCGTCTTGCAAACTTGTCATAACAACTTGTCCATTAACATCTTGGACGTTATGGGAGTAGAGCCGCTCAATACCTGGAAAGAATTGAAGGTGTGTGGAGAGCAGGCCGAATGCTTCCTCAGAAGGAGGAAGGTCGAAAGAAGCCAACCGATGGCTAACCCTCTGAATCCGAGTCTCATTTCCCATGAGGAAGGGAAGGCACCTACAACGGTTATTGATGTTAATCAGACGTCACAACAGCATCCCCGAAGATAGCAGAAGACTTCGGATTCGAGGCTCCAAAAAGAGTACTCATTCAAGGACGAGGACGTTCCAGCCATCTTCGAGACCCTTCTTGAAAACAACAAGATCAAGCTGCCACCCATCACAAATCAGGAGGAAGCTGACGGTACTGCGGATCCGAAGTACTACGCATACCATAGGAGGATTCTTCATCCCACTAAGGCTTTCTTTACTTTAAAAAATATCATCCAAACCTTGGTTGAAGCCGACGTCATAACGCTAGGATAAACCAAATGAGAACGGCAACACTCCGAAGAGTATACGAGTATAAACTGCTTCTCAATCCTCCAACCGGTATATGAGGTTAAACTGCTCCCTGATACTCCAATAGGTATATGAGTCTAAACTGTTTCTCACACTTGACGGGAAGTTCCTGGAGAATTTTTACATGTAATATTTTTAAGGATAACCTGGTCATGTAACCGAATGCAATGATAAACCCAGTTTCGCGAAGAAGCTGGAGAATTTTTACATGTAATTTTCTTAGGGATAACCCGATCATTACAAATAAAGTGATAAACACTAAACCCACCGTGATTTCCGAACACTCTTTTGCTGAGACAAGATTCGATCACTTCGTTGGATCAATCATCCCTCACAAAACTCTCATTGGTGTTTGACGACTCACAGTCTTCCACTACAAAATCCCCCACCGATCAGACTAATTGATGGTGGGACCATCAAAATTCCTTTCGGTTGAATCCACTCAAACTTCTATGTGTTTGTACACTCAACATTCCCATTGTTAAATTCCGGACATAATGCTTAGAATTTTGATCTGTCAATCTTTGAAGAATTGTCAAACCCCTTCGTGTTAAGTCCTTATCACTTGACACTAAGAACCCCATCTGAGTGATTTGTACAAGTCAACACCCCCACTATAATTTGTACTCCCACTCCCATTTGGTCAAACCTTCTTACAGTTAGGACCACAACCAAAATCTCCTCTCGATTCCTCTAATTAACGAGAGATCCACAAATCGAGCGATCAAACCTTCCTAGAGTTAGGATCGTCTCAAACATCCCACTCGGTCAAACCTTCCTACAGTTAGGGCCAAAACCAAAATCCCATCTTGATTCCTCCAATGAACGAGAGGTCCACTTTCAAATCGAGTGATCAAACCTTCCTACAGTTAGGGTCATCTCAAACTCCTGCTTGGTCAAACCTTCCTACAGTTAGGACCAAAACCACAATTCACTCTCGATAAACGAGAAATTCATCTTTAGTTCGGTAATCAAACCTTCCGACAGTTAGGGTTATCTGAATCTTTTCGATTCTCGGAGTGGAGATCCCACTCTTAGTTTCACCTTTCCGGATTCTGGGGGGGGAGATCCCACCTCGAGTCTCCTTTCCAGCTGAAGATAGAATATAAAATTCTTCTTCCTCAGTGTCGGGAGATAGAATATAAAATTCTTCCTCTCCCATTTCGGGTTCGTCTTTGCCCCAAGAGAAGACACCACCTTTTTTAACTCCCAAAATCTGTGCCTCACAGGTACGGGGAATTTTATCCTGAATCCTAAGTAGGGATAAGTCAACGTCTAACACGCGTTGCCGGTTTAGTCTTTCACCAATTGAAGAAGACACCAGAATTCCAGTTTGGTGAATTTTATCCCGAATCCTAAGAAGAGATAAGTCAACGCCTAATACGCGTTGCCGGTTAGTGCTTAACCGTAAAAAGGACAAAAGCCCACATATTCAATATTGTGGCAGGTTGTTATTAATAACACCAAAATCCGTGATTCACACGCACGGGGAATTTTATCCCGAATCCTAAGTAGGGATAAGTCAACGCCTAACACGCGTTGCCGGTTTAGTCTTTCTCCGATTGAAGAAAACACCAGAATTTCAGTCTGGGGAATTTTATCTTGAAGTCTAAGTAGGGATACGTCAGCGTCTAACACACGTTGCCGGGTAGCCTATTCCCGTAAGAATGGCGAAGTCTACGTATTCGAGGTCGTAGCATCAAGTCTAAGGGAGTTCATTCCTTTAGCACAACGTCACATGCGGAACGGGCTTAAAACAATCCGCATGTAAGCCCGATTCAAACGGTAATCGGTAAGAGCACGTCAAATCCGTTGAGGGCTGAGGATTTTCTAAAAATCCTAAGTCAACTAAGTCAACGTCTGATACACGTTGCTGTTTAGTCTTTTCACAGGAGAAAGACGAAGTCTATGTATTCGATATCGTAGCACTAAAAGGGTTAACTCTTTTAGCTTAACGTCACATGCGGAACGGACTTAAACAATCCGCATGCTAGGCCGACTCAAACGGTAGTCGGTAAAGGCTAATCAAACCCGTTGATGGCTGAGAATTTGCCAAAAATTCTATAAATGCGAGTCATTGACGCATCATCTTCATTAGTTGGTCTCGTGACTTGAGCATCCAACAACTTCAGGATAAGATCCATACATGCAGATGAATCAACTTTCATAGTTGGTCCTGCAACTCCGACATTTGGGATCACCGTGCTCCAATACCTTAAGAGCTTAAACTGTGTATGCTCCAGCAAACGTACGAGTATAAACTGTGTCAACGTCAAGCGATCCGAAACCCTAGGTCAACGCCGGTCAACGCGTAACCTTAGGTCAACGCCAATCAACGCGTTGCGATCAAAAAGTCAACGCGAGTCAATATATCATGACGGAGATAGTCAGTTCAAAGTCAACTCGATGACGCGAGCCAAACTCAACTCATCAGTTTTAGATTTGAGACTTCGACGACGGCCAGACGATAAACGCGGCGCCGGAAGGATTTCAGCTATTCGTCAAAGCATCGAATAGACTGAAAATCGAAGGAGTCAAAAATTGAAGCTAACTGTGTTGGCCTTCTTGTTTTGATGATGTTTAACAAACAATTTATTACTAATGTTGTTTGTCTAGTGTTTGTACATTCTTATATATTGTAGACAAACAACGTAGTTGGAGGATGGATGGAATAGAGCTTCAACGATGATATCCAAAGGAGGTTGGCGGAATATCGGTGAAGCCTTGCAATTCAAAGTTAAAGATCAAGTTCAAGCTTCATCCGCGAGATTACCAAGTCAAGCTTATTGAAGATCAAGATCATTGCTTGGGTAATTTAGTTTAGGAATTTATATTATGTGTGTTAGTACTTTAAGCTCAATTATCTATACACACACATCTTATTAGTTTCCTTGTATATATATGTAGTCACATATATATACAACATAAGTTTTGGTTTTCATGTTTATAAATATGAAATTACATGTTTCATATTTATTATTGTGATTTGGTTTATCTACATAGATATGAAACAAATATATTTTCATATACATACTCATAGGTTTCATTTTCTATTGTATTTGTGAAAATACTATATTCTTAGTTTATAGACTTCAATATCAGTTTATACATGTTTTACTAAGTCTACAAAAACATTTCACAAAGTTTCAAAAGTTGGTTTATGTCAAAACATCAAAATTCAAGTATCTTATATTTTCATGTTTTGGACTATTTTGTAAAATGATGATATTTTTCATTTGGGAAGTCCTTTTTCGAAACCAGTCGTTGTAGCATGTTTATTATCATGTCTACAATCATTCCCCAAAGTTTTACATTTTTTGGAATTTATTTGATATTTTTAAACAGCGTTTTAAAATCAGCAAAACAATTTTTGAATATGTCAGATTTCGGTCGACCGCACCGGTCGACCGAACCTGAGTTCATATGTTCACTGGGCTGACAGATAGCTGTCGGTCGACCGGTCCGGTCGACCGATGAAAATTTTCGGTCGACCGACGAATTTTCCGGTCGACCGACACCGGATAAGTGTTTGCTTGATTTCCTGTTTTCGACCTGGATAACGGTCGACCGAACTTTCCATCGGTCGACCGAATTTTTCCATCGGTCGACCGACGGAATTTTCGGTCGACCGACAA
>NC_033801.1:31780215-31785732 GCF_001876935.1 Asparagus officinalis
TTCATAACCCAAGGGCTTTGAGCTTAAATGATAGGGGTCATGTCCCTAAATCTTTTGGTACCAAGAGTTCTTGGGTACCAAAACAAATTTGATTTTCAAACTAAGAATTTTAAATGTTTTTATCCTTCTTTATCTTGGTTTTGAAAATTATGCTTTAAAATCTTTTGGTTATGAAAACAATTTTTCTTGTATCAAATCTTTTGTTTTCATGATTATTATTTTTGATGAGAGGACTATGTTTATATAACCCTCCGGAGTTATTGGGTGTTTATTCCCAATCATTGTTTGCCGGGTGCTAAAATGTTCATATGGGTTGATACTAGCTCAAGAGCTATATATAGTTGCCTCTCTTGATTTTTGAAAATCAATGATGATTTGGTTTTATGATTTAAACTTTGATTTATGATTTCAATTGGTTGATTTGTTTTTATTTGAAAACTTTTTACATGATTCTCATGTTTCTCTTCTTTTGATTTCATAAATCTATTTTATACATTGGCTTTTATGATATGAGACAATATGTTCATCTTGATATATTTATATATGTTCTCATTATCTCTTGAATGTGAGTGATTTTTGGCATATTATTTATGCATGCTCACATATGTTTGCCATGATATTCATTTCATATATTCCATATGGCATTTTGATAGGGGGAGCAATCCCTATACTTGCTTCATACTCACCCATGCTTATTTGTAGGGGGAGCTTTCGCTCTCTTAATTCTTTTGTCCCCTTTTTGATGTTGTCAAAGGGGGAGAAATATTGTGAGTATATCTATCTTGTTTGTTTATATGCATGTGAGTTATTATCTTGTATATGTTCATTTCCTTCATGCATATATTCCTTTTTGTAAATTGTTTGTCATCATCAAAAAGGGGGAGATTGTTGGCCTTCTTGTTTTGATGATGTTTAACAAACAATTTATTACTAATGTTGTTTGTCTAGTGTTTGTGCATTCCTATGTTTTGTAGACAAACAACGTTGTTGGAGGATGGATGGAATAGAGCTTCAACGATCATATCCAAAGGAGGTTGGCGGAATGTCGGTGAAGCCTTGCTATTCAAAGTTCAAGATCCAAGTTCAAGCTTCATCCGCGAGATTACCAAGTCAAGCTTATTGAAGATCAAGATCATTGCTTGGGTAATTTAGTTTAGGAATTTATATTATGTGTGTTAGTACTTTAAGCTCAATCATATACACACATACACGTTTTGGTTTTTGTATATATATAGTTATATATATACATATATGTTTTGGTTTGATAGTTTTCAAGTTTTACTATGAAACAAATGAATAGAATTGGAAAATACTATTTTGTTTCATGTTTATATGCCTATATATGATTTCACCTTTAACAAGCTTATATTTAATGAAATCATATTTAGTGTTTTGAATATATTGCATAGAATATGCAATTTTATGAAAATATTGTATTTCTAGGTTATAGACTTCATAACAACATGTTATATCTTTTATCAAGTCTATACAATCATTTCATAAGGTTTCAAAATGTTGTTTAAGTCAAAATATCAAAATATCAATTTTCAGGTTTTCATGTTTTGGACTATTTTGTAAAATGATGATATTTCTCATTTGGGAAGTCTTTTTAGAAAACCAGTTTTTGTAGCATGTGTATTATCATGTCTACAATCATTCCCCAAAGTTTTACATTTTTCTGAATTTATTTGATATTTTTAAACAGTGTTTTAAAAATCAGATAAACAGTTTTCAGAATCTGGGATGTCAGTTTTCGGTCGACCGGTACGGTCGACCGGTCAATTGACCATTTCTCAGAAGTTTTCCAGAGAGTCGTCGGTCGACCGGTCCGGTCGACCGAGAGCTTCCTTCGGTCGACCGCACCGGTCGACCGGATAAGTGTTTGCTTGATTTCCTGTTTTCGACCTGGATAACGGTCGACCGAACTTTCCATCGGTCGACCGAATTTTTCCATCGGTCGACCGACGGAATTTTCGGTCGACCGACAATAGATCCGTTGGGCACAACGGCTACTTTTCTGAGGAGCTTTCTGGGGGCTTTGTTGTCCTTTGGCTTGGGGTTTTTTGGCTGAGTTTTGAGAGGGTATAAATACCCCATTGCCTTCAGCTCTCCACCTAACTAAGAGAGTTTTTAATCAAGTTTAATAAAGTTTTTAACAAGGGTTTTAGTTTGGTTTAAGTGTGTTTAAAAAGCTTTTAAGCAAATTGAGAGTTTGTTTTTGTGATTCAATTCTACAAGAGCTTGAGGAGATCATCTATTGGTGTTTGGGCATTCAACTATTCTCCCTCCAACTCTTGATATATTGAGAAGTTTTCTAAACTCTATTTCTAGCTTTTTTATATATTTGATTATCATTGTTATTAAGCTAGAACTACATTGAGTTTAGTTTTGATTTATATCTCTTTGTTCACACACAACCTTTTGAGCTTATTGTATTTACATTCATAGTATAATTTGGGGTTGTGGGTTTGTGACTAAGAGTTGTGCTTAATTGAGTTCTCACCTTGTTTTGAGAACAATCATTTGTCATATTTGTGCTTATTGTGAGAATCACTTTGTAATACACTTGTACACCGAGTGAGGAGTGTGTGGTGAGAGTCGGGGATCGTCCCAAGAGGAGTGGCGTCGGTTGACGTGCCTAGGGAGAGGTTGTAACCGAGCACTTGAGGGAGACACGGCTAGGTCCAACACTTAGTGGGTGTAGAGTGTGATTGCAAGAGTGTGAGTTGTAGAGTTTTCGGTTAGCTAGAAAACCGAGTGTGTAGAAGAAGTTCCGGCTTCCAAACCGGATTGTGTTAGTGGATTTCTCCCCGGGAGTGGGGAGCGGAGACGTAGGACGGAAGGTCCGAACTCCGTGATCATATCTTGTGTTTGAGTGTGCTTTGGCGTTTATTTATACTTGTGTTTATATTTCTTATCGCCATTGTCATTAGCTCATCATTTATATGATCCACTATCTAGTTCACATTGTTTACCCCTTGTGTTAGTTTATATATCCTTGCATATATATATATTTCATCATATAGGATATATCTCATTGTTTACATTGCTTATCCTAGCTCATATATCTTGTGATATTTCATACTTGCTAGGATAACTTGTTAATTAGTTTTTAATTGGCATTTAATCGGATTAGATTAGCATAAGACCCTAATCACCCCCCCTCTAGGGTCTAACAAACTGCAGGTCCTTTACACTGACCGAAGGCTGGACCAATCATATCCAAAGTATTCCAATCGAAAATTGCCTATAGGTCTCCACGAACAGCTCAAAGCTAAGAGAAGATGATGAACATTACTATCCAAGTCACAGGAGCTTGATTGATGTCGACAAACACATGAAGTGGGTTGACGAACTATATGAAGCAACGGAGTTTCAGAATAATAAGGATACGAACTGATCGGGAGCCCCGTGTCACTTACAAAAGACGAAATGCCCTTCGTGTCTCATTTATTCCACAGATGATCTAATCATTGGAGCTTATAGAACTCCTCGTCAGCTTTCCAACGCACTTTGAATCGTTCAAATCCGAGTTCGGATGAAGAGGTTACGGCGAAAATGAACAAACATGCATAACGGAACGTCTCAGGCTAAACTGGGACACAAGAGGTGTCTCGGCACGACTGAGACACCCTAAGGTGTCTTAGAACGTATGGAGCTATTTTGACCATGATTCGTTTTGAATATGAAGAAACTCAAAACATAAAAATTGTAGATATTTTTGTCATCTTTCCAACCCATCTGGAATCAGGTCATTTGGAGGTCATATGAGGAAGTTATGATAAAAATAGCACCGAGACACCCAAAGGTGTCTCGGACCTAGCCGAGACACCCAAAGGTGTCTCGGAACCTGTGGAGCTGTTTTGACTATGATTCGTTTTGAATCAGAAGAAACTCAAAACATGAAAGTTGTAGATATTTTTGTCATTTTTCCAACCCATCTGGAATAAGGTCATTTGGAGGTCATATGAGGAAGTTATGACCAAAATAGCTCCGAGACACCCAAAGGTGTCTCGGACCTGGCCGAGACACCCAAAGGTATCTCGGAACTTGTGGAGCTGTTTTGACCATGATTCATTTTGAATCTGAAGAAACTCAAAACATAAAAGTTGTAGATATTTTTGTTAAATTTCCAACCCATCTGGAATCAGGTCATTTGGAGGTCATATGAGGAAGTTATAACCAAAATAGCGCCGAGACACCCAAAGGTGTCTCGGACCTGGCCGAGACACCCAAAGGTGTCTCGGAAATTGTGGAGCTCTTTTGACCATGATTAGTTTTGAATCTGAAGTAACCCAAAACATGAAAGTTGTAGATCTCTTTGTCAGCTTTCCAACACATCTTTAATCACTCAAATCCGAGTTCGGATGAAAGTATTAGAGCCAAAATACTAAAGAGGGTACAAACTGTCTTGCACAGGTGCGAGACACCCCGAGCTGTCTCGCACTTGGGACTTGTTTTTGATGGTTTTCGATCAGTTTTAACCGCCTAGATCTCCTGGAAGCCTATAAATACAGCCCTTGGAGCCTTATTTTTTCAGATCTGGAATTTTGGAGATTAGGCGAAGCCCTGCCGGATTGAAGACTGAAGGTGCACGAATTTCAGAGAGGAGGAGGAGAGATCGGATCGAGTTCTTCAACGCAAGAGAGAGAGATTCTTCAGATCTGCAGTTCCCCGGGTTCGTTCCTTAAGATTATCCCGTTGCGATAATCTTAAGAAGAGCAATTATCTCGCCGTTGCCGAGATAAGCGCTACGGTTTCTTGATTCCTTCGTGAATCAACGAAGCTCTGCCCGATTTTTCAGTAATCAGATCTGATCGACGGTGGTCCACGGATAAACTCCGGCACAGGCAAAGACACCCACGCAAGCAGAAGACCGATAAACGATCTCTGCGTTTGTTTGATAAAGTTATAATTTTTTTTTATTTTCATTGTGTAAGGAGATCTTATAAAAAGATTAACTTTTTATTTCATTCGAGTTTATTGTAACGACTAAAGTTGTAATAGATTCGATAGCAATGAAAATATCAACTTTCACCGCAAACAACTCATACATCATTTAATGAAATTTATCATGATAAAAATTCATTTATCATAATTAATCACATATTATCTCAAATTTGTGGGGTTTTACGGTTAGATTCTTTGGCAGCAAGAGAGCAATATAAAGCATTCATAGCTTTCGAATCATAAGAAAAAATCTTTTTGTGTTGAGGAGTCCGTTTGTCCATAGGACTTTCAGTAACAACTCGTCCTATCTCCTGAGTACGATTATGATGCCCATGTTCGACACTTTGCCAAGTATAAAAATTAGTAGATAATAAAAAGATTTTTATTCTTCCCAAAAAGTATAATTAGTGCCATCAAAAAATGGGGGACGGTTGATGGCGTGTCCTTTAGAAAGGTTAAAGTGGTGATAAAGCTTGACATCTCTATCCTAGGTTGTGACACCTAAATATGGGTAACGAGCCTCCGATACCACTTGTTAGAACTAGAATGCAAGCCTAGAGGAGGGGG
>NC_033801.1:31785742-31792156 GCF_001876935.1 Asparagus officinalis
TGGGGTGAATAGGATTGCTATAAATTTTCGACCAACTTAGAATAAGCGGCAAAAAACAAAAAGCAAACCAACATAGTAACACATGAGTTTTTTTATTGTAGTTTGGGTTTTTTATTGTAGTTTGGATCAAGATCCTACATCCATTCTTTCTTCTCATAAAGGGTCTTCCTCACTATCACCAGATTTCACTTGAATCAAACCCCAATTCAGTACGCTTTAAAGACCGCACCCTAGAATCTAACTAAAATCTATCATCTAACCTAACTCTTCACATTGATCAGAAGAAACCTAACCCTAGCTAGTCATACCATCAATTAACTTGATTGAGTACGTCAACCCTTAATTACTACTGCTTGAGTACGCCATCCAACTTACAAGTTTAAAAAACAAAACTAACCTAAAATAATTCAAAGCACAAGTAGAAAAATCATATAGCCTTTTTACAAATCGCCCTTCAACCCGAGGACAATGAAGATCCATGAAGAAGCGATGTTGAAGTGGAACGTAAAGGGCACTTCTCCTCACTTAAATAATCCTTCGATGTTGAATGCGAGGCTCCGGGGGTTGAATTCCTAAATCAAACTCTCTCACAAACCCTAGAATAAGATCACTCTTTTTATACAATTCTCTCTCTCTCTCTCTCTCTCTCTCTCTCTCTCTCTCTCTCTCTCTCTCTCTCTCTCTCTCTCTTCTTGTTATCTATCTCTTCCTCAACCCCCCTTTAAATAGACCTTGATAGCATATGAAAGAGATACCCTAATCAAAGTCTAAAAGAAGGTCAAAAGAATTGACGAATGGCTAAGATTAAAACTTAACATCTGCCAAAACTCATTGCAACCATCGATGGTTGACTATAGTTCATCATTTGTACAAATTCTAGTTTTTAGGTTTCTTCGACTGTTGACTATAATCCGTCGATGGTCCTTGCGATCATCAATGATCGATCGTAGACCATCATTGATCTGATTTCTGATTCCTATTTTGCTGATTCTTTCTTTTAGTCCATGATGACTTGACTTGACTATCGATAGTACCTCATGATCATCGATTGTTCAAATGCTGAAATCAACATTCGTTTTGCTTTTTGCATTGTTTCGAAATGCAACTTGTTTGTACTTATTTATACGTGAAACATATATCTCACAAACATATCAGTACGTGGCAAATGAAAGTTTTTTTGTTAATTAAACAGGGGGTACTACACGAACAACACTACCCGACTAACGTTCTAACACTTTGTCCCTCATATATGCAACAAGATGCATACTTACTTTTCAATAAACAACAAGCAGATGAAGCAATAGAGGGAGAAGAAGAGAAAGAAGAAGAGAGTGAATGAGAAAAAAAAAAAGAAGGCGAAGGAATAGAGCTCGGTGAGAAGCTACAGGTCAAGCTTCTTAATTAAGAAACTCTTCTACTTGATAAGCAACAACATAGATAAAAAATACCTCGGGATGATGAGAGAAAAATATATAAGTTGAATAAATTTTAGTTAATCTAAAGTAAATTAATAATTTTTAACCTGAAGTGCCTTATATAAGAGAACTTACATAGATTTCTTAGGCTTACTAGAATATACGAGTTATGGGAGATTTATTGTAAAATTGCTAGCTTAGAGGAGCCAATATAAGAAAGTCCCTGATTTGAAATTTAAAGAAGTAATAGGCGTCGTAGAGATTACAGTAACGGGGAGAGGCCGAGTGAGTGAGGCTAGAGAACGAAAGGAAGGGTGCAAGTTGAAGGAATGAGCAGAAAACGATTGACTACAAAGAAAGGGGATTATAATTGAGGCGGACTTGTTGTTTGTTGTTGCTAAATGGGCTCTATTATTAAATACTAATGGCCTAGCCCCTAAGCTCCTATTTATTATGAGTTTTGCTACAGGGACCCAAAATATGGGACCAACAGGGGGGACAGATGAGGTGTCCCCCTTCCATTATATAATGAGCTGACCATCATTAATGATGACCAGCTCATTTGCAATAGAAGGGGACACCTCACCTGTCTCCCCTATTAATCTCATATTTTGGATACTTGGTGAATTTTTCATTTATTATTGTGATGAATAATGCGGGCATCCCTAAGTCTAGTTTCAAGGATGCATATCTATCTTCCTTTGAGTAAAAGATTACAAAAGTATGTAATATCTCGAGTGGTACATATTCTTAGGGTAGCAGAAAACCCTCTTACTAGCCTCATATCAAATAATTGAAGAAAAACACATAATCGTTGTTTCATAGAAGAATAATGCTAACTACACTGCTCGTTCATCGAAAGATAAGTCTTATTACTATAGTAATACATTATCTGGTAAGTCCGTTTCTAACTGAAAACAAGAATGGCTTAATTGCACTTTGGCATACTAAAGTTTTTTTTTTTTTTGCCCATTTACACCTCAATATTTCAGAAAATTGAAGTTTGATATCCTCCAATTGAAGGCTTTTTATATGTTAAATTCAGATGACTCACATTCTCATTGACTATTTTCAAAAAGCAACCTCTTACTAGTTTTCTTTTTTATTAGGAAAGCTCATGAACTCGTTTTCCCTCTGAGAAAAATGTCAAAGTTGTTCAAGTCCTACATCCAAAGTTAAATTAGACATGTTTGTTTCGCACCAGCACCTAACTCAAATATTAGCTTTACTTTTTCTTGAGTGGATTCATACGCAAACACATCTTCATGATTTTATTAGTAGTATCCTTTACTTATCACGAATAAAAGAGTTCGAGATAAAAGGAAAGGACAATCTTTACTTTCTTTGCGGACATTAGCAATCTTGATTACCTTAATAAAACTTTTTAGCATGCCGTGAGTGGAATAGGGCCCACCAACCATCTTAAACAAGATAAGAAATGACATCAGCCCACTTCAATCATGTCAATATAAAAAAATAAAAGAAGTTGCAATTCACGGGCCCAAGAAGAATCCATGATGAAGCTCACGCCTTGTTTGCGCTACGACTAGCAATCCCTTGACAGAAGTTCCTTTTTCTTTTTCTTTTATTTTTTTATTTTTTATTTTTTACGATAGATGGCCTTCGAAAGGACTCAAGGGCCGCTGCCAGCCCAAAATGATAATGTTTTGCTCTTCTGGCTATCGAATTGTATTCTCTTAATTAAAAAAAAAACTATAGACGTGTCTGCATATAAGTTTTAAATATATTAGAAACCGAGATAATCATTCCAAAAATGGTATTAAGTTTCAGTGATAAGCTTTGGAATAGTCAACAAGCTAGGCATTGAGTTTCAGCGATAAGCGTTGGAGAAATCAAATGAGGAAATTAAACAAATTCTTATTTTTTGTTCTGTCTAAAACGAGTTGCGTACCATTATGTTTCTTTTCTTATTATTTTGTTTTCTATTTTAGCTCATATATGTTTTCAGGTTTTTTTTCATATTGGTCCATCAAATGTAATCTATTTTTAAACAATTCTCACAATCACATATAGTTTAAATAAGTTTCCAAAATCTTGGAGGTCTCGTAAATAAGTCCTTATAGTTCAAAACTTTCCATTTGAGTTAACTGAATTATGTTAATTTTGTCTATTTTGTCTCGTCTTTCCTAGATATTTTCGCATATCCACCTATAATTGTTGTTGCTGCTAGTTGAGTAGCAAAGGTTTTTTCCCCGTTTTTTGAAAGTCTAAACTGTTTGGATTTAAATCAAATTAAATCTATTTGTGGGCACATATGATTAATCTGTATATATTGCTATCCTTCAGAATAACCCACTGAAGTGATCAATTAATTTGGGTTAATGGGTATTTAAATAAATCATGGGGTTATATGTGCAGATACCAGGTTTTAAATAAATCATGGGGTTATATGTGCAGATACCAGGTTGTAATTGTAATTTGATGAGGGGCCAAATTATAAATGTAGGGGTTATATGTGCAGATACCAGGTTGTAATTGTAATTTGATGAGGGGCCAAATTATAAATGTACAACAGCTATATATATGGGGTTATGGTCCCTAATCTAGGGTTAGCCACTATCATTCTCTTATCCCCATCTAAAGAGATCCATAATGGAGAAACCCTAAGGTTAGAAGATCATCAAAACCCTAATCAGGTTTTCCTCAATGGATTCAGGTATATACTTCCACATCTTTTGATTCTTGTTAATCTCTTTGAATTAATCATGGCTTTAAGATTTAGATCTCAAATTTTAGATCTAACAAGTGGTATCAGAGCCACTCGTGATTAACTCTTAGGGGTTTAAGTTCTTAAAAATTGGGTTTTTTTATCTTAAAAATCTTTGTTTTTCTCAGAACTGTTCACGGATCTGGTTCTCCTTGAACAGTAAAAATCTCTGTTTTTGATCTTAGGGGTTTAAGATTTAAATCTCTTGTTTTTCTCAGAACTGCTCACGGATCTAAAAAATCTCTTTGAACAGTAAAGTTTTTTAATTTTTTGTTGGTTTTTCCTTCGATGTTTTTGGGATCTGGATCAAAAAGTTATCTTTCGATTCTGGATCTGGTTTTGAAGTAAAATCGAGGAATCTTTTGGATCTATTTTGTTTGGTCGTCGGTCACGTGCTCCTCGCCGGCGAAGTATCGCTGGCGCTCTCGCTCTCGACTCCGACGGCGACGGCGGTGTCAGGAAACCCCAGGGTTTCGACCTTTGGGTGCAGGAGCAATGGCGGCGGCGGTTTCAGAATGAAACCCTAAGGGTTCGTGCGTGAAAACGTGCGGGAATTAAGGAGGTGGTTACCTCAATTTTGGCGAGGCTTGAAAGCTTCAAATAGAACCTCGCGTTCATTCTAAGGTGAGCCTCGTGCTCAATTCAAACGAACTTCGCGTTCATTCTAAGGTGTGCCTCGCGATCAATTTAAATGAATTTCGTGTTCGTTCTAAGGTGAGCCTCGCGCTCAATTTAAACGAACTTCGCGTTCGTTCTCAGGTGAGCCTCACGCTCAATTCAAGTCGAACCTAACGTTCGTTCTCAAGTCGAACCTCGCGTTCGTTCTCAAGTCGAACCATGCGTTCATCCTCAGGCGAGTCTTGTGCTCAATCCAAACAAACCTCGAGTTCGTTCTCAAATGAACCCCGTGTTCATTCTCAAACGAACCTCACGTTCGTTCTATTGTTCTTCTTTTCCGTCGGGTGAAAGAAGAAGGCTGCAACGATTTGTGTTAGGGCACAGCCCACTTAACTCTATGTGGTTTTGGGCCCAATTTTAGTATGCTTAATTTAACTAATTAAGCAATGAGGCTCTATTTAAGCTATGTAAATTTAATTTAATTTAATTTAATTTAATTTAATTTAAATTTAATTTGGTAGTTAATCAATTATTTAATTCAAATATTATGACACTAAGGTATTAAGGTTGTCTCTCATTCCAATTGATTAATTGAAACAAAAAGTTATCAAAGTAACCTCTCTTGTGTAGATTGTTCATGAGGAATGTGAGATGTTTGTGTGTATGCTTTCGTGTAAATATTTAATCGGCCCAAAGGAAGGTTAATATTTATTTAGACTGTATACACATCTGCGATGATAAACGTGTGATAATTATAAGGTTTATATGTGAATAATGAATCGATCCAAAGATAGTTTCATTATTTGACATGAGTTATTGCCAATGGTTGATCATTACAACAAGGTATCACTTACAAGTTAATATTACTGTCCAAAGACTTGATATTAATATTGTGCCAGATATCTTGAGATGGGATTTGTCATTATTTGAATTTTATTGATTACAGTTAATAATATGAGTATCTTTTGTTTATTTCAGCTAATGCATCTGCTGTAACAATTTCTGCTAACATCAACTCAATTCCCATGCTCAATGGGACAAATTTCAAGGTTTGGAAAGAGAACATATTAATTGTTCTTGACTGTATGGATCTAGACCTTGCATTAAGAACTGAACAACCTCAACCTCTCAATGCAGATAGCACTCCTGATGCAAAGAAGGAGTATGAGAAGTGGGAGCGTTCAAATGGCATGAGTCTTATAATCATTAAGCGTGACGTTCCGGAAGCCTTCAGGGGCATAGAACACTACTGGAAAATGATGTATTGGCTACGGATATTCAGCGATGGAAATTTTCGTCGCTATAACATTAGTTTTAGCGACGGAAATTCCGTCGCTATATATCCGTAGGTAAAAAAACATTTAACGACGGAAAATTTTGTTTTAGCGACTGAAATAATCCGTCGCTAAAACATTACCGACAATAAAAAATTCCATCGGTAAAAATATTTTTAGCGACGGAATTTCCGTCGCTAAAATAATTTTTACCGACGGAATGTTCCGTCGCTAAATGTTTTTGGTGGGAAAAAATTTTCGGGCGCGGGCGCCCAAAAATTTTTGGGCAGCCCGCGCCCGAATTGACCGAGAGAGGCTAATTAGCCTCTCTCAGACCCGCGCCCCCCCTTTCTCATTCCCCCTCTCTCTCTCCCAGACC